>NC_066581.1:118370774-118970774 GCF_024323335.1 Lathyrus oleraceus | reverse complement strand
ATACAGAAGCACAAAGCAAGCACACACACTATATACAAACAGAGGGGCTCAAACAAGGCTAGGCTTTAGTCAAGGGGTCATGTCAACCTCGACAAACAAGCCACTGTAACAGGGTGATGTTAGCTCTTAACCCTAACATTGAGAGTTAGGGTGAAGCAGATGAAATAGGGAGTGAGGGGTGTGCCTCACAGCTCTTATCCCTGGCCTGGGAGAGCTTTTAGACAGATGAAAGTGTGGGTTCAGAAAGTTGGAACCCTTCTACACTTATGACTGACTCAACATGGATCTTGGGTTAGTATCCACAATGCATCAACACCAGTTGTGTGAGCAAGGGGATGACTCAACTGAATAGCAGGAGATGGATTGCACATCTCTTGTATCTGCCAATTGCCTTATCAAAGGTCTTTGATATGTACAGGGACAAAGGTAAACAAACACAAGCATTGCCTCTTAAGGAGGACTTCAGGCAGGTGCCTGGCCAAGTAACAGGCCAGGTCTTCCAGACTACATGGAGTTAGAGTCATTATACCTCAATGCTCAAGCTATCAAGCAAAGCAAAAGCAAGTTCACAAAGGAACTATAGCAACTAAGGTACCTGAAAACAATCCAACATAATCAGTACACAACTCAAACAAAAGTCAAACAGACAGATTAGAAGTCAACAGTTAACTGTACAAACAGACAACAAGCAATGCATCAAGCAAAGCACAAAGCTTAAGCTTAGGTCTCAAAGCCTACAAAATAAACTCAATATTAGTCATCAACAAGCAACGGATCAACACCAAATGAGTGAACCTCATCAAGCATGGCAATTGTGCTCTTTTAACCTGAAACAAAGCTCAAATGTGAGAGGCTAACCACTAGGACAAGGCCTAGGGTCAAAGAGGGAGCAATAAACCAAAACAGAACATGAAAATTGGCAAGAATCAAGCTTAATCAAATAAGAACAATGTCCAAGTGGTCTCACATTCATATCATCAACCAATTTCATTTCACAAAGCATTTAGTGCAAAGCATGCAAATTGAAAGCTCATAGAACCAAATAGAATGATCCAATCCACATCAACTCAAAAACAATTCAATAAATCCCAAGAAAAATCATGGCTAAACAGCATTCATCACATGATCATCATACCAAAATTCAAGTCATTTGGATAGGTGGAAGCATGTCAAATAAAATCCATAAGGCAAGGTATGCACATACAAGCTCAATTAGGGCACAAACTCATGCATCAACTTCACACAAGCATAAAACAGAATTGGTACAAGATAAATGCATCAAACCAAAGCCATGGCAAACCTTAAATTGTGTAGAACACATGTGTAAAATTTCAGGTTCATAGGATAAACATCAAGAATTTCACAAATCATCTAAGTTCAACATTCTCAAAAAGTCCACAAATGACCAATTAGCAAAGGAAATCTCAAACAAATTGGAAATGCACTCAAAAGTTCCACAAAAATTCACAAGTAATCCTAACATCCAGAAGTAGTTTCATGCAAAAATTTCCATCAATTGGCATTTTAATGGCATGGTAAATAAAATCAGCAAATTGGACAAGAAATGGTGTGACACACATTGTCACACCTATATTCATCATAGCATATCTCCACAACCAGAAATGATAAAATCACAAACTCAATGCCAAAATGTCCCTAAGGATCTCTAGTTTACACATGAAAATTTTCATCTTCATTGGATTAAGCATCATTATTTCACAAAAGGAATGGCAAGCAAGGTGCAAGAAATGACATGCATGAACAAATCCTAGGCTAAAAACAATTCCAACCGTGCACAAATCTTGGAAAAACATCCATAAAATAGAAGACATGATAAGGATCATTGTGCAAAAAACCTCACATCAATTGGACAATTATTCATGAAGATATGGATTTTTGAATGTAAGGAAAAAATAAAAAAACAATGGAACAAGGCATGTGAACATGGTAGCATAAAGTGAAAAATGCCAAAGCCTAAAATGAAACTGTCTTGGAGCAGGATTCGAACACATGACGAATTTGAATTGAGCGCCTAAGCTAAACGCCGTGTTTCATTTAATTGAAACGCTGGCCAATCAGAAACCAACACCTGGACCAATACATGGCGGTAAACACAAAATTACATGCAGAGCGCGCAAATGAAGATCTAACATGCTTCTGGAATCAAAACCCTAGCGTGTTCATAGTGTTCTTCATCAAAATTCCAGGCGATGAACAAATGTCTCAGAAATCAACAAACAATACACCAATAGCTTTGTCTTAGCATGCACATCAACAATCTAAGATCCATTTGCCCTAACTCTCACTATCATGCTTGGATCGAGTCAAATAAAGTTTGCACATCAAAATTAAAATCACAATAACTTCCTCGATTCTTGATGAAATGCAACGATTCAAAGCGCAGACTACTCTACAATCAAAGATCTATCAAAAGCCTAGCATAATTTCATGAATCTTGATCATCGAAAACTGACCTTAATTGAAGTGCAGTAGTGGAATCGTGACCTTCGAGCTTTGCAATGCTGAAACAGAAGCTCTACAACTCTTGAATGGATGAATGTATGAAGGAATGTTGCTCAATTGTCTTGGATGTAGCTCTAATCAGCAACTGCCATGGATGATGCTTGCTTTAACAGTCCAAGATTCTGCTCGAAAATGGTGATTCCTTGCTTGCAGAAGATCCAATAGCACTTGTAGATGATGAATCAATGAAGAAATAGCAAAGGACTCGAAGAATTTTGCAGAAAAAGTAGAGGGAAAAAGTTTGTGAGATTTGCAATTTTTGATCTAGATCTGGTTTGAATGAAATGTTAATGGTGTTTTCTGTTATGATTATCAATATATATGACCTGTTAATGATCTTTGCTAATCAAGATTAAGCCAAGCCAAAGTGATTAATGAAAATGCAAGTGTAATGCAAATTGGGAATTCACCCTCATGTGCATGGAATGCATGCTACAGTGCACGAGTGCATGTTGAATTCACCTCAAAATGCTGTTTAAGACCAAATGCAAGTGAATGGAAGTGTGGAAAATGCTTAATTCTCAAAATGAACTTTTCCCTCCAAATTTCAAATTCAAATCAAGTGAAAAATGCCATATTTTTGTGATGGGAATTAATGAAATGTGATGAATGAATTGGATAGAAGAGATAAAAAGAGAAATGTTCCAAAAAGAACCACATGATTTGGCCATTTGGTTCAAAAGTTATGCCTTCTTGAACTTCAAATTCCATTGACAATGATTTGATCATAATTTCTCAACCATACACGAGAAATTCATGTTCTTGGACTTTTTGGAAAGGTGAGAGAAAGATATTCAACTTTCATGTTGGAAACAATTTCGTTTGAAGCCTTCTTGGACATGTAAACTTGAGGTGAAGACCTTTCCATTTTCAGCAGTTTTGAAATTACAGGTCACTTACTATTTTTGGAAAGTTTTCATCTGACCTCAAATCCTTCAATGTTGATCTTTGACATGTCAAATGAGACTTGTTTGGACATGAATGAGACCTCTCTAACCATCTCCCACCTTCAAATCCATGATTTCATGCATAGTTGACCACAGTTGACTTTCTAGGGTTTCAGATGCATCTCAGCTTGACTGATGACTTCTGAACATCCAATCTTTGGCCAAACCACTTCAAAATGATCCCTAAGTCATATGAACTCAATGAGCCAATCCTAGGGCTTTGATTCAATAGGAATTGCACTTGCCTGCTTGCTTGACTGGATCTCCTGACCAGTCTTGACTGGTGACTTGCACTTGGGCAATGGACAATGCAATGCTATGCAGTGGACAATGTAATGTTAATGACCTAAAAATGAAGATGTATGTACAAAATGGTAGGTGCAAATTTGAGGTGCTACAGCTGCCCCTATTCAATCAACTGGGAACCCGAACGGATGAGAGCAACGGCTGTCAGACTTTCAGGGTAAACAGGGATTGAATACCAAGAACCGTAGAAATTTGCACACTACGGGGATCCACCAACGGAAACATCCACTGGGATCTGATTTTTATTGGGGATTTTGATTGGGAATCAACCACATCCAGACATCAAAAGACGATGAATGGGGAAAGAAATCACTTCTAGATGCCAACGGACAACTAGGAAAAACTCGACGTTTATCGAAACCAACGGAGAGGTAATCAGACATTAACGAATGATTGGGAAAGAGATACAACCATACGTCAGGGGACGTAGTGGGAAAAACTCATCATTTACCAAAACCAACGGAGAGGTAACTCTACTGGGGACGACCAGGAAAAACTCGGCGTTTATCAAAACCAACGGAGAGGTGACCAGACATCAACGGATGAATGGGAAGACTCGACCAGACGTCAACGGATAAACGGGAGAAGCTCGACGTTTATCGACACCAACGGAGAAGGAGAAGACTCGACCAGACGTCAACGGACGAACGGGAGAAGCTCGACGTTTATCGACACCAACGGAGAAGGAGAAGACTCGACCAGACGTCAACGGACGAAAGGGAGAAGCTCGACGTTTATCGACACCAACGGAGAAGGAGAAAACTCGACCAGACGTCAACGGACGAATGAGAGAAGCTCGACGTTTATCAACACCAACGGAGAAGGAGAAGACTCAACCAGACGTCAACGGACGAACGGGAGAAGCTCGACGTTTATCGACACCAACGGAGAAGGAGACCACTTCACCAAGGAAGGGATACAACAACCGGAAACCGAATAGGACGTCCACCGACGACTCTACTGGGGATTCTGGCTGGGAATCGACCAGACATTAATGAATGACTGGGGAATAGGATATACAATCAAACGTCAACGGACGAATGAGAAAAACTCAACGTTTATCGAAACCAACGGAGAGGTAAATCCACATGGGTATGGGTACAACTAGACGTCATCGGACGAATAGGAAAAACTCATCGTTTACCGAAACCAACGGAGAGGTAACTCTTCTGGGGAGAGAAAATATAACTCAACCAAACGTCAACGGACGATCGGAAAAAACTCGATGTTTATCGAAACCAACGGAGAGGTAACTCTGAGGGGAATCAACAGCCATTAACAAATGATCTGTGGGGAATAAGCAACTATACGTCAACGGACGCATAGGAAAAACTCAACGTTTATCGAAACCAACGGAGAGGTAACTCTTATTAGGGATGATTCGACTAGACGTTCGCGGACGACTAGAAAAAACTCAACGTTTATCGACACCAACGGAGAAAGGTGACCTCTGGGGAGGGTATTACGAACATCGAAAGATGATGTTTACCGACATCAAAAGAAGACCAGACACCAACGGATGACTGGGGTAGGACTCGATGTTTACCGACACCGAAAGATGGTGTTTACCGACACCAAAGAAAGACGACCAGGCATTAACGAATGACTGGAGTGGGACTCGATGTTTACTGACACCGAAAGATGGTGTTTACCGACACCAAAGAAATAACACACGCGGGTGTTGACATGACACTGACCGGTATCACAAGATGACATCTACATATGTCAGGGCAAGGCTAAACACTTGTCGGGGGTCTCACTGGGGAGAAACAAGCTTTCCTTTCACCAACGGATGAGGAAATAAACCTCTTTGGGGTATCAATCCTGGATGCTGTCAGGAGCAACTGTAGCAAACGTGTCGTACAGATGTTGAACAAAGATCCGCCTCTGCCGGGGATATGGTTTGATGGTTAACACATGAATGCATATGTTTGAATTTTTCTATGGCGTAATGCTCCATATTGAATGGGAATGCTACGCGATTTGAGGATGCAATGATCACTACATGCAAAATGATAAACTCTGGCCGGGGAACCAGAGGATCAGATACTCCAACTCTGTGGGGAGACTCTGCTTGAGGAATACTCTGCGGGGGAACATAACTCTGTCGGGGATAACACGCCAACTCTGCTGAGGAAGAGCAAAACGCTGGTGGGGAAAGTAATATACCAGACTCCGTGCTGGGGAGAGACATACACAACCCTGCTAGGGATGAGCGCTCACGACCACGCTGGGGATAACAGTACTTCAAACCCGACTGCTGGGGGACAACATTCCAACTGACACCTCCGCTGGGGATACAACATCCTTCCAACTCAGTGGGGAAATATTTGCTGGGGAATACACCCACTTCCAGGCCTGCTGGGGATAGGCAATCCTTATATCTGTTGGGGATAGAAGACGATATCCAAAGGCGTCTCTGCAGGGGAACATAGCTCTGATAGCTTCCATACTTGCTTGGGAAATATCTGCTGCGGAAACATCCCTACAGATGACAACCTACAAAACAGCACAACAAAAATGCCCCAGGGGATACATGGACAAGATACACTCAAGTGTCCTCAACATTCAAAATGATTTTCAAATGTTTTATCCTTCTGCAAGTTATTGTTTAGCCTTCATGTTTTTATATGCAATATTTATCAAAAATTCGGACGTTTTTGCAAACAAAACGGTAAAATAAAAACGGGAGAGCTATTTATCTGAATAACGACTTTTATTGATTGGAAAATGGGTCTGAAAAGGCGAGTACATTGGGAAACAATTCCTAGAAAGAGGTAATTGCGCACAAAAGGAAAAATCTATCCTAATGGCAATGTGAACACGACATCCACTATTTCCCAATTCTGTTATAACTCACAGATCATCAGTTTTCCTCCCAACTTCCTTGCTTTCTGAGAAGAATGACTGGACCGATCACATCTTTCGAGATGGCAGACGACAAAGCACGATGAAGTACAGATAACTCAGACTGTAGTCTTCGCTTTAATCCCTCTTTTGCCTGGATCGACCTTTCGGGTTTTCAATCCACCGGGATACCCATTTTTGCCTAAGCCGCCCTTGCGGGTTTTCGACTACTTACCGGGTGTACAAATTCTTTTCATTTATATCCCTAATTTTTGCCCGAACCTTTTCTTTCTGTTTTTTGGTTCGCCGGGATGCCCTTTTTTGCCTGGACTCTTTTATTCTTTTTGTCCAGCGGGTCAATTTACGCGAAGTATTTTTTTGACTACATCTGAGTTAACAGGGGACGGGAAATCTTCACCATCCATAGTTGTAAGCATCAAGGCTCCACCGGAGAAGCCTTTCTTCACAACATATGGACCTTCATAATTAGGAGTCCACTTGCCCCTGTTATCTCTACCGGGAGGAAGGATCCTCTTCAAAACTAGATCACCAGTTTGATAGCTTCGAGGACGCACTTTCTGATCAAAGGCTCTCTTCATCCTTCTCTGATACAACTGCCCATGGCACACAACTGCTAGCCGTCTCTCTTCGATAAGGCTCAACTCGTTAAACCTTGTTCGAATCCACTCGGCTTCATCCAGCTTAACATCTAACAAAACCCTTAGAGAAGGGATCTCCACTTCAACAGGTAGGACTGCTTCCATACCATACACAAGGGAGTACGGGGTTGCCCCGGTCGACGTACGTACTGAAGTACGGTACCCATGCAAAGCAAAAGGCAGCATCTCATGCCAATCCTTGTACGTTACGACCATCTTCTGCACAATCTTCTTGATATTCTTGTTTGCCGCCTCTACAACACCATTCATCTTCGGTCTGTAAGGAGAAGAATTATGATGTTCAATCTTGAAATCTTTGCACAGCTCTTTCATCATCTTGTTATTGAGATTCGAACCGTTGTTAGTGATGATTCTCTCAGGAACCCCATAACGACAGATGATTTCTTTCTTGATAAACCGGGCAACCACTTGTTTGGTAACGTTAGCATAGGAAGCTGCTTCCACCCATTTGGTGAAGTAGTCAATCGCAACCAGGATGAAGCGATGTCCATTTGAAGCAGTAGGCTCAATCTTCCCAATCATATCAATGCCCCACATGGCAAACGGCCAAGGCGAATTCATGACATTCAGAGGGCTTGGTGGTACATGCACCTTATCAGCATAGATTTGACACTTATGGCACTTTCGAGCATACTTGAAACAATCGGATTCCATAGTCATCCAGTAATAACCGGCTCTCAACAATTTCTTCGACATTGCATGACCACCAGCATGGGTGCCAAACGAACCCTCGTGTATTTCTTGCATCAACATGTCTGCTTCGTGTCTATCCACGCATCTGAGCAAGACCGTGTCAAAGTTCCTCTTATACAGCACATCATCCTGATTCAAATAAAAGCTTCCAGCTAGCCTTCTCAGGGTTTTCTTGTCGTTCTTCGACGCACCTTCAGGATACTTCTGACTCTTGAGGAAGTTCTTGATGTCAAAGTACCACGGCTTTTCATCAATCACAACAGACTCGGCTGCAAACACATACGCAGGCCTCTCGAGTCGATTCACCGCAACATGTGGCACATGATTCCACCAATGAACTTTGATCATAGACGACAAAGTAGCCAAGGCATCAGCCATTTGATTCTCATCCCGGGGGACATGATACAACTTCACCTTCTTGAAGAACGTCAGTATTCTTCTGGTGTAATCTCTGTAGGGAATCAAATGCGGCTGGTTCGTATTCCAATCTCCATTGACCTGATTTATCACTAGAGCGGAATCTCCATATATGTCAAGCGTTTTGATCCTCAAATCAATGGCTTCCTCTATCCCCATGATACAAGCCTCATACTCAGCTTCATTGTTGGTGACGTCAAAAGTCAATCTGGCAGAAAAGGGTATATGAGCACCTTTTGGATTGATCAGCACTGCACCAACACCGTTACCATTCACATTCACAGCCCCATCAAACATCAATGTCCATTTGTCATCAGGATCCGGTCCTTCCTCGACACAAGGCTCTTCACAATCTTTCATCTTAAGATACATGATGTCTTCATCAGGGAATTCAAACATCATAGGCTGATAATCATCAATCGGTTGTTCAGCAATATAGTCTGACAAAACACTACCTTTGATGGCCTTCTGCGACGTGTACTGGATATCATATTCCGTTAAAATCATCTGCCATCGGGCAACACGTCCGGTGAGAGCCGGCTTCTCAAAGATGTACTTCACTGGATCCATCTTAGAAATCAACAAGGTAGTATGGTTCAACATATACTGCCTCAGTCGGCGAGCAGCCCAGGCCAAAGCACAACAAGTTTTCTCAAGCTGTGAATATTTGATTTCACAGTCGGTAAACTTTTTTCTAAGGTAGTATATGGCATGCTCTTTTCGACCAGACTCGTCATGCTGTCCCAATACACACCCCATCGAATTCTCGGTTACTGATAGGTACATTATCAGAGGTCTCCCAGGAACTGGAGGTATTAGGATTGGAGGTTTCTGTAAATACTCTTTTATCTTGTTAAAAGCTTTCTGACAATCATCATTCCACCTGATTGCTTGATTCTTTCTAAGCAATTTGAATATAGGTTCACACGTGGCAGTTAGGTGAGATACAAACCTTGCAATGTAATTCAATCTCCCTAAAAACCCACGAACCTGCTTCTCTGTTTTCGGTTCAGGCATTTCTTGAATAGCTTTGACCTTTGCTGGATCAACCTCAATCCCTTTCTCACTGACAATGAAGCCTAACAGCTTCCCAGATCTCACGCCAAACGTACACTTGTTCGGATTCAGCCTCAGTTTGAACTTTCTCAGTCGGTCAAACAACTTCTGCAGATTTACCAGGTGCTTCTCTTCTGCCTGCGACTTCGCAATCATATCATCCACGTACACTTCAATCTCTTTGTGCATCATGTCATGAAAGAGAGTCATCATAGCCCTCTGATAGGTGGCACCGACATTCTTCAGCCCAAATGGCATCACCTTATAGCAAAACGTGCCCCAAGGTGTAATGAATGTCGTCTTTTCCATGTCCTCTGGCGCCATCTTGATCTGATTATAGCCCGAGAAACCATCCATGAAAGAGAAAACCGAGGATTGAGCCGTGTTATCAACCAATACATCAATGTGAGGTAATGGGAAATCATCTTTCGGACTCGCTCTATTCAAATCCCGGTAGTCGACACACATTCTGACTTTGCCATCCTTCTTCGGCATAGGAACGATGTTGGCCACCCACGGGGGATAAGTCGTTACTGACAAGAAACCATCATCGAACGGCTTCTGAACCTCCTCCTTGATCTTCACAGCCATATCAGGACTTGTTCTACGAAGCTTTTGCTTGACCGAAGGGCACTCGTCCCTGAGAGGTAGTCTATGAACCACAATATCAGTATCCAGCCCAGGCATATCTTGATAAGACCAGGCGAATATCTCCACATACTCTCTCAGCATCTCAATCAATCTGCTCTTGACCTCTGTCTTCAAAGCAGCCCCGATCTTGATATCTCTTCTGGCGTCCTCAGTACCAAGATTCACAATCTCTAACTCCTCCTGATGAGGTTGGATGACCCTTTCCTCTTGCTTCAATAATCTAACCAATTCTTTCGGGAGTTCACAGTCTTCCTCACTCTCCTCTTCAGCTTGGTAGATGGGATTATTGAAATCATACTGAGCCATAACAGAACTGTTCATAGTAGATGCCGTGATATCACTTCTACATGTTTAATGCTTTGTTTTAGAAAAAGAGTTCAATAAAGTCACAAAAACAAAAACATTGCCATTTTTATTTTTTTGAAAAAGAAAACAAAAATAGAAAGACAGGGATCACAAAATTGTTTGCAAAACGTCCTTTATTAATGATAATCATTGAAAACATGAGGCCCTACAATGAACCACTACGCCTTGGGCAGAACGTAGGGTTTTGTGCAGAATGAAAAAACAAAAGAAAATTACTCTGTTTGAAGAGTAACTTGGACTACATCTTCTGCCGTCCAATTGTTGATCACTTCCCCTGGTGCACGCGGGCGAACCCAGTTGTCGAGATCATAATCACTGTCACCATCTTCACTGCCGACCACAAAGACGTCACCGTGATTCATCAGCCCAACGCTGGTAAAGGTACTCGGACCTGCTTGTACACCCTGCTCCGCTTGCAAAGGTTGATAGCCAATACCAAATTTGTCTTCTTTAACCGGCAAATCCACCATCTTGCCCCATCCTTTAGCTTTGCCAGAGTCAACAACCTCCTTGGCCTGCTTGTAAGACGCAATCGAAGCACCCGACTTTCTCTGATCAGCAAACGCCACCCTCTCGAGAGCAACAGTCTCAAATGCCTGGCATAAGGTTTCGTGGATCTCGCCATCCACCTCTACATATTTGAACGAGGATAGGTGACTCACCAGAATATCTTCCTCACCGCACACGGTCACAATCTGACCATTCCAGACATACTTGAGCTTCTGATGGAGAGTTGACGAAACTGCCCCTGCTGCATGGATCCATGGACGCCCCAACAAACAACTGTAGGCGGGCTGAATGTCCATCACATAGAAGATGATATCGAAAACCTCCGGACCTATCTTCACCGGCAAGGTAACTTCACCAAACACAGAACGTTTGGATCCGTCGAATGCACAAACTATCAGGTCACTCGGAGTAAGCACAACCCCTTCAACAGATATCTTCTTCAGAATTTGCTTGGGCAAGACATTCAGCGACGAGCCGGTGTCGACCAACACGTGAGATAACACAGCACCCTTGCACTCCATAGTGATATGCAAGGCCTTGTTATGATTACGACCCTCAGGCGTCAAGTCTAGGTCTGTGAACCCTAAACCATGCCTGGTGCTCACGTTGGCAATCACCCCCTCCAATTGGTTGACGGAAATCTCTTGAGGTACATACGCCATGTTCAGCATCTTCAGCAAGGCGTTACGATGTGCCTCAGAGCACAGCAGCAAAGAAAGAATGGAAATCTCGGACGGAGTTTGGTTGAGCTGATCTACAATCTTGTAGTCACTTTTCTTTATTATGCTCATGAACTCCTCCACGTCCTTCTCGAACGAACCCTCAGGCACCTCCTTCTGAGCCGGTTCCTCATCAACAACAGCCTGTTTGCCTTTCAACTTAGCAGAAGCCTCAGCATTAGCGTCCCTCAACGGTTGAGGAGCAAACAGTCGTCCGCTGCGAGTAAGGCCTCCTGGTCCACCGACATTGTCCACAACGGGACTCATATCCACAGGAGTTTTACTGACTGGCACACCAATTGTCACAGGCGCTTGATTCGATGGCATGACCCGATTCTCAGCCCTTCGGTTGCTACGGTAAGCATTGTCGTATTTCCATGGTACTGCCCGACTGTCAACAGCCCTTCTGACCGGAGCGACGATTGTTGTCAGATTACTGGCAGTAACTGGTGCAGAAATGGTAACTGGATTACCACTGGTTGAAGGCGCACTAACAACTCTTTGCCCACGTCCTTCAGACGGTTTGAAATATATAGTGACAGTTGACACTGCCCCACAATCTCTATTATCAGCCCTACAGAATTGCAGACAGCCCTCATTCATCAAACTTTGGATACCAGCCCTCAACTGGTCACAACCATTATCTGACTCAGCACAACCAACACAGTCTTCACAACAGCCCGGGTCTATACCTCCATTCAGCAAACGGCCCTTTACCACTGACAGAGAAGTCTGAATTTCATCAACACTGACAATCAGATCTTCAGCCTCTGCCCCTTCAATGTTATTCACTCGGTGAGCACCATGCGGCGGCATAGGGTTGTTAACAACATTCGGTACAGGAGCAAAATTGATAGTCTTAGCATCAATCAGGTCCTGGACTTTATGATGAAAAGCCCTGCAGTTCTCTATATGGTGTCCCGGCGCACCAGAATGAAAGTTACATTGCACGTTGGCATCATACCCAGGTGGTATTTTTGTCAACGGCGCCATGGTCCTTAGTTCCACAAATCCTAGCCTGAGCAACTCCGGCAGTAACTCAGCATAGGTCATCGGCAAGGGATCAAAACATCTATCAGGCATCCTCTGCCTCGGCTGATACGGACGTTGTTGTTGTTGTTGTTGTTGTTGTGGCATTTGTTGTTGAACCCTTGGTTGTTGCGGTTGTTGAGGTGCAGGAATTGTCACTGCAGCAACCTCACGGTACTGACTTCTGTTCTGATTTCGGTGGTGTTGAACAGCATTAGTCTCACCCTCTCTTCGGCGAGGTGCCCCAGCAAAAGGTTTCTTAGAAGACGAGGAACCAGCATCTTGAATCTTACCAGCCTTGATCAAGCTCTCAGTCCTCTCTCCGCAGATCACTACATCCGAAAAACTACCGAATGGGCAGCTTCCCATCCGGTCCATAAAAACACCATGCAGCGTGCCAATAAACATATCAGTTAACTCCCTTTCCAGCATAGGGGGTTGAACTCTCGCAGCCAATTCACGCCACCTCTGGGCGTACTCCTTGAAGCTTTCTCCGGATTTCTGAGATAGACTCTGCAGCTGAGTCCGGCTAGGCGCCATGTCCATATTGTGCTTATACTGCCTCAAGAAGGCTTCACCCAGATCCCTCCAACAGCGGATAGAATCTCTCTTAAGCTCCATGTACCAATCCAAGGAAGCTCCAGATAAGCTATCTTGGAAAAAATACATCCACATCTTTTCATCATCGGTGTAAGCAGAGATTTTCCGATAATAAGCCTACACATGGGTGCGAGGGCAAGAAGTACCGTTGTACTTGTCGAAAGAAGGTGCTTTGAACTTGTAAGGAATCCTCAATCCCTCTACCAGACCCATGTTTGTAACATCAAAACCCAGGGAATTCTGACATTCCATGGCTCTTATCTTCTCGGCAAGGGCGTCAACTTTCCGATCCCTATCCTCAACTCTTCCAGCCACTTCATCATCTTCACTCAACAGCGTGAACATGTCCTCTTGTCTGTCGACAATAGGAGCAGGATGACGAACCGGAGCCCGGGTAGCTCTAACATTGACAGTCTCAGCAGCAAGAGGCTGTCCGTTAATCCTTATCCCCCTTAATTCATCCCCGACGGCATAGTCGTTAGCGGGAGCAGCAACATTGACATTCTCATGAGCAGGTGCAACAACAGGCGAAGCACGGTTGGACGTCTGAATCACGGTCTCTTGTCTCTGAACCAGGGCTCGAAGCTCCTCCTGACTTTGCGCAACCCCTTGCATCATCGTCATGAACTGGGCCATGTTCGCCCTCATCTCAGCCAACTCGGTCTGAACCTGATCCATACTTCTCTGTTGATTGAGTCTGGTTGAATACCGGTGCGGTCTCTGATCAGCTATCCTGCCTGACACAGGAATCAGAGTGAGAAGTCCCGAACAAGAACACCTGTTATGCAAAATGATATGTGTATGATGTGCGTGATGCGTATGCAGGTTAACTTCTTTCATGCATTATTATACATTTTTCTTCTTTTTTTCGAAAATAAACATGCTATGATGCAAATGATGGAGCCATGACTGGTCAGCTGAGCATCACGTGGCACAGGATTAAAGCTTCGACTCAAACTTGGAACCACAAATTCATCTGAAACCCAAAGTCATCTGAACCCAAGTCAACATCTGAGCAAGTACCCTCAAATTCAGCCCAAGGATCCGAAATAAACGGAACCCTCTGATCAATACCAAGGTCAAACCTCCGGTGTCCAGAAATAACGATCCATAAATCCGACTTAAGATCATCAACACAGCATCACTGGCAGAAACTGTACTTGCAAGAATCAAACCCTCCCCTCACAGGTGAATTCTAACAAGGTCATCCTAAGGCGGACAACGGTCTCGACAATCGGGCAAAGATACTCAACGGGTTTGCCCTTTCGGGTGTGCCGTTGTAGCTCTCTTAAGATCGTCTCAACCAAAGATCCGGGAAAGAACGGTCACCGAAGTCAATAGCTCAGATGAGATCACCCAACCTGAGTGGAATAACTCCAAACGGAAGGACTCTCTCAAATGAACCTCGTCCGGCTGTGGTGACACGTTGCAACAACATGCTGATACAGCAAGTGAGGAAATGCGAGACCACACTAATCCTAGGTGTATACTCGGGCCTGGGTTTTAGCCCCACTCAGAACACCCACCCCAAACAGAGGAACCACCTGTACAGAAGACAGCTTAATGACAGTATGATGCATGCAAACAGATATGCACTTATATACAACATAATAATCATAAATGCAATAAATAGAGCAACACAAGCAACCTACCCTATCCTAGAGAGCGCTAGGAGAGACTCGCTTAGGGAAGATGGACCAGCAAGAGGTCAACTTCTATTGTCCCTAGCAGAGTCGCCAGCTGTCGCATTACGCGAAAAACCGGCGGGAAACGAAAACAACAGAGCCGCCACCGTACGTTATTTATCCCAAAAGAGGGAAAGGAAACGCTCGAAGTAAACCTGGAAAGAACATGGTCTCGCGACCAGAGAGAGATGGGATCGGGAGTCGGTTATGCGAAGGGAAGGTATTAGCACCCCTACGCATCCGTCGTACTCGACGGGATCCACGCACTAAAGGAAGGAAAATGGTTGCTAAACACTGCTCACACATAAACATACTGGCTGAAAGAGACACTGAAAACAAAAGAAACTAACTCGGCAGGATATCGCATCCTGGGCCTACGTAGTCTGTCAGGCACAGACATCAGAGTCGACGTAGTTCGGACGGGGAAAACATGCTCGCTAGGATGTCGCATCCTATGCATACGTATCTTCTCGGACTAAAGAAGAATCAGAGCACTCATAGCTCGGCTAACGCACGCCAAACAAAACAACACGGGAAATCAACTGCCAGTCGCTGGGCTTACGTCAAACTCCATACCAAAACAGGAAAACATGGAAACCGAATGCAAATCGCTGGACTTACATCAGACTCCCAACCAAACACACCCACACTAGAAACCAAATGCCAATCGATGGACTTACATCGGACTCCAAGCACACAACAAGAGGATACGAAATGCCAATCGCTGGGCTTACATCCATCTCCTGACACACACAAAGACAAAACAAAAAGAGGGCGCCCGGAGAGATCAGCTCATCTCCTACCTACGTACCTCATCTGGTATGAGGATCAGGGCGACGTAGTTCCCCTACGCAGGGACATAGGACTAGCCTAACCAGATACAAAGGGAGACACAACTAGGGAGACTACGACTCGAGCCTAGATGTTATCATGCAAATCGTCCCTAAGTTAAGGTTGCTATCTAACTTGCACAGGGAGCAAGCTATCCTAAACAGCACAACAGTCATACAGAAGCACAAAGCAAGCACACACACTATATACAAACAGAGGGGCTCAAACAAGGCTAGGCTTTAGTCAAGGGGTCATGTCAACCTCGACAAACAAGCCACTGTAACAGGGTGATGTTAGCTCTTAACCCTAACATTGAGAGTTAGGGTGAAGCAGATGAAATAGGGAGTGAGGGGTGTGCCTCACAGCTCTTATCCCTGGCCTGGGAGAGCTTTTAGACAGATGAAAGTGTGGGTTCAGAAAGTTGGAACCCTTCTACACTTATGACTGACTCAACATGGATCTTGGGTTAGTATCCACAATGCATCAACACCAGTTGTGTGAGCAAGGGGATGACTCAACTGAATAGCAGGAGATGGATTGCACATCTCTTGTATCTGCCAATTGCCTTATCAAAGGTCTTTGATATGTACAGGGACAAAGGTAAACAAACACAAGCATTGCCTCTTAAGGAGGACTTCAGGCAGGTGCCTGGCCAAGTAACAGGCCAGGTCTTCCAGACTACATGGAGTTAGAGTCATTATACCTTAATGCTCAAGCTATCAAGCAAAGCAAAAGCAAGTTCACAAAGGAACTATAGCAACTAAGGTACCTGAAAACAATCCAACATAATCAGTACACAACTCAAACAAAAGTCAAACAGACAGATTAGAAGTCAACAGTTAACTGTACAAACAGACAACAAGCAATGCATCAAGCAAAGCACAAAGCTTAAGCTTAGGTCTCAAAGCCTACAAAATAAACTCAATATTAGTCATCAACAAGCAACGGATCAACACTAAATGAGTGAACCTCATCAAGCATGGCAATTGTGCTCTTTTAACCTGAAACAAAGCTCAAATGTGAGAGGCTAACCACTAGGACAAGGCCTAGGGTCAAAGAGGGAGCAATAAACCAAAACAGAACATGAAAATTGGCAAGAATCAAGCTTAATCAAATAAGAACAATGTCCAAGTGGTCTCACATTCATATCATCAACCAATTTCATTTCACAAAGCATTTAGTGCAAAGCATGCAAATTGAAAGCTCATAGAACCAAACAGAATGATCCAATCCACATCAACTCAAAAACAATTCAATAAATCCCAAGAAATATCATGGCTAAACAGCATTCATCACATGATCATCATACCAAAATTCAAGTCATTTGGATAAGTGGAAGCATGTCAAATAAAATCCATAAGGCAAGGTATGCACATACAAGCTCAATTAGGGCACAAACTCATGCATCAACTTCACACAAGCATAAAACAGAATTGGTACAAGATAAATGCATCAAACCAAAGCCATGGCAAACCTTAGAGTGTATAGAACACATGTGTAAAATTTCAGGTTCATAGGATAAACATCAAGAATTTCACAAATCATCTAAGTTCAACATTCTCAAAATGTCCACAAATGACTAATTAGCAAAGAAAATCTCAAACAAATTGGAAATGCACTCAAAATTTCCACAAAAATTCACAAGTAATCCTAACATCCAGAAGTAGCTTCATGCAAAAATTCCCATCAATTGGCATTTTAATGGCATGGTAAATAAAATCAGCAAATTGGATAAGAAATGGTGTGACACACATTGTCACACCTATATTCATCATAGCATATCTCCACAACTAGAAATGATAAAATCACAAACTCAATGCCAAAATGTCCCTAAGGATCTCTAGTTTACACATGCAAATGTTCAGCTTCATTGGATTAAGCATCATTATTTCACAAAAGGAATGGCAAGCAAGGTGCAAGAAATGACATGCATGAACAAATCCTAGGCTAAAAACAATTCCAACCGTGCACAAATCTTGGAAAAACATCCATAAAATAGAAGACATGATAAGGATCATTGTGCAAAAAACCTCACATCAATTGGACAATTATTCATGAAGATATGGATTTTTGAATGTAAGGAAAAAATAAAAAAAAACAATGGAACAAGGCATGTGAACATGGTAGCATAAAGTGAAAAATGCCAAAGCCTAAAATGAAACTGTCTTGGAGCAGGATTCGAACACATGACGAATTTGAATTGAGCGCCTAAGCTAAACGCCGCGTTTCATTTAATTGAAACGCTGGCCAATCAGAAACCAACACCTGGACCAATACATGGCGGTAAACACAAAATTACATGCAGAGCGCGCAAATGAAGATCTAACATGCTTCTGGAATCAAAACCCTAGTGTGTTCATAATGTTCTTCATCAAAATTCCAGGCGATGAACAAATGTCTCAGAAATCAACAAACAATACACCAATAACTTTGTCTTAGCATGCACATCAACAATCTAAGATCCATTTGCCCTAACTCTCACTATCATGCTTGGATCGAGTCAAATAAAGTTTGCACATCAAAATTAAAATCACAATAACTTCCTCGATTCTTGATGAAATGCAACGATTCAAAGCGCAGACTACTCTACAATCAAAGATATATCAAAAGCCTAGCATAATTTCATGAATCTTGATCATCGAAAACTAACCTTAATTGAAGTGCAGTAGTGGAATCGTGACCTTCGAGCTTTGCAATGCTGAAACAGAAGCTCTACAACTCTTGAATGGATGAATGTATGAAGGAATATTCCTCAATTGTCTTGGATGTAGCTCTAATCAGCAACTGCCATGGATGATGCTTGCTTTAACAGTCCAAGATTCTGCTCAAAAATGGTGATTCCTTGCTTGAAGAAGATCCAATAGCACTTGTAGATGATGAATCAATGAAGAAATAGCAAAGGACTCGAAGAATTTTGCAGAAAAAGTAGAGAGAAAAAGTTTGTGAGATTTGCAATTTTTGATCTAGATCTGGTTTGAATGAAATGTTAATGGTGTTTTCTGTTATGATTATCAATATATATGACCTGTTAATGATCTTTGCTAATCAAGATTAAGCCAAGCCAAAGTGATTAATGAAAATGCAAGTGTAATGCAAATTGGGAATTCACCCTCATGTACATGGAATGCATGCTACAGTGCACGAGTGCATGCTGAATTCACCTCAAAATGCTGTTTAAGACCAAATGCAAGTGAATGGAAGTGTGGAAAATGCTTAATTCTCAAAATGAACTTTTCCCTCCAAATTTCAAATTCAAATCAAGTGAAAAATGCCATATTTTTGTGATGGGAATTAATGAAATGTGATGCATGAATTGGATAGAAGAGATAAAAAGAGAAATGTTCCAAAAAGAACCACATGATTTGGCCATTTGGTTCAAAAGTTATGCCTTCTTGAACTTCAAATTCCGTTGACAATGATTTGATCATAATTTCTCAACCATACACGAGAAATTCATGTTCTTGGACTTTTTGGAAAGGTGAGAGAAAGATCTTCAACGTTCATGTTGGACAAAATTTCGTTTGAAGCAGTCTTGGACATGTAAACTTGAGGAGAAGACCTTTCCATTTTCAGCAGTTTTGAAATTAGAGGTCACTTACTATTTTTGGAAAGTTTTCATCTGACCTCAAATCCTTCAATGTTGATCTTTGACATGTCAAATGAGACTTGTTTGGACATGAATGAGACCTCTCTAACCATCTCCCACCTTCAAATCCATGATTTCATGCATAGTTGACCACAGTTGACTTTCTAGGGTTTCAGATGCATCTCAGCTTGACTCATGACTTCTGAACATCCAATCTTTTGCCAAACCACTTCAAAATGATCCCTAAGTCATATGAACTCAATGATCCAATCCTAGGGCTTTGATTCAATAGGAATTGCACTTGCTTGCTTGCTTGACTGGATCTCCTGACCAGTCTTGACTGGTGACTTGCACTTGGGCAATGGACAATGCAATGCTATGCAGTGGACAATGTAATGTTAATGACCTAAAAATGAAGATGTATGTACAAAATAGTAGGTGCAAATTTGAGGTGCTATAATAACCCATTCAAATACTTTTGTGGTTTCAATGGCCACTTTCTTAATCAAAATTTTCCATAACCTTTAGCTATTAGGTTTGAGTTATCCTTGAAGTAGATGTAATACTCACCTTTATCCTAAGTGATGGACAATGAGTCTTCCATGCTTATTATAGGGTTAACCCCTCACTAGCATGTTGAAGCTATCCTCACATGGTGGATTTGTGGTTTTAGGTTGAGTTTTCTCCCTTGGATAACAAAAGACCTTAAGGCTTTTGGACCAATCAATTCACCAACTCATTTTGAGATTTTTACCCCGAACTACGAGGTTTTGATCCTAATCTTTTTTTAGATGGTACGTAGGCAATGGGTTCATCCATTCAAACACAAAATGTAAATAAATTGTATATTCTTTTCTCATATCTTCAATCATGTTTTCTCAAATAAATTTTCACAAAAATACCGACCTTACAACAAAATGTGAAAAGGGCTCCCTAGGAGTACCTAGGATGTTTTGGGTGCTTAAAACCTTCCCATTGCATAACCAACCCCCTTACCCAGATCTCTGACATTTTTACTAGTTTTTGATTTGATAAAACTTTTAGGTTTTTGTTCTCTTTCTAACCATTCCTTTGGATAAATAGAAGTGCGGTGGCGACTCGACTTGTATGGTTTACCTTGGATTTAGTCAATATCTCTAATGGTAACGAATACCCCGCTACAGATAGCATATCAATTTTTATCAATTTATAAGGGATTTTAGGTCAGTCCATACAAGGGATGACAACCATATAATTGATAAAACACAAATGCTAGACTCAGACTCTTTGGGGATCTGAGGATGGAGGTAGAGGTATACACATCAAGGCCAAAACTCCAAACTCTCTAGGGACTTGATGACATATCACCCTTCTCTGCGCTCACGGAGGAGACAACCTGAAAGATGATGGAGAGAATAAAAATATGCTAGGAATATGAACAAATGTCTTACCCTTTTGGAGATCATACTATCCTTGGGAGAGCATTTAGGACATTCCTTTTATCCTTTCAGTCATTGTGAATGTTCACTTTGTTTAAAAACAGTTTATAGAAAAACTTTATTTAAAACAATGATAATTATCAATTAAAACATGCAAACATTTGTTAAGCAGAAACAAGTAAGAGTGCAAAGAATTGGGTAAAGGCTCAAATTTATTTGATAGAACGGTAGTCCGCAAATGGCGGGACTGTTGGTGTAAGCCCTAGAGGCCAATACTTTTGATACTTGTATCAAATTATTTATTAATAATAAAAGGCTTTTTCTTTATTACGTTTGTTTAATAAAGTCCCTAGAATAGCTAGTCCATTTAATGTATCAAGTGTGACTTGATCATGAGATCACATTAAACATAAGGACACTATTCTTAAAGTATCCGTAGTCGAGCTTTATTGTGAAGTGGGATAACAATAAAGCATTAAGACTATTATGTATATAGACTGATGATCACATCTCATGGATCATGGATAAGGAGTTATCAAGTCTTAAACATAGGTATGAATATTAAGAGTAATATTTATACTGGATTGACCCGCTATGAGAATACTATATAGAAAGTTAATCAAAGTGTCATAAGTTATTCTCATGGTGATAATGGTGTATACCACTCTTCGACCTGAAACCACTATGGACCCTAGATGTAGAGTCGAGTGCTTTATTGTTGATCAAATATTGTCCGTAACTGGATAACCATAAAGACAGTTGATGGGTACTCCACGAAGCATGCTGAGGGACATGAGTGACCTAGATGGAATTTGCCCATCCTGCATAACAGGATAAATGTCTATGAGCCCAATATTGAACTGGACAAGGATGACACGGTCTATGCCTTGTGTTCAATATAGACATAAGGGAAAAATGGTAATTCTACACGTAAGTATTATCACAGAAGGATTTGTCAGATCACATGACATTTTCGTGTCTTGGGTAGCAGTGATGTGTTGCTAGATACCGCTCACTGTTTATTATGTTAAATATGTGATTTAATATAATTGCCAACGCCGCGAAAACCTACAGGGTCACATACAAAGGACAGATTGATGAGAGATAGAGTAACTAAGGAACACCGTAAGGTACGGTGCACTTAAGTGAGTTGTAGAACATCGTAAGGTACGGTGTACTTAAGTAGAATACGAAATATGGTAAGGTACCATGGGCTTAAGTGATTTTGGGCATATTATAAGATATGGGCCAAAATACACTTAAGTGGGCTTTTTAGCTTGAAGCCCACACAAGTGGTTCTATAAATAGAACCCTTGTCCAGAAGCATTCATGGCGGTTGCATTATTTTCATTTTCTCTCTCTCTCTCTCTCTCTCTCTCTCTCTCTCTCTCACTCAAAGCCTTCATTCGTACCAGCTAGCACTGAGGTTGAAGGAATCCGTTCGTGTGGACTGAGTAGAGACGTTGTCATCGTTCAACGTTTGTAATCGCTCCGTAGATCTGCATCAAAGGTTTTGATCGTCACAAGAGATCTGCACCAAAGGTTTCAATCGTCACAAGAGGTAAATATTCTATCACTGATCATGACCATTCGTAAGGATCTCTAAAGGAGAAAATTTTAATTTCCACTGCATTTTGGACCACAATTCTCCTTCAGGGGCTCCATGGATCTTTACAAATTGAAATTGGTGATATATATTGAAAAAGGGCTACATTGAACATAATGAGCATTTCTCCACCAACTCTGAATCTAATGTATTTGAAGCTTCAGTTGACAATGACTGAGCGAGAATATTTGACAGACGACAGCTTGTAGAACAAAGTCTTGTCAGGATGCAGTTACTTGCTAAAATCCATAATTTTTGCCTAGATTGCCCCAAGGTGAGGTACTCAATCTAGCGGGATGTATATATTCATCATTTTTTATGTCTCTAACTTTTGCCTGGACCGCCCTTTCGGGTTTTCAATCCACCAAGACGCTCATTTTTGCCTAAGCCGCCCTTTCGGGTTTTCAACTTAGCGAGCTATTCTGTTTTTGTTTTTAGGCGAAGTATTTCTTGACTGCATATGAATTCACAGGACGAGTGAAATTCTCCCCATCCATAGTTGTAAGTATCAAAGCACCGTCTGAAAAGGCTCTCTTAACAAAGTATGGACCTTCATAGTTTGGAGTCCACTTGCCCCTGGAATTGGGCACGAAAGACAAAACTTTCCTTGAGCATGAGGTCACCTTCTCGGAAGACACGAGGTTTGACCTTCTTATCAAAAGCTTTCTTCATCCTTTGTTGATATAACTGACCATGGCACATGGCAGTTAATCTTTTCTCTTCAATCAAATTCAGCTGGTCATAACGACTCTGAACCCATTCAGCCTCAGTCAACTTGGCTTCCATCAAGACTCTCATTGATGGGATCTCAACCTCCACGGGGAGCACAACCTCCATGCCATAAACAAGAGAGAAAGGGGTTGCCCCTGTTGAATTACAGATAGATGTACGATAGCCGTGCAAGGCAAATGGCAGCATTTCATGCCAATCTTTGTATGTAACAACCATCTTCTGGATAATCTTCTTGATGTTCTTGTTAGCAACTTCAACAATCCCATTCATCTTGGGTCTATAGGGAGAAGAGTTATGATATGCAATCTTGAACTCGCTACACAGCTCTTTCATCATCTTGTTGTTCAAGTTAGATCCATTACCAGTAATGATCTTGTCTGGCACACCATAACGACATATGAGTTGATTCTTGATAAACTTCATAACCACCTGCCTGGTCAAATTTGCATACGATGCCGCTTCAACCCACTTGGTGAAGTAATCAATTGCTACGAGAATAAAACGGTGACCGTTAGACGCCTTTGGCTCTATCATGCCAATCATATCAATTCACCACATGGAGAAAGGCCATGGTGAGGAAATAACATTCAGAAGTGTCGGGGGAATATGAATCTTATCCGCATAAATCTTACACTTGTGGCATTTCTTCACATTTTTGCAGCAGTCAGACTCCATTGCCAGCCAATAGTAGCCTGCTCTCAACATCTTCTTTGACATGGCATGTCCATTGGAATGATTACAAAATGAACCCTCATGGACCTCAGTCATCAACAGGTCTGCTTCGTGTCTATCCACGCATCTGAGCAGAACCATGTCAAAATTCCTCTTATAAAGCACATCACCATTGAGGTAGAAACTGCCAGATAATCTCCTAAAAGTCTTCTTATCTTTAACAAATGCCCCAGGCGGGTAAGTCTGACTTTGGAGAAAGCACTTGATATCATAATACCATGGCTTATCATCTTTCACTTCTTCAACTACAAATACATGAGCTGGTCTATCAAAGCGCATCACGGTAATATTGGGAACTTCATTCCAGAATTTCACCATAATCATCGAAGCAAGCGTGGCAAGAGCATCTGCCATCCGATTCTCATCTCGAGGAATATGATGGAAGTCAACCTCAGTAAAGAATGTTGAAATCCTCCTCACATAATCTCTATATGGGATGAGGCCAGGCTGATTCGTCTCCCATTCACCCTTAATCTGATTAACAACAAGGGCCGAATCACCATCAAGATGCTTGATCCTAAGATCAATACACTCTTCCAATCCCATAATACAGGCCTCATATTCTGCCTTATTATTCATGCATTTGAAAGTTAGCCTTGCTGTAAAAGGAAAATGTGTGTCCTGGGGAGTAATAATCACTGCCCCAATACCATTTCCATATTGATTAACAGCGCCATCGAATACCATACCCCATCGGGAACCAGGCTCTGGCCCTTCATCGAGCGTAGGCTCATCGCAATCTTTCATCTTCAAATACAAAATCTCCTCATCTGGAAAGTCGTACTGAACAAACTGATAATCCTCAATTGGTTGATGTGCCAAGTGGTCACCCAAGATACTTCCTTTAATAACTTTCTGAGCTCGATACTCAACATCATACTCAGACAACAACATTTGCCAACGGGAAATCCTCCCAGTTAAAGCAGGCTTCTCAAAGATATACTTAATTGGATCCATTTTGGATATCAACCAAGTGGTATGATTCAACATATACTGGCGTAAACGCTTAGCAGCCCAAGCCAAAGCACATCACGTCTTCTCAAGCATTGAGTACCGAGACTCACAATCAGTGAACTTCTTACTCATATAGTATATAACATACTCTTTCTTCCCTGATTCATCTTGCTGAACCAATACACAACCCATAGAGTCTTCAAGAACGGTCAAGTACATAATCAATGGTCTCCCTTCAACAGGCGTAAACAGAATCAGAGGCTCGGACAGATACTCTTTGATACTGTCAAAGGCCTTCTGGAAATCCTCGGTCCAATCATGACGTTGATCTTTCCGAAAGAGCTTGAATATTGGCGCACATGTGGCTGTCATGTGGGATATAAATCTGGAAATGTAATTCAAGCGGCCAAGAAAACCTCGGACTTGTTTCTCAGTTTTGGGCGCAGGCATTTCTTGTATTTCTTTGACCTTGGCAGGATCAACTTCAATACCTCTTTCACTGACAATAAAGCCCAATAACTTGCTGGAACGGACTCCAAATGTACATTTGTTCGGATTTAGGCGGAGTTTGTACTTCCTCAAATGCTGAAAAAGCTTCAACAAGTGCTCTACATGTTCAATTTCCGTTCTCGACATCGCAACCATATCATCAACATACACCTCGATCTCCTTGTGCATCATATCATGAAACAAGGTAGTCATAGCACGTTGATACGTGGCTCCAGCATTCTTCAAACCGAAGGGCATCACTCGGTAACAGAATGTTCCCCAAGGTGTGATGAATGTTGTCTTCTCCATATCCTCGGGTGCCATTTTAATCTGACTATAACCAGAAAATCCATCCATGAATGAGAAGACATTGAATTTAGCTGTATTATCTACCAGCATATCAATGTGTGGTAGAGGAAAATCATCTTTCGCACTAGCTTTATTCAAGTCTCGATAGTCCACACACATTCGGACTTTTCCGTCTTTCTTAGGCACGGGCACAATATTGGCCACCCATTGAGGATATGTAGAAGTCACCAGAAACCCCACATCAATTTGCTTATGAACTTCTTATTTAATCTTCATTGCCATATCAGGATGAGTTCTTCTGAGCTTCTGCTTCATAGGCACACACTCGGGCTTCAAAGGCAGGAAATGTTGCACGATATCAGTATCTAGACCAGGCATGTCTTCATATGACCAGGCAAAGACATCGACATACTCTTGTAGCAACTTAATCAACCCCTTCTTTACATACTCCTCCAGGAGTGCCCCAATCTTCACTTCACGAACACAATCCTCCGACCCCAAGTTGACTGTTTCCAGATTCTCGAGATGCGACTGAATGATCTTCTCTTCGTGCTCAAGCAGACGGGTAATCTCATCAGGAATCTCTTCAACATCATCTTCTTCGGCTTCAAATACAGGGAATTCAAAGTTGGGAGATGGTGTTGGATCATTATGTTCAATGGGTTTGATCAACCTGCATAATGCTTTTGGATATAAAAGAGATTTTAGAATTCAAACAAGGCAAATCATTATGCAGATGAAGAGATTGATTTATTCTCTTTTTAGGGTTTTTTAGTGATCACCATTTTCATGCAAAAAGCAAAAAGGGAAAATAAATTGGAAAAATAAACATTTAACATGTAATTATTGAATGAATATCATTGTATTAATGTGCCAACAATGTCATCACTTCTCCTTTTGGCATGGGGAAAGGGTTTTTAAACAAAAGTGAACACATTACGTGGACTTATGGACAACTGTTGGAACATCAACAATGACCCAATTATTGCAGACTCCTCCAGGGATGACAAAGTTGCCCAGATCTTCCTCTGCATCATTTTCCACTATAGCAGCAGCTTCTTGGTCTTCGACCATGTGGATAAAACCACCACTCTGGAACAAACCGCGCTCGTTGAAAGTGCCTGAAGAATACCCTATGCCAGCCCGGGATTTATTGTCTTCCAGCTTAATCATTTGCCCTAAACCAGTAGTTGCACCATGCTCAATGGCCAACTTTGCATCATTGTAGGAAGCAAATGAAGAAGGTCCTTTCCTTAAAGGCTCAGCAATAGATAAGGCTTGGAACGACGTCCCAACCTCATCCTCAACGTCTATATAGGAAAGGAAGACAAATGGCTTACCAAGAGAGTCTTCTCTCCCCCTATCACCACCAAGCAAGCCTGCCTCGTGAATCCATGGTCTGCCAAGCAAGCATCTATATGATGGGTGAATATCCATGACCTGAAAAGTGATTTGGAAATCACTAGGTCCAATCTTGATTGGGAGCTCAACTTCGCCAATCACAGTTTTCCTCGATCCATCAAAAGCTTTAACTACCACTCCACCCTGCCTCATGGGAGGCCCTTGATTAAGAAAGTTTCGCCAGGGTGGATTTCGGCAACACATTTAGCGATGATCCAGTGTCTACCAGCACATTAGACAAGGCGTCATCCTTGCAGTTCATGGAAATGTGTAAAGCCAAATTGTGGTCTTTTCCCTCCTCGGGAAGATCAGCATCGCAAAAGCTCAAATTGTTACAAGCAGTTATGTTTGCAACAATGCTATCAAACTGTTCAATTATGACATCGTGATCCACATATGCCACGTCCAACACCCTCTGCAAAGCTTCGCCGTGTGGCTCAAAATTCATTAGCAAAGATAGGACAAATATCTTTGATAGAGTTTGAAGCAGCTGATCAACAACATTATACTCGCTCCTCTTGATGAGCCTCAGTATCTCATCACAATCCTCTTTCAGAATGCCACTCTGGCCAATAGGGATGGGAGCTTTAGTAGATTTATCAACAACAAGTGCCGGATTCGGAGAAGCAGAAGAAGTTCCTAAAGGACTGGCAGAATTATCAACATCATCATATAGAGATTATGTGAGGAGGATTTCAACATTCTTCCCATCTGCGGGTCACACCACTGACATCAGATATACTCACAACAGAAGTGGAGGGAAGCGAAACCTCCTTCCCATCTTCCAACGCAACTGCGTTATATCTGTAGGGAACAACTTTATCTGAAGAATACGGAACAGGGCCCGCTGGCTTGATAATAAGAGATGGAGAGGCCTTCTTCTTGCTGCCATCATATCTGATAACAACAGGTTCGGATATTCTGAAAACAGGGGATATAACATTCACTTCATCCTCATCATAATTCTGAAGTATCTCGATCACACCCTGATCCAGCATCTCTTGGATGTCCTTCCTGACTTGGCGGCGTCCTCTCTCGTTGACAGTGCACACTCGGCATCTGTCATGGTCATGCTCATAATGACTGTACCTACATAACAGTCTGTACATCTCGACCAACGATTTCCTGATATGACAGACATACAGGACTTTAAATTTGCCAGGGCAACCCTGGACCATATTCACAGCAGCTTTCCCATGCTCGGGTAATGGGTTCTTCTTCACAATCGGACCTACGTCCTCGCAAAACAAGATCTCACTTCTAAGAAGGTCTTGAACCTTGGTCTTCAGGGGATAGAAGTTCTCCACATCATGCCCGGGAGCACCGGAATGATATACACAATGTAACTCAGGCTTGTACCACCACTGAGGGTTGATCGGTACAGCAGGTGGGTCACGTGGAGTAATCAGCTTTCTATCTATCAGAGACGGAT
The DNA here is from genome assembly GCF_024323335.1 of Lathyrus oleraceus. NCBI lineage: Eukaryota > Viridiplantae > Streptophyta > Magnoliopsida > Fabales > Fabaceae > Lathyrus > Lathyrus oleraceus. The sequence goes on along the minus strand of NC_066581.1, from coordinate 118,942,255 downwards.
AGAGCTCAGCATAAGTCATTGGAATTGGATCAAAAGTGACCCTCTTCCTATCGTAGTTGGTGTTGGTATTGTTGTTGTTTCGAGGTTGGTAGGCCTGATGTTGTGGATGATGCTGTTGTTGATATTGTTGATGTTGCTGTTGTTGATGCTGATAATGTTGAGCTTCCCTGAAGGCAGGTGCTATATGAGCCACCTGGTGCTGGTTACTGGCAGGGCAGACAGTCTTCCTCTTCACAGAGGGTCTTCTTTTAATATGGGAAGACACGGCATATGCCTCTCCCTCTTTCTTCTTTGCAAAGCCCCCATAACGCTTTGCAGAAGAGCCTTCATCCCGAGTCAGACGTCCTTCCCGGACTCCTTCCTCTAGCCTCATCCCCATGTTCACCATTTCGGTGAAGTCCGAGGGAGCACTAGCTATCATCCTCTCGTAATAAAATGAACTCAAGGTCTTCAGAAAGATCTTGGTCATTTCTTTCTTTTCGAGTGGGGGCATAATCTGTGCGGCCAATTCACGCCACCTCTGGGCGTACTCCTTGAACGTTTCCTTCTCCTTCTGAGACATAGCTCTCAGCTGATCCCTATCGGGAGCCATATCAACGTTGTACTTGTACTGCTTGAGAAAGCTTCGCCAAGGTCGTTGAAGGAGCGGATGTTCTCACTATCCAGACCCATATACCATTTGAGTGCGGCACCGGACAGGTTGTTCTGGAAATAGTGGATGAGGAGTTGATCGTTGTCAGTCTGGGTTGACATCTTGCGTGCGTACATCACAAGATGGCTGAGAGGGCAAGTGTTTCCCTTGTACTTTTCAAAGTCAGGTACTTTGAACTTGATAGGGATTTTGACGTTGGGCACGAGGCACAACTCAGCAGCAGATTTACCGAAGAGGTCCTTCCCTCTTAGAGTCTTCAGTTCCTTGCGCAGCTCAAGGAATTGGTCATTCATAACATCCATTTTCTCATAAACATCTGGGCCCTCAGATGGCTCAGAATGATAAATGGTGTCGTCAACTCTCGGTAACGTGTGCACAACGGGAGGTGGCACAGCAAGTACCGAGCTAGATGCCGACAGAGAAGCAAAGATTGGAGCGAGACCCTCTGGCACAAAATTCGCGGGCATCCCCCAGGGAAACCCGGCTGGCATAGCAGACGGAGCGAAATGAGTAGTTGTGGCAGGCATAGTAGAGGAAGCTACCTCTGAGATGACCGTCCTCTGGGGAGGAGTTGCAGGCGTTAGAGAAGACTGACTTTGGGCGGCCAGGAATGACTCCATCAGGGTAGTCAGCCTAGCCACTTCCTCCTTAAGTTCTCTGTTCTCTTGTTCAAGATAATCCATTAGCTTTGGTAGATTGGCCCTGGTGTTATACCGGTGCGTCAGCTTGTCTTCAAAATAAATGAAGAACACAGAGTTAGACCACTGATCAAGAAGCTTTGGACAAAACCTGCTTATGCATATGATGCATGCAATGCTTGTGCACATGATTTTATTTTTATTTTGAGGAAAATTTTGGAAATATTACTCTTTTAGACATATATGGAAATGCTCATATCAATAATATTTGGAAAAAAATTTACACCAAAGAAGTACAATCCTGGTAACCAAATACAATACAAGAGAGAAGGAAAATAAACATCCTATGGAACCCTAGAAACAATCGTCTAAAGCTCTTGAGACCGGAAGATAAGTTGCACGAAGCCTCTTCACCTCTCTCTCATAGGCTGCCTCCATATTTGCCTTCTCCTTGGCGAGTCGATCATACTTCCTCTTCCAAAACTTGGAAGACTGAGGAAGAAGAGAAGTAACCACGTCATCTGGCTCATCAATAATCTGATGCTCCAGAAACTCTATCACATCATCTTTATCTCTAAGTTGCTGAAGTAGCTCCTCTCGCTCACGGACCCAAGCACGCGAACGGTCTTCATCTCTCAACTCCTCTACTCCTTGGTTAGGGAGGGTTGAAGGCCCAACCATAACCATAGGTGTAGGTCTCGGATAGTCATAGGGCATGCGGTACTCAGAAGCTCTCTTCCTCACCCAAGAGGTGTAGGGTTCCAAAGCAATACAATTCTTCGGACCGAGCTCTTTCCTTCCCTTCCTATGAATCTTGCGCCAAGCGTGGACCATTCTGCCTTTCAAGTTCTAAGATCTTTACCCTCTTGAAAGAACACACCTTCTAACAAAATATTATTAGGTTTATCCTTTAAGGGGAACCCAAGTTGACGGCGAGCCAAAATAGGGTTGTAGTTAATTCCACCACATGTACCAAGAAGAGGCACATTGGAGAATTCACCACAAGAGTCAATAATCTGCACACCATCATATACACGGTTGTACCAAAAGATATCATCATTAGTAAGAGACATAAGTCTCATGGACCACCGTAGACATCCTTTATTCTCCTTGAAGGCGTGCGTCTGTGGCAGGTGCGAAATAAACCACTTGTACAACAGAGGCAAACAACACACAATGGTACCACCACCCTTTGCATTCCTCATATGCAAAGAGAAATAAGTATCACCCAACAGAGTAGGAACGAGATTAAGAGTAGAGAAATTCCTAATAGCGTTCACATCCACGAAATTGTTGATGTTGGGAAATAACACTAGCCCATAGATGAGAAGTACAAATATGGCTTCAAAGGCATCCTCACTCATGGCCTTCCTAAACAAGGTTGCTTGGGTGATGAGAAAATCAGATGAGAGACCTTGAATTCCACCTTTGGTAGTCATATGAGCACCAATGTCAGATACATCTATGTGCAACAGATCAGCAATCTCTTGAGAAGAAAGAACTCTCTCCAAGCCACTGAGCGGCAACTGATCCAAGATAGGTATACCCACGAGATAGGCATACTCCTCAAGTGTAGGCAAAAGCTGGAAATCCGGGAAAGTGAAGCAACGATACAAGGGATCATAGAACTACACCAACACACTCATCAGACCTTCATCCACCTGAGTAGAAAGAATAGACAGAAGCTTCCCATGGCGAGCTTTGAACTCCAAGGGATCTAATACATAGGATGTCAAACTCCTTAACTCTTTCAAGTCGGATTATCTGAAACTGTACTTCTTTGTATTCCTTCTTTGCTTATCCATGTCTGAAATTTTGTAAATAGACCTCTTAAGTTCCTTGAAAATTTTCTCATTGTTGATGAAATGAATGCAAATGAATGCATGGATGCAACAATCACACTCAAGGATCAAGCAAGTCACACCACACAAAGGTCACGGGATGGTTCAAGTCATCCTCAATATCAATCATCCATTTTGGTGGATTATGGTTTACACCTTATCAACACCCAAGTTCCATTGATATTAAGGATATACGAGAACGGATCAACCGTGAATCAAGGGTTTGTTGCAAGTCACGAGCATGGAGTCTCGGTTAAGAACCACCCAATGGGAGTGTACTATGGTTAAACCTGACAATCATGTTCTAAAAGAGGTTCCCATAGTCATCATCTCATCTTTTGAATATCATCGGATAAACGACTACTCGTATTCCAAAAATATTCTCAATAGGGACTCTTATGAGTGTAGTATCGCGTAACAATCGTATCAAATCTTACACTTGAACGATCTTCGCACTACGTCCTAAAATAAGCCAAGATGGGCTAGGTAATCTAAGGTTTATATTGGAAAGAGTAACGTCTAACCACGACTACTCATGTGACATTATTGATCCCAACAAAACCTCCACCAAGTGAATGGGCTTGCAAGTCAACTTGCTAAGTAATAACTCCACACAAGTCAACAAGACTATGCCATTCTCAAATCATAAGTGCACTCGAGTTCGGGTATAGAACTCATCTCACAAGAGACCACCAAGCACACAAGCAATTGGTATATATATCAAGCAATTCATACATTACAAACAATACAGTCATCCCAAATTTGCACAAAAATGTGTCACAAGTAAATATAAACATACAATACAACAAAGGCAAAAAGTAGGCTAAACCCACTAGGAAGTGTTGATCCCCAGTGAAGTCTCCACTTTTCTATAGCGGGATATTCGTTACCTTTAGATTTATTAACTAAATCAAAAGTAAATCATACAATTCGAGTCGCCACCGCACTTCTATTTATCCAAAGGAAAGGTTAGAAAGCGAACAAAAACTGAGAAGTTTTATCAAATCAAAAACTAATAAAAATGTCAGAGATCTGGGTAAGGGGGTTGGTTATGCAATGGGAAGGTTTTAAGCACCCAAAACATCCTTAGTACTCTAAGGGAGCCCTTTTTGCAAAGTTGTATGGTAGGTTGGTATTTGTGAAAATATTTGTGCAAACAAGATTGGGGAGATGAGAAAAGAATATACAGTATTTACAATTTTGTTGTTTGAATGGATAAACCCATTTCCTACGTACCATCACAAAGGTAGGATCAAAACCTCGTAGTTCGGGATAGAAATCTCAAAAGATTGGTGAATTGATTTATCAAAAGCCTTAAGCTCTCCTCACATGGTCAACAATCCACCATATGAGGAGAGCTTCAACATACTAGTGAGGGATCCATCCTATAATAAGTATGAAAGACTTATAGTCCAACCACTAATGATAAGGTGAGGTTTACATCAACCACTATGATAACTCAAACCTATGGCTAATGTTTATGAAAAAGGTTTTAACAAAGGTGGTCATTGGAACCACATAAATCATTTGAAGTGAGTTGTATTTACCAATTAGAAGTATTCATAAAATGAAGTCAAAGTTGACTTAAGATTCAATTCAAAATAAGTATTAATGAAAAGAGTTTGAAAAATCAAAGGCATAAGGCCTAGGTTTCTAATTTGAAAAACAATGTCAATGTTTGCATAAAATGAGTTTGGCTTGGGTTAGAGTGGAGAGAAGAAGAGAAGGGCTAGTCCTAAACATGCAAAGATGAGAGAAAAGAATAAAACCCTTGGAGTTCCTTTCTTGAGATCATAAAGATGATCCAAGATGCTCCTTTCCTTTGGACTTAGCAATTAACTCAAGCAATCAAACAAATATTCAATCAAGCTCCTAGGATCTCCATTTGGACTTTTCTCTCTTAACTTGGATGCTCATGACAACGGTCCTTCTAACTATCTCAAGTTTGGAATCCCTATCACACAAGAATAAACAACCAAAAAGTTCACAATTCAATAAGAGGAATGGACAAAGGGAGAGTTTAGCTTAGGGGTCCTTTCAAGTCATCTTCAAGATTTAGCATTCTAAAGGCATGAGGCCTAGTTGCTCTTCAACAAAATTTAGCATTTTAAAGGCATGAGGCCTAGTTGCTCTTGAACTCCATTAAGTATAGGTAAGGTCCTAATTCTAAGTCATTTCTCCTTTTTGCATTGGGTTCACACAAACAATCACAAAAACAAACACAAAAACCACAATATATTTATTCACAATAATGTGCTCAAGTGAGCAAAAGGAAAATAGCATAAACATAAACATGAGCTCAAATAAGCAGAGGGAAAAGGCAATATGAATAAATGAGCAAGAAATTAAATTGTATTAAAGTAAATTGCAAGAATTAAATGCTTGAATTAAAAGTTAATAATTAGTAGTTATTGTTAGTGTGCCATAAGGCAATTTAGCGCTATGTTAAGCAATCGTAAGTGGACTAATGTAGTAGTCACACCTATCTGAGGCCGGTCAATAAAACTATAGGCAAACAAACACAAGTTAGAGATCATGACTAGTAAGCCATACTCCTACAACTTGCCATGCCAAAAGAAAAGAAGAATGACCTTGTATGGATTTTAGGTTTTTTGCTTGACCAAGAAGCAACCTATCTTGGACACAAAGCAATTCACTTGATCTTTGATCAAGTTGAATTTGATTTGGATCAAAGAAGGTTAAGCCTCTTATTTGCCAAGGCTAACCATAAATCATTAACTCATTGGTCAAAAGAAAAAGAAGAAGAAAAGAGATGAAGATTGAATGTACAAAATGGAAATTCAAATGACATAACCAAAACACAATGATCAAATGTGAATGGAATCAACATCAATCAATGGTAAACAGAAGTGAAATGAAGATTAGAAGTCAAGAAAGGTCACACATATTTTTGGTATTTTTTGGAATTAAAATAATACATAAAATAAAATGAACAAAGTAAGGTCAAACTTCAAATCCAATTCAAATCAACTTGGATAAGTCCAATTGGATCATCATAAGTCTAACATGGTCAAACTAGGTTTGACAAATTTTCTCAACATTTTTTGAAAACAGAAACTATTTTTAAACAATTAAAAATGAAGAAAAATAACACAAATGGACTAAAATCTCAAATAAATCTCAAATCTATTAAGAAATTGATGAGAATATTTTTCATAGACTTATCATCATCCACATGTATTAAGAAAATATTTTTGGAATTTTTGAATATCAAAAAGTATTTAAAATGAATTAAAATCAATTAAAAATGAAATAATTCACAAAAAATATAAAATAGAATCACAAAAATAATTAAAAATCAGATTATGAAACTAGAATTTAAGAGAAAAATTTTGCAATTGGTCCCATATTTTTGTGATTCCAAATAGAGTTATGAATTTTTGAAAATAAATGGATTTAAAGAAAATAAAACTGAAATTATAAAAACGGAAAAAAAAATATGGAGCGCATGATCCAACCTCATTAATTGACATGGACCATCATGTGGCTCAGATATGCGCGCTCATCATGTACCTTAGTCAAACACGTGGTATCATGAATTAAATGAAGCCAAACAAAAGCATGGCCAGGATTAGATCGTGGGAGCCTCATCCAAGGGTTCAGGATCAACCACGTGGGGATGGTGGTGGAAACAACCGTCTTCTCCGGTGAGTTAACTAAATCCGGCCACCAGTTGCAGGTTTTGCAACCTCAACCAAATCAAACGTGCCTTATACCAAATTAAAGTTGGGGTGATGTACATCACCCCTGTAACCTTGGATTACACTCAAGATTCCTATGGAAGGAGAAATTTGAGATGGAAAATTCAGGTGTTCAATCTGCAATTCAACAATTCATGAAATTAAAGCTACCATTGGCTTGCCTTTCACACGAGGACTTCATAAAACCAAGCAAACTCAAGCAAAGCACAATATATAGTGAGAATCGAAGCAAAACAGTTGAGATGTAAACCTTTGAAGTGCAACTTTGATGAACACGATCCACTCTAATTCTTGATTGCAGCTTGATCTTGAGGTATGGTATGAATGCAAGGCTTAGGAATTAGTATTGAAGATCAACTGATGTTGTTGAAAATCAAACTTGAAAAGTAAAATGAAAAATGCAAAATTCCTTTGGTGTGAGGTTGGGATTCAATTCCAACAGAGTTTTAGGCGCCTTCAGGTTGAGAATTGAATGAAGCAATACATCTATTTATAGCTGAAGCTGCAAGGAGAGTGAATGGAACTCGTGTGCATGATCATTGGGTCCTCCATGCATGGGCCTGTACAGGCGCATGTGAGGCCCAAAACCAATTGGAATTGCAAGCTGAAGTGATTTGGAGAAGGTTTGGACGTGCAGATTGAATGGCAATTGCTTGTGCAAGAAGATTTCATGTGAATTCCATATTTGGGCCTAAATGTTCCATTCCTTGAAAGTCATGCATAACAAATCCAAACATAGGAATGTGAGTAATGGTTGGAAAGCTCTTGACATAAGGAACAAAAGCTATGTTGGACAAAAATCCATTTGGAGTTTGGAAGTTTGTGAAAACTGGCCATGAAGTTTGATGTAAAAAGCATGTCTTTGAAAATTTTGCCAAAAATGACCAATTTCAAGCCCTTCTGTTTCAATGATACAAGCCTCATATGGAAAAACCTACAACATAAACGTTGTATATATTTTCAAGATAATTAATTTGGACTTAAATTTTGCATCATTTGGATTTTTTATGAGAAATTTACGGGCACTTAAAGTTGGACTTTTTTCAAGATTCAATGGCTTTGGTCCAAAGGGACCTATAATGTTTTGTATTATCACATGTGTTTCTTTTAGGATTATGAAATTTTGTACAACCTAACAATTGAAGTAGACATCTTAAGATTTCCAATTCAATTTGTCTAACCTAAAAATCATAAAAAATGAAGGAGTTAGGTCCTTGGAAAGTTGACCCAAAATTAGGGTTTCAGTCAAAATGACCTATAATGTTTTGAAATGAATGATGACCTTCCAAGTTTCAAATGTATTTTTTATGAACATTAAAGTTATTCATATTGTCCTTAAGAACATTTTTTATCTTGGGGTCATCTTCATTTGACAAACACATCAAAAGTTAGGTATCAGTGGATTTCAAAATAGTCAGATGACTTGACTGGTCAACTTCTCAAGTCCAAACTTCAAATCTTGATGAATGAATGTTTGAGGATACTCACATAAGCTCATATATGCATAAAATGATGAATGAAATAACTTACCTTGATTAAATTTGATCATAGGTTGAGGTTGCTTCATGAGCAAGCACAGTCAATGCACAACTAAAATAGGGTTTCCTTAGGAAACAAACCTCAAGCCCCTTGGTTTATCTTGATCAACTTGGAAAATTGAGATACTTGGTAGACATATATGATGATTGAGAGCTTTGTGAACCATTTTCATGCTTTCTTTCATCTTTATCTAGCCACTTCAATGAGCATAGGAGCCTTCCTGGTCTTGGATCTCATGATTGCTTAAGCTTCAAAACAAAACAAGCTAGTGACATATTTTTATGCTTTTGGTTAGTAAACAAAATAAGAAAAGAAATAATATACAATTCAAGTATTCTTGGTGGTCTCAAACCACTCACACAAGTCCCAACCCTAGGGTAAGGAGCCACACATGCTATGATCCTTGAGGCAATGCAATGAGCAATAATATGATGCCATGAGGGATCTTAGGGTCAAAATTAGGGTCTTACACAAATGAGGTCAAATTTTATGACCAAATTTAATTGGTTTTAAAGAGATACAACTTTGATGAAGGATCGTTTTCATTTGAAGACCATAGAAAAAGTTATTCAAGGTGGAAGAAGTGAACATTTGACTTGGGACTTAGAAAATTTTCAAATATGCTTGATTTCCCAAACTTCCACCTCAAAATTTATCATGATCCAAGCTTCAAAATAAAAAATGTTGAACATGAAAGTTGTTCCCCTTTTTCTAAAATTTCCAAAAAGTCCAAGTTCACCTTATTTGGCCAAAGAATGAAGGAGTTGCGCATGGATGAAATATGAGGTACCATTTGGATGATTTTCACTTCCATATTTCAAATACAAATGCATGACCACATGACATGATTTCAGCATGATTCTCACTCATTTTTGGACCTGAATACGTCACTTGATAGGCCTATCACACGCCCATGCAAAGTAAATTACTAAAATTGGCAATTTTTGGAAGTGTGTGGAAATGAATCTCTTTGGTTATAAATACAACCCTCATTGCTTAGAATTAAGAACCTGATGCCCAAGCTTTGAACCTGCAATCCAAACCCTCACGATTAAAGGATAATCTTGAAGGTTTTCATTTGAAAATCTAGCTTAAAATCTCATTCTGTTTTGGGATTGAAACTCCAAGAGTCCAGGCCATTTCTTGATCCTAATCATTTCCTACAAGCTTCTGAAATAAAGTCAAACACAATTGGAATCAAGATCAAGCAAGGTTGAAGCTCCCTCGAAGGTAATTTTTCAGAATTTTCATATCTTTGATTCTTCCTCAATTCTTCACTATTCTTTGTAATTTTTGGTAGGCTAAAGTCCTACCAATATAGGCAAGAAGATTGAGTTGCTTTAAGGTCAAATCGAAGCAACTAAATTCATGATCCTTAAAATTCAAATCCCTGTATCTTTTTATATACTTGGAACTGGAGAAAATTGAGGCCAGATTCGAGCTCCTGAGTATTTTTTTCTTTGAATCCATGTCCTTGTTTTTTATTTTTCGTTGATGGTGGACCAGTCCGGTGAGGTCCACCGGAGAAGAAGACGGGAGCCCTAGCTCCGGTGGTGTGTTGTCACGCCTCTCAGCCATCATTCTTGTTTAAACATTTTAATCTCATCCTTTGGTTTTGATTACCACTCCTACATCGTGTTTGACTTGGCCTTTGGTGGACTGCACACGCGTGGCCATCAGATCTTCCACCTCAATTAATGAGGGAGATCTGATGGCCCCTAATTATCCATATTTTCTGATTTTCCATTTAATTGTGTTATTTTGTTTAATTCACATTAATTTTATTTTTAATCCAAAAAATATGGGACTTTCACCAAAAATATTTAAATATTTTCCTCTTTCATTTTCTGAATTAAAATTATTTTTTGGAATAATTTTGATATTTTTCATGAATTAATTGTTTTTGTGCATATTTTTATTTGTTTAAAAATACTTCTGACTTTTCAAAAATCATGAAACTTTTTGTCTAGGATCCTTTAAACTTGTTTGGCCTAGGATAAATCTCTTGGCCATTTATTTAATATTTTGAAGAGATTTTAGATTTTGACCACACTAAATTTAATTTAAATGCATTTTTAATTTGATTTTTAATTGATTAATTGTATAGAAATTATGTTGAGCCAATTTTATTGATTTGTGATGTTTGACTATGTGTTTGGGCCTTGGTCAAGGTTGACTTGAATTTTGTTAAGTTAAAATTATTGGATTTAGGGGATTGATGAAATGTACATTTCATCTCCCAAAATGAATGAATGATTTTAATTTGATAAAATTCTTCCCATGACCAATTTATGTTTCTCTCATCTCCCATCCCTCCTCATCTTTAATCCCATTCTTTCCCATCCCTTTTATTGACCAATGAAATCTCAATATCCTAAGGCTATTTGGTTCATCAATAACCTTATGTTAGATGAACCAATACAAGTACGGATGAAATAGGTCCATCCTTTTGATCTTTTCTTTTAGTGTGTGGTATGTTTTAGGAGTTTGGTCCATTATACCAAATCTCTAACATGCATTAGCACCTAAATTTTTATTGCCCGACCTCATATATTTGTGACTTCTACATAAGTCCAATTACAATTGCTTAACATAGAGCTAAATTTGACCTTAAAAACATAGCATTCTAGTAAGTGAGATTGTATGTCTCCCATCTTTCATGGTATTGTATGGAAACTTGGCCTTTTTTCCTTCCTTTGGAAGATTTCTTGGTTCACGGATCCATGCTTGTTAGTAGATGGTTGAGTGTTCTCCAAAGAATGACTTAATCAATTGAAAAGAAAAACATCACTAACATCTAATCAACTAACATTTGACTAACTTGTATTAACATTGCTCTTAAATTCAAGTCATTTACTTTATGCAATTTAAAATTCAAGTCATTTACCATTCATTTGTCATTTACATAACATTTTAATTTGTTTATGTTTATGTCATTTTTCACTTTTCTCATTTGAGCCATATATTGTGATTGTATATATTTGTTTGTGTTTATGGTCTTAGGACCTTAAAATACTTAATAAACAACAAAAACCCTAAAAAATGTTTGTGTGAACTGTTGGGTTTGATCTGAGATTTGGACTTAGAATTAGGAAACCTTCCATGAGCAAAAGATCTTGGTCAATGCCAACATATCTGAGACCCAGTTTTTGTGATTTGAAGCTTCCATCTGATGCAAGTATTTGGATCCACTTGAATTCATCTACTACACGGTCTTGATGCAACTGTTATTTTGATCTCATATTACACCTTATTCTGAGCCAAAATCAAGAAGTATTTCATCTGATACATGAGAAGACTGTCAGCTATGGATTTGCTTGCTTGGATGTGGTCATCTTTATTTGATGAATTGCTCTTCATATTGCTAATGGCTTGCTGATTATTGCTTGATTCAAAGTCCAAAGGAAAAGTTGGTTTTCTATATGACATTATTGTCTGTTGGATTGCATCTTATTGGTTAGATCTTTTCAACTCTTAACTTTTGATTTCATACTTAGGATTAGTCTCTTCATCTCCTCCCACTTCTTAAATTTCAAAATATCTCCCCCTTTTCAAAAAAAAACTTTCTTTGTTTGTGATTTCAAAACTTAGACCTTATTTCAAATTAGAAACTTTGGCCTTATGCCATTTAATTTTTAAAACTCTTTTCTTAAATCAAACTTGTAAATGAATCTAATCCTATTGACTTAAAATTTCAAAAACCAAAAAGAGCTAACACTCATTCAAACTTTTGGGCCCTTTGTGCCTCTTTAAAATTTAAACTTTTGTTAAAAACCATCCACTCATTTTGAAATTGATACCACGAACTACGAGGTTTTGATCCCTCATTTTTATGTTGGTACGTAGGCACAAGTCTGAAGGTCTTGTCAAACACAAAAATATAATCAATGAATTCTTTTCTCATCCCCACACTCTATTTTTCTCAAACGTCTTTATACCAAAACACATACACACATAAAAAAGGGCTGCCTAGGAGTATCTAGGACACTTTATGTGCTAACACCTTCCCTCTGTGTAACCAACCCCATTACCTGTAATCTCTGACATTTTATTCGTTTTGATTTGAAAGCTTCTTATCTTTGGGTTTTGTTCGTACTTTTCCCTTTTCCTTTGGAAAGAATAAAAGCGCGGTGGCGACTCTGGTTTTATTGACGTTAAGTTTATCCATAGCTTAATGGTCAAGAATTTACCGTTACACACTCCATCCATCTCCATGATGCATTCATTATTCTGTCTTCATTCACTTCATGTGATATACCCTATTCTTTGAGCCAAATACAATATTTCTTTGAGCTCCATCTTGTATCTCTTTGTTAACCAAGAGCCGATTTGTTTGTCTTGTCAGACCTTGTAGCTTAGACGAACATCTCGTTACTTACTTTGCAGTTGTATACATGCAACCTTTTCTTTTCGGTTATTCCAATACAGTGATACCATGCCTTAGGCCCCTCACTTGTTGGTTCAAACCAGTTTTACTATTGGGTTCATATGTCACCCTTGTTGGAGTTCAAATCATATTATCCTTTGGTTTAAATCATATCTTTATCACAACTTCTTTTTATCTCCTGCCACTAATTCTTTGAACTACGGAGCTCTGAATTCCTCATTGCACTATGGGGATACGTAGGCATGAGGGACCCAATCCTCACCAAGCTCTTTATCTATTTCCTCTCCTTTCCCTTATTCTTTTGTGAGTAATATTTAAATATAACACCTATTCGAACGAGAACAATCAAAACAGTTCCCATTGAGTACCATGGATGTTAGGGGTGATAATACTTTCCCTTTGCATAACCGACTTCCTTACCCAGCATATCTCTTTCCCCCGAGTTTTATCGATGTTTTTCCTTTCCTTCGGGAATAAATAAAGTTCGATGGAGACTCTATTGTATGTTCGAGTGTGCGACGCGTTCGAGTATATTTCCGCTAGCTTCAGTCATGCCCAGACTACGTAGCTTTCAATCCCTCATCGCACTTGAGGAAACGTACCGCATTCTTGTCAAGCACCCTAATAAAAAAAATTAGTCTTTTTCTTTTTTCTTTCAAAGTTTTACTAACTAGAAGGAAACAAATAACGTAATCTAATACTCTTTTTGCAAATCTAACTAAATGGTTCCCGTTGAGTTCAACGGATGTGCGGGGTGCTAATACCTTCCTCTCACATAACCGACTCTCGAATCCGAATTTGGTTGCGACTACCATTTTCTTTTTTTTTATGGTTTTTTAAATATTTTCCCTTTCATGTTGAAATAAATAATCTTCGATGACGACTCTACTGTCATCTTGAGTGTGCGAATGCCCCGTGATATTTTTTGCGTTGCGAAAATACGGTATCCTTGACAAGTAAGTGTTTAGATGTGATATTTAGTGTTTATATGATGCTATGTACATGAGTGAAGCTTAACTCAGATTCATTTCAGATATAAATACATGTTCTAAGATGTGTGGGCCATTTTGTAACAATGCATATCGTGGTGTTTGTGTAAATAAATGTTGAAATAAATTGAAATAATAATATATTAATCCAATTTAGTTTATCAAATAGAACATTCACAAAGTCACCAAGCTCTTCAGTTCATTGAAGTTTATCCTCTACTAGCTATACTTTCTGGTTTCATGTTTTGAGTTATCTACTTTTGGTCAAACAGCATTTAAAAAGCTAGACTAACAAATACAAACAACTTTTGTATGACATTGTTTTCCTTGTTTGTGCTTAAAAATTATTTATAGTTAACGAAAACTTATGTAAGTATACTCGACATGATGATCAACCTATGATCAACCTATTCACTATTTTCTTCTTATAGATCTTTAAAAATAAGCACATCCCTTTGAAGTTCTTGCGACTAGAAATATTTTAAAAATATATAAGATGTGGGAAAGCATAGACAATAAAAATATGTAAAGATAGATAGAAAAATTGATTTCATTACTTAAAAGCTCAAGTGCTACATCAACTCGAGCCTTACGACCTAAGGAGTGGACTGCTCCGTCTCTTGCTAAACTTCGATTGGCCTTGTCTTGAGCGAACAATTTCAGGAACACATCACTCTTCCAATAAGTTTGAAGACCATCCTAAGCATCCTCACAAATCCATGAAGGTCGGGTCCCTTTTAACCTCACCTTCTTTATGATGTCATTTAGTCTAAAGACTCCCTTTATTTCAAAGGTTTTCCTGACAAATGTCTCATCCCGAGGATCACACGATACCTTCATTTGAAAATAATTAAAATAACTTAATTAATAATTAACAACTACCTTAGACTTTCGTAACCATAGTTTGTTCATCTTAAGATCTAAAACTCAATAAATACTTATTGCAAAAAGGACAAACTATTTACCTTTGACATCACCGAGGACTACATTCCGATTATAGAAATCGCTATAAAACTGTTCATGTATCACAAAATTAATTGCACTTGCTACTTCTTTACCAAGAACCAGCCTGCAAAATATTGAAAGAAACATTTAGGTCCAAAATATTTCCAATTTAGCAAAACCAGATCCCCTATATTTAGCAAAAACAAGATCATCTTTTGTTTCTTATTTTGAGGAAAGACTAGAGTATAGGAGAACAAATAATGACACTACAACATGTCAATAATATTTTGTCATTAAAATGAAAATATCATAAATTTATACATTACAATAATCTCCTTAGAACCATGAATACTACATTGATGGAGACCACGTATTCGTTACATGCATAGGTGAACAATATTGACATATGTTCAAACTTTAAGAGGAGGGAGGGGTAGTTGTTATATGAGATTCATACGAGGAAAATGCCATCAGTTCAATGGTCATAACAAACTATAGATGATGTCGGATTAAGAATTGCACTCAAACTAAAGATATAAACTAAAATTCATGAAAGAATATTAACATAGAAATTATGTATACACTTTTTTTAATCAACACACATAACATATTATGAAAAGATTACATCTACCATGAAATACAGTAAGTGAAAAATGAGACCAATAGAAACATAACGGTAAGACAAATTACATAACTCCCAGCTTCCTAACCCCATTAAAAAAATAATTTTGAAAAACATGAAATCCACTTCAAGATCCGATCAAAAGTCTTTGATAAAACTAAAAAGAGAATCTTTGATAAATCTCTAGTAGGTTGGATATTATCTCCTTACTAGAGGAAAATCAATAAAAAGAGATTCTTCAATAAACTGATTTAAGGGGCATAACTTCTCACTTCTTTCTTTTTCCATTAAAGTGTTCTTTTCATCAATAGAACAAACAAAATTGAAATCAACACATCAACACCAATTCGAGCAGATCTAGTTACAAATGAGGTCACTCAAGTCTGCTCCACAATGACTTTTTTCCTCTGAGGCTTAAGCATTTTTCACATAAAATGGTAGTAATTTACTCATAAATGTTCCTTTTTTAATAATGAGTGCATGCTCCAAATTAAAAAGAAACATCAATCAAGAAACAATGAAGAAATATCCCCATAATGTGAGAATTAGGGGTGGCAAATGAGCATGTTCGTCCCATTTAGATTTGTTCCGTAAAAACTCAAAAATAATATGGCAAAGCGGGATAGACATATTTCAAGGCGCGGGTCTAAAACCTTGCCCCACTGCATAAAAGTGAAGGCGAGACGGGTCCAAATCATTGAACGTTTTAGTCTTAAAATTTTCAAATTTATATATAAAAGCCGCTCCGCAAAAGCCTCCTAAAAATAGGTTGGAGTAGGGCATGCACATTAAAGAGTGTCAGCGTAAAATCTTAATCCATTCTGAAGAAAAAAAATACGGAAAAACAAATATATTCGACGAGTCGGGTCCATTTTACTACTCTTAATGAGAACCCCTTCAACTAGAGAGACAGACTATCTAAAGAAAAAACACATAATCCCATATAATCGTCCTAATACACTATATGGTTTCTTTTCTCTTATTAGGCTATGAACTTCCCACATACATTATATGGTTTTTTGTTTCCTCTTCGAACTTCCTTCTAGACCTCTTGCATTATATGATAATATTTCCGTGTTGCTCACACAACATCCTTATATGTGAGGTGATTATTTTCTATTCCACTAAGTGCATGCTTGATTTAATTTTTGGATGAGATAAAAACAATTTTAGTGACGTAGAATTGATATTGAAATAATTTTGTGGTGTTCAGTTCTTTTAAAATAGAATTGATTTTATTGAAGCTACAATTTATAACATTAATTTAAACATAATTTTTATATTAAAATTTATTATTCAACTCATTTTTACATAAATATATCTAATTATAAATCACTTTACATCAACTCACTTTTAATCATAATTATATTCTACAAAGTCAATTTATTTATAATCTGTTGTAGATACAAACACATGCTAAATTCAATTTTAAAATCTTCTTATGAGCTTGGAATAATTTTTTAATGAAACCCTCATGTATATATATTTTTTTCAAATGCACAACACATACAAGGCCATGAAGAAGGTATATCTAACTTATATTAAGAAAATGGTGAATGCTAGAATAAAAGAAACACAAACAATTAAAATCTACTCATTCTAGCTAGTTAGGTTGATTTGGCATCCCTATTTTTGTGTTTTAGTTCTATGGTTGCAGGCTCTTGCATTGTTTTGACTATTTAATTAATGTTTTTTATTGGATTGAGTATCTTTTATACTCCCTTTAATATATACCTGTGCTTATAATAATAAGAAAACAATTAAAATCTACAATGTGGCTACTAACCTTAAAGGAAAAACAAATAAGAATAATTAAAAACAACATAAGCCAACAAGAAAAACAAAACACAAAATCCAGCGAGAGCTCTAACAAATGACAAACAACAATAACTCAATCAACATCACGTATAATAATATACTTATTATAGAATTTTGAACTATAACTCAAGCTATAGTTTGTTTAATCATCTTTTGATGTGTCATTTTCAAATATATTTATTTAAACAAATAAATTAGAAAAACAATAAGTGAAATGGTCCCCAAAATTGCAAGCGTGAGGAAGATACGGAACGTGTCACAGCTATGTTGTATCAATAAGAGACAAATGAAGAATCACACTAGTTGGTAAATCATGCATTTGTTTTTACTCTCAACCAACATCATCATTTCGCTTTCACCTTGATTAAACATGACGCACACATTGCTGTGATGTGCTGTGCTGTGCTGCATACAATAAATCTGATAGTGATACTTCTTCCTTGTACTCCATATTTTGTCCCTCTGACTCACTCCACAGATTCTGGATTTAGCTTGCTTCGGCTAAGGGAAATTTCATCATATAGATGCAGAGTTGTTGAAGTCCAAAGGATTGCAAACCATAGATTCAGATTGTGGACCACATCGCCTGAAACTATCACAATAATGCGGTTGTGGTATTGTCCTCAATCGCATCAAATCACAATTGCAGCGTATAGTTGCTAAAAAATACAGATGTGTAGCATCCTTATGCTGTTAGCGGTGGCCAAAAGTTTTAAGATGTTGGGTCTTTAAGACAAAAGTTATGTTGGTGAGAGGCTTTGTTTTGAGATGTTTTCTTTGAGGTGAGAGCAAGCTCATGAGGGTGAGAAGCTTTGTATTTTGAGATATTGGTTTATTGGACATAAAAGGGAATCGTAGAAATTAATACAAATTCATAAAACTCCATATTTATATGTTATTGGAGCGGAAAAAGTCTTGCAGGTCTTGGACGATGTTATTGAAGTCTTTATTCTGTTTGGTCCAATATACCCTCGTCTGATTGATGATGATGCTCGAGAGTAGCGGTTTCGATTTGGACCCATTGCCTGAACCAACTACAACAACACTAAAAAGTGTAAAGAGATTAGAAAAAAATGTAGGATTACGGAAAAAATTTAGTCTCTCTTTCTTCTTTCAATTCGTTTCTCAAGTCTTTGTCCTACTACTCTTAAATGTGACATGCTACAAAACAAAAATAGTTAATTGAAATAAATTAAAATTAAAATTTTTCTAATGAAATAAAAACGTATTTGTTGGGTTGCCTCAGATTAAGCGCTTCTTTAAGGTCCTAAGCTTGACCTTTCGATTTTTGTGTTAGGGCGGCATATATGACACGAAAATGCATCATCATTCTTCTTCTTTTTGTTTGATAGGAATTTCATCACTTTCAGGAATTAAAGATTTTTCTTCCATATTCTCTTCAACTTGATAGTATTGAACAATGCATAAATCACATCCAATACTTTATTTATTTCTCATTTTTTATCAGCCTTGTTTAGAGGTGTAGAACTATTATTTTGTTGAAGATCTTGTAATTGGGTATTTAAGTCTAAACGAATTATTGAAATTGGAGCTTCCTACAAAATGATTTAGTCTTCATCTTGCATTCTTGCTCTTATCCCACATATATTTTTCACCTTTGTTACTTTTATTTTTGCTTTTATCTCTTTATCATGTGTTGTGCACTTTCCTTCCTCTTTCTCTTTTTCAACTCCTCCTTCATCGACTATCTCACATTCCTGTTTGACTTCTCTTCTAATTTTCGTATCTCTAGGACTATCTAACATATTTTCATAGAACTCCCCATTAAATCTCACTTTTAATGCCAATTGGCTAGATATTTGATCAAGTTGAATCTCTAAATTCTCGAAGGATGTTTTCATTTTACATCGCACGTTTTCTTGATGCCGGTTGATTTTCTCGAAATTGAGTTGAGTCATCTTTATAAACTGAGTCATGGTTTCTTCAAGCTGAGATGATGAATCTTCTTCACATGAATGATCATTGTAATGCTCTGCCTCTCAATAGCTTCACGCATTTTGTTGAATTAGAGTTTTTGATGCAATTTCCTTTGAATAAGCTTCAAACTTTGGCAAGTGATGGGGAAATAGCAAGTGTACTATTTTTCTCACTGTAGTAATAAAAGGGAAATTCCCCGTTTGTCGATCTCAAGGACTGCTTGACGATACAGAGTTTATAGATTGTTTCAATTAGACAAAAGCCTTTGGTTTTTGTGTTGTGAGTAATTATATTACCAATTGCAAATAAATAAAATAAGTAAAAAGGTTGAACGAGAGACAAATGAGATAAGATTGCTAGGGTTCGGTGAATGAAACTTCCTGTAACAGATATAATTTATGAAGGCTTAGACAATAATTCTGTCCAATTAATTTCGGTCCTCAAGGGTATCTATTCCTAATTCCTTAGTGAAAAAACCTTTGATTATGTAACCTAATTACTATGTCCATAAATAATTAAGTTCATACTCAAGCATTCGAATATCAAGAATTACCGGTCAGATAGAAAATCCCTAGTCCTAGGTTATTTTTACTATCCAAAATTCTTATACATATCAATGAATAATTGCTGTCCAGCTTAAACTATTCATATTAATCATCATTCGTTGGTCCGATGAATAAAGCATAAAGAACGGTAATAAGAACAAATCAATGGAAAAGAAGAAATAGTCAATGCACTCATAAACATAAAATCTGTCACATTCGGAATCAGGGTCACCCCCCTAGCAATGGGGGGTTTAGCTACTCATAATCGAAATAAAAACAGAGTTTAACATTGTTGTCATTACAGAATTTCGTGAGGAATCAATCTTCAATCGTCGGAAAACTCTTGAACATATGAATCCTCTGATAATCGTAGAGTCTCCAAGTCTCAAACGCGTCTCTTTTTCTCTAAAAATTCTCCAACCCCCGAAAAATCGTGTTCTCCCCTCTAAATAGCTATGCAGTTGGGCTTTTCCTGAATTTGGGCTCCATACGCGTATTACCCTGTCTGGTACGCGTATTGCCCAGTCTCAAACGCGTACTGCACGTAAGACAGCCTCTGATACGCGTATTGCCCAGTTTGGTACGCGTATTGCTCAGTCTGGTACGCGTATTGCCCAGTCTGGTACGCGTATCACCAGAAGCTTGTCTTTTTGCTAGATTTTCCATCCCTCTGGTCATATACGTATGCTACGCGTATTGGGAAGGTCCATACGCGTATCATGTAAGGCCATACGCGTATGGACAGCAGGTTCTCCAAGGATTTGGTTTTTTCTTCCGTTTTCTTGCTCGGGCTTAATTTCGCATCTGACGTTTGATTCCCTGAGCTTCCAGACTACTTTTTGACCTGCTAACATACCCAAAAGTGTAAAATATCCTCAAGAAATTCATAAGTAACAACACACTTCATATTATAGAATTGAGCTTATATCTAACTAAAAATGCTTCAGTTTACGCAGTTTACCTGACTTATTTACGGTTAAATAGTGAAATACCTAGCATAAATGGTGACTGATCACAACCCCAAATTTAGCTTGTTGCTTGTCCTCAAGTAACATTTTATTACCATAAGATCATGTCACCCCAAACTTACTGTAACGGGGGCTTTGGTTTAGGTAGGGTATGAAATTTGAACAAAGGTGTTTTTTTTTGTCTTTTGGGTTGTAACGGGGCTTTGGTTTAGGTAGGGTATGAAATTTGAACAAAGGTTTTTTTGGTTCAGAGTATATGAAATCATTCTCTCACTACGTTTCTTTCCTATTATTCCTGTAGGGTTTTGTAATCCTCTTTTCCTTTTTTCTATAGTGAATGTAGCATTTTTCAAAAGCTATTCTTATTGTTTTTCGCTTTTCTCTTTCTTTCTTTTCATGTTGTTGTTTTTTTTTTTTTTTTACATTCACTTACTATTCACTTACTGCAAAGCTACCCCAAACTTAAAGGTTGCTATTCCAACAGCAACCCCAAACTTAGATAGAAACGTAGAGATGAAATCAATCCTCACATACTCTGAACAGGGTAGGATAGTTACAAGGTCATGGGTTGAGAAAAAACGGGTATAGCAAAAATAAATGATTAACAGGCTCAATAGGGTGAAACAATGGATAATAATAGTAATGGGATGGCTAGAAAGGCTCTAGGTGATAAACAAAAACATGCCTCAGTGTGTGTAGTCGTACAGCTAATAATAACAAAAGAACATACGCAAACCAAGATTGATAAAGACATACCTGATATCTCTCATATGATGATAAGTGTTTGGCTTTTTCGGATCTCACCAGGACAGGTTAAGCTGACTTGTTCTATCATACCTCTGAGTTCAAAGCTCATGCTCGTGGTGCTGATGTTAATCTTAACCAGTGCGTCCAATCATAAACAACAGTATCTACAGTCAGGGGACTGAAAGAGAGGACGCCCAAGTATTTGGTGTAAGTGATCAAGATAACCAATAGCCAGACATAGTCACATATCTAACGAAATAAACAGGAAACTGGAGGTAAACAAAATCAAATTCATTAGATTAAGACAACCCATAATAGGTGATTACATCAAAGCAAAAGAAAATAAAAACTGAATCAACCTAAAAAAAACAAAAAAATACACAGAGAAGTACAAAAAACATAATCAATCACCCAGTCCACCGTCCTGCATATGAGTGTCAAAATCAATCTCATCTGTCGGATCCAACAGAGTATGCCCCCGTGCGAAGGCAGAGATAGGCGTCAACGTCTCTGTGTGGCCCGAAGGAGTATGCTGTTGCTGAGGTGGTGGCTGCTGCGGTGGCTGCTGCGGAATCTCTCCCCCTATCTGAACGGGCTGGTTCCACCAAGGAAAGGTGAACTGTCCGTAGTGAGGTGCTGGAGGCGGTCCGTAGAATCTATCTCTAAAGCGCTGTGCCTCCTCCCAAAGATCTGTCTGATGAGTAAGAACTCTCCCTGACAGTCCATACTGAAAACAGAAGTCCTGCATAACACAAAACTGTGACATCTGCATCCGGTACTCCCGAGAGTTCTCATCAATCGGAGGAGGCTGAGGGGGCTGTGTCTCTGTAGCAGTCGGCTGAGCCTCCTGGCGCGGAGCACTGGTGCTGCCCTCCCTGTCATGTGGTCGCCTCAGAGGTCGGGGCGGATCATCTGTGACCGTCCTCTCCTTCATCCAGTGGGCGTTCAGCGGTGCAGTCGGGCGCAACATAAGTGAATCAGGGAAATCCGGAACACCAACTTTCTTGCACAGCAGGTAAATCACAGTCGCATGGCCTAATGATTTCTTTGGCGACTGAGCAATCTCATCCATATCCGCAGCAATTAGCTGTCCAATGTTCACCTGTTTCTTCTGCAGGATCTGATGAAGAAGCAGGGCACGCTCCGATATCAATTCAGACCCACTCCGATTAGTGCTTAAATTATGATGAATGAAATATGCCATGGCCTTAGGAATCGGAGCTAGATCAACAACCATAATCTTAGCCGGAGAGATTTTGGAAGTAGGTGCCCAATCATGACCCGGCCTAATCAGTGACGCTTTCATATCATTGTATGGCCAGTAGTTCTTGTCAGACCGTTTCACTTCGGCAAACGGGAAAACAGAATCATAGAATTTGCATTTCAAGACACTGTTAATCGTCTTCCCATCATATTTGATAACCTTGCCCCTTACCCATGAAACGAACGATGCATTCCCTGTTGGGTCTTCTTCATCAGAGGTTACCCGTAGCGCATTAGCGTAGAATTCCCAGATCAGATCCAGCGAAACCGGTTGGATTTTGTCATTGAAGTAGATTAACTTCTGCTTTTTGAGAATATTGGTGACCTCTGAAAACGTGTCATTCTGATACATCCAATGTTTCTCTTCGACCATGCTTCGACTCTTGATTTGCTCATATCTATCTTCATGGTATGTGGTACGGAATGTGTTGACCTCTTCTAGTGATTGAGACATGATATGGATCTGTAGCTGAGTGAAAAAGAAAAAAAAACAGAGAGAAATCACAGCAATACGCAAAAACACGTAAGGAGAAAAGTGAGAAAATGAAGTCCGTACAGACAAAAATTATATAAACAGACCCCAAATACTCATACGCGTATGATACGCAGGCAATACGCGTATAAGACTCCCATACGCGTATCATACGCGTATCTAGCTCCCATACGCGTATCATACGCTGATGGAACTAGTGAAAAATGTGATTCACGTAACAGATCACGTATCAGAGCCTGATACGCGTATCACAAGGTCCCATAAGCGTACCATACGCGTATCACCAGAGGGGTGATATTTTTCCATCCCATACGCGTATCATACGCGTATCACCAGGGAAGTGATATTTTTCCATCCCATACGCGTATCACCAGAGAAGTGATATTTTTCCATCCAATACGCGTATCATAAAGTGCATACGCGTATTGGCCTTTTTACAAAAAAAAATTCCCCTTTTTTTTTTCTTATCACTTTCTCGACAAAATTAACATAACAAAAACAAAACAATTGCAAACCTTCCTTGGGTTGCCTCCCAAGCAGCGCTTCGTTTAACGTCGCATGGCTCGACGGGACACCTCATACTCAGATGAGTTTAACTGTGTCAATTGGTCCCCCTTCACCGAGATTATATGGTTTCAACCTCTGACCATTAACTTTGAAGGTGTCGCCATTCTTCTCATTTTTAAGCTCTATTGCTCCATGAGGAAATACTTTGTTAATGACGAACGGTCCAGACCATCTTGACCTCAATTTCCCTTGGAACAGCTTCAACCTGGAATTAAACAACAATACGAGTTGTCCCTCCCGAAATTCCCTCTTCTGGATCTTTTGATCATGCCATTTTTTTGTTTGTTCCTTGTAAATTTTGGCATTTTCATAAGCTTAATTCCTGAATTCTTCCAACTCATGAAGTTGAAGAATTCGGGACTCACCAGCTTTGAAAAGATCACAGTTAAGGAATTTGGAGGCCCAGAAGGCTCTGTGCTCGAGTTCGAGTGGTAAATGACAAGCCTTACCGTAAACTAGTTGATAAGGGGACATACCTATAGGTGTTTTAAATGCAGTCCTGTATGCCCACAATGCATCATCCAGCTTTACTGACCAATCTTTCCGAGAAGCACTTACCGTCTTTTCTAAGATCTGCTTTATTTGACGGTTGGACACTTCCACTTGCCCACTCGTCTGGGGGTGATATGGTGTAGCTATCTTATGTTTGACATTATACTTTTTCAACAAATTCTCCATGAGTTTATTTATAAAATGCGTACCTTGGTCACTAATTAAAGCCCGTGGTACCCCAAACTTGGAGAAGATGTTATGCCTCAAGAACTTCACCACCACTTTAGCATCATTTGTTGGTAATGCCACAGCCTCTACCCACTTTGACACATAATTGACCGCAACCAATATGTAATTCTTACCAGATGATGGTGGAAACGGTCCCATAAAATCAATACCCCAAACATCAAACAGCTCCACTTCTAGCATGGAGTTTTGCGGCATCTGATTCCGCTTTGTAATGTTACCTATTCGTTGGCACCTATCACATTCTCGGACTATAGAATTTGCATCCTTGAATAGCGACGACCAATACAAACCCGATTGGAGGACTTTTGCTGCAGTTCTATCTCCACTGAAGTGTCCACCATACTCCGAACTATGACAAGCTTTAAGAATGTCGGCTTGCTCTCTTTCTGGAACACATCTTCTGATCAAACCATCCACTCCCTTTTTATAGAGGAATGGATCATCCCATAAGTATAACCTGCAATCATAAAGAAACTTTTTCTTTTGGTGAGAATTAAAGTCATCAGGTATAACCCCACCTACCACATAGTTCGCATAGTCAGCAAACCATGGTATCTCCTGAACAGCAAGTATTTTCTCATCAGCGAATGTGTCCTGAATAGGATGTTCCTCCTCAGTTTCTTTGATTGGGGACATGCGAGATAAGTGGTCCGCGACCGTGTTCTCGCACCCCTTTTTGTCTTTGGTCTCCAAATCAAACTCTTGAAGGAGGAGGATCCATCTCAAAAGTCTCGGCTTTGATTCCTGCTTAGCAAACAAATACTTTAAAGCAGCATGATCAGTATACACAATGACTTTTGAACCAAGCAAATATGATCTAAATTTGTCAAAAGCATAAACCACGGCCAACAACTCCTTTTCAGTAGTTGCATAATTCATTTGGCCCGGGTTAAGGACATGACTAGCATAATAAATCACATGCAATAATTTGTCCTTTCTTTGTCCTAGGACAGCCCCCACAGCAAGGTCACTTGCATCACACATTATTTCGAAAGGCAAGGACCAATCGGGGGCGATTACAACAGGTGCACTGATCAACTTACTCTTTAAAGTCTCGAAAGCTACCATGCAGTTTTTATCAAAATTAAATTGCTTGTCCTTGACTAGCAAATCAGTCAATGGTTTGGCAACTTTTGAGAAGTCTCTGATAAACCTGCGATAAAAACCTGCATGACCCAAAAAACTCCTTATCCCTTTTTCATTCACCGGAGGTGGGAGGTTAGCTATCACCTCCACTTTGGCTTTGTCCACTTCAATTCCTTTGTGGGAAATTTTGTGTCCTAGCACAATTCCTTCCTGCACCATGAAATGACATTTCTCCCAATTGAGAATAAGGTTAGTTTCCTGACATCTTTGCAAAACAAGAGACAAGTTAGCTAAACAATTATCAAAAGAAGAACCAAACACAGAGAAATCATCCATAAACACCTCCATATACTTTTCAAGCATGTCGGAGAATATAGACGTCATACACCTCTGAAAAGTAGCTGGGGCATTACATAGCCCAAATGGCATCCGTCTGTAAGCGAAAATACCATAAGGACATGTAAATGCAGTTTTCTCCTGATCTTCCAGGGCTACAGCAATTTGATTGTATCCCGAATATCCATCCAGAAAGCAATAATACTCATCACCCGCAAGTCTTTCTAACATTTGATCAATAAAAGGGAGAGGAAAATGATCCTTTCTTGTTGCAGTGTTCAATCTTCTGTAATCGATGCATACTCGCCACCCTGTCACTGTGCGAGTTGGGATCAGTTCATTCTTTTCATTTAAAATTACTGTGGTTCCTCCTTTCTTTGGTACCACATGCACAGGACTTACCCACGAGCTGTCAGAAATGGGGTAAATCAATCCCGAATCCAACAACTTTATAACCTCTTTCCTTACCACTTCTTTCATTGCTGGGTTTAACCTTCTTTGTGGTTGTACTACTGGTTTCTGATTATCCTCCATCAGTATCTTATGCATGCATACTGTGGGGCTAATCCCTTTTAAATCCTCAATAGTCCAACCAATAGCACTTTTATGTTTCTTCAGTACCTGTATCAACTTTTCTTCATCTATGGCATTTAGCTCAGAACTGATAATAGCAGGACAATTTGTTCCAGATCCTAGAAAGACATATTTGAGGTTTACAGGTAATTATTTTAATTCAAAATTTATACCTGGTTTACTCACCTTTTCATCTTCTAATTCTGGTGAAGCTCTCAGATCCTCCCACCTGCGTGGTTTGGATTTCATCCAAAGGGGTTGTGTATCCAGCATGGCAAGCACTTCTTTTTCTTTTTCATCATCATTCTCTTCAATCTCTCTGACCGACAGACTAAGAACTCTTTCCAACGGTAATTCCGGAAAATTTCTTTGCATTGTGCTAGTTACCATTTGATCAATTACTTCCATAGAGTGGTTTGTACACATATCCTCTTTATGTTTCATAGTATCTCGGACATCAATTCTGAGCTCTTCATCATATACCTTTAGGGTCAAGGTACCTCCCTCAATGTCTATCATGCATCTACCTGTTTCTAAGAAAGGTCTGCCCAAAATCAGAGGTATCTCTTCATCTTCTGGCATTTCCAAAATTACAAAATCAACAGGAAAAACAAATTTATCAACTTTGACCAGAACATCCTCAACTACCCCAAAAGGTCTCTTCACTGAGTGGTCAGCAAATTGAAGTGTCATTCTGGTATCTTGAACATTTCCAATTCCTAGCTTCCTGTAAATAGACAAAGGCATAAGGCTAACACTAGCCCCCAAATCAATCAGCGCCCTTTGAAAGGACCTATCTCCAATGGTACACGGAATGGTCACATAACCTCTATCTGGCTTCTTCACTGGAATCTTCATACCCTGCAAAATAGCACTACAAGTTTCAGTTAGTATAACAGGGTCAGTGTCAGTGGTGCGCTTCTTGGAGATGATGTCTTTCATGAATTTCGCATAGATAGGCATCTGCTCGAGTGCCTCAGAAAATGGAATATTGATTTCTAATTTCCTGAACAACTCCATGAATTTCTGAAATTTTTTCTCATCTTGCTTCTTCTTTTTGTTTCTTTGTGGGAATGGAAGCTTAATGATGGGTTTTGGTTCAGGTAGCTTTTCTTGTACCACCGGCAGTATCACACTTTCTTCCTCAGGTGGTGTCTTGTTTTCTAAGATTTCCAGGTCCACTTCAAGCAATTTATCTTCTTCTTCATCCTTCTTCTTAAGATCCTCAACAGATTTTCCGCTTTTTGTTGTTACCGCACTCACATTATTGTGCTCCCTCGGATTTGTCATTGTTGCACTAGGTAATGCGCCTGGTGTTTGGGAATTTGTTATCTGTTGTGCTATCTGACCCAATTGAATCTCCAGATTTTTAATGGATGCATTGGTGTTCTTCTGATTATTCCTGGTTTCTTCCTGAAATTGCATGCTCTGAGTTGCCATCTTCTCTATAGCAATCTCCCAATCCGCTTTCTTTGGTACTTGTTGTTGATAATATTGTTGTTGCGGCTGATATTGTGGTTGGTAAGGTGGTTGTTGTTGTGGAGGTCCTTGCTTCTGAACATTACCTTGCTGATCTTTCCAAGAGAAATTAGGATGATTTTTCCACCCGGATTATATGTATTTGAGTAGGGATTATTCTGCCTCAGGTGATTTATAGCTTGCACTTGTTCTGCGGTTGCAACACAATGCATGGCAAAGTGTGGTCCACTACAAATCTCACAAATCATGGTCGGAACCGGTTGAACTTGAGCAACAGTCTGGGTACCTAAATTCATAGCTTTCAATCTTCTTTCAACCTCAGCTGCAATCTGGTCTTCCATTTTCACTACCTGATTTGCTAATTTCAAGTCAATTTTTCCCTCCGGCTGATTTACAGTACGGTCATATAATTCCAAATGCTCATTCGCTGCAATAGCTTCGATGATTTTTTTGATACCGGTTGCTGTTGAAAAATTAGACGAGCCACCAGCAGCTGTATCAATGAGTTGCTTAGTTCTCATCTTCAGCCCGTTTACAAAATTCTGCATTTGTTCAGTTTCATCCAGATTATGTGTAGGACATGCAACTAAACACCTCTTGAATCTTTTGTATGCATCTCCAAGTGTCTCTCCGTCTTTCTGTTTAAAATTCACAATGTCATACCTCTTACGGATATACACAGAAGAAGGAAAATACTCGTTCAAGAATGTTGTTTCCATTTGTTGCCATGTAGTAATGCTTCCTGCGGGTAGGGAATAGAACCATTCCTCAGCGTCCTCAGATAACGTGAATGGGAACATGACCAATCTCTTTGCCTCTTTAGAATGCCCATCAATTTTCAATGATGTAGTCATAGTCAGAAACCTCTGCAGATGCTTGTTTGCATCCTCATTGATCTTTCCTGCAAAAGGTTTGCTTTCTAACTGACGGATAGTTGAGGGGTGTAACTGGAAGTGAGCAACATTAACAGGTTGATTAACAATGGTCAACCGCACTGCTGGGTTATTCTGTCTGCCATAGTCACCTAAAAGTCTTTCCGCTGGGGGTGGGTCTGCAGCCATGTTAACAGTGTCTGGATGTGAATCTGTGTCTGACTCAGATTTTTCGGAGTGAACAGAGGCTGGTGTGCTAAGTGTGGCCGGTTCTTCGGTGTCAGAGTTTTCCAGTTTCTTTCTTCTAGCTTCTCTGAGCTTTGCGCGCAATGTTCTCTCTGGTTCTGCGTCAAAATGAAAATCAGCTGAGGCCTTACCTCGCATACACAGATTAGACAGATATTAGTTATAATAACAATAAAAATTAAAATGAGCAGTAAATAAAATTTTGGATGCAGAGCAACAAAATTCTAATTGAAAATAAATTAATAAACTCTATTATCTTTGGCAGTCCCCGACAACGGCGCCAAAAACTTGATGGGGAAATAGCAAGTGTACTATTTTTCTCACTGTAGTAATAAAAGGGAAATTCCCCGTTTGTCGATCTCAAGGACTGCTTGACGATATAGAGTTTATAGATTTGTTTCAATTAGACAAAAGCCTTTGGTTTTTGTGTTGTGAGTAATTATATTACCAATTGCAAATAAATAAAATAAGTAAAAAGGTTGAACGAGAGACAAATGAGAGAAGATTGCTAGGGTTCGGTGAATGAAACTTCCTGTAACAGATATAATTTATGAAGGCTTAGACAATAATTCTGTCCAATTAATTCCGGTCCTCAAGGGTATCTATTCCTAACTCCTTAGTGAAAAAACCTTTGATTATGTAACCTAATTACTATGTCCATAAATAATTAAGTTCATACTCAAGCATTCGAATATCAAGAATTACCGGTCAGATAGAAAATCCCTAGTCCTAGGTTATTTTTACTATCCAAAATTCTTATACATATCAATGAATAATTGCTGTCCAGCTTAAACTATTCATATTAATCATCATTCGTTGGTCCAACGAATAAAGCATAAAGAAGGGTAATAAGAACAAATCAATGGAAAAGAAGAAATAGTCAATGCACTCATAAACATAAAATCTGTCACATTCGGAATCAGGGTCACCCCCCTAGCAATGGGGGGTTTAGCTACTCATAATCGAAATAAAAACAGAGATTAACATTGTTGTCATTACAGAATTTCGTGAGGAATCAATCTTCAATCGTCGGAAAACTCTTGAACATATGAATCCTCTGATAATCGTAGAGTCTCCAGGTCTCAAACGCGTCTCTTTTTCTCTAAAAATTCTCCAACCCCCGGAAAATCGTGTTCTCCCCTCTAAATAGCTATGCAGTTGGGCTTTTCCTGAATTTGGGCTCCATACGCGTATTGCCCAGTCTGGTACGCGTATTGCCCAGTCTCAAACGCGTACTGCACGTAAGACAGCCTCTGATATGCGTATTGCCCAGTCTGGTACGCGTATTGCCCAGTCTGGTACGCGTATCACCAGAAGCTTGTCTTTTTGCTAGATTTTCCATCCCTCTGGTCATATACGTATGCTACGCGTACTGGGAAGGTCCATACGCGTATCATGTAAGGCCATACGCGTATGGACAGCAGGTTCTCCAAGGATTTGGTTTTTTCTTCTGTTTTCTTGCTCGGGCTTAATTTCGCATCTGACGTTTGATTCCCTGAGCTTCCAGACTACTTTTTGACCTGCTAACATACCCAAAAGTGTAAAATATCCTCAAGAAATTCATAAGTAACAACACACTTCATATTATAGAATTGAGCTTATATCTAACTAAAAATGCTTCAGTTTACGCAGTTTACCTTACTTATTTACGGTTAAATAGTGAAATACCTAGCATAAATGGTGACTGATCAGCAAGGTATCGTACATGTCCTCTTGCATGACTATCTTGACCTCGCATACAAAAAGAAAAATATATTAGTATTACTGCACTACATAAAAAATTTAAACAAAAATAAAACTAAAAAGAGAAAGAATATAAAAGAATTTAAGAAGAAACAATAATAAATAATTAAAAAAATATTTATAATTGAAAACAAAAAAAAAATTAAATTAAACGTTGCACAAGCGTCGCCTTGTTGAAATTATCAATAGTTTCCGACAACGACGCCAAAAATTTGATGACTTCTCAGCAAGTGTATCGATAATGTCACAGTAAAAAAAGATCGAATCCACAAGGATTGCTATTTAACAAGACAATATTGTGATATGCATAGAAAATAGAAGATGGTTTTTTTTAGGTTTTAAATGCGAAAACGGTCAGGTTATGTATAAATCCCCTATTTATCTTTTTTTGATGTTTGATGCATTAAATGAATGATATCGTCACTATAATCCCACAACGAATTAACAAAACTGCTATACCTAATCCCTTGGTGTATAGCTCATTAATATATACTCGGGGTTTTCTATCCCTAGTCCACCATCGTAAGCAAGATTAGGAAATGCAGTAGAACGTTAATTCCTAAGCCACTACTCGGAGTTTCATATCCTTAGTCCATCAACGTAAGCACAACACAACAATTGTCATAGGTCCAACACATAGACTAATGGTCAATATTCCTTATGTGCCCAAAATCAGATTAAAAGAGTATCTCACATAAAAAACATTAAGAACAAGGTGAAGTGAAATAGAACTATAGATCAAATTATTTATACAATATGGAATCAAACATATATCCCAATAATATCAAAATAGGTTCATCAAACACAACCTAACCTAAAGAGAATTAGTTACACATAATGCAAATTACAATACCAAAATTAAATAAGAAGGTTTCATAACAAAACCCTTGAAGAATTGGCCTTTAATGGCTTCAATGCTCTCCAAATATCACTTATGGTGCTGCAAACCCTTCCTTCATGTGTACAAAATCAGAACCCTTGAAAAAATACCAACTTACCCCTTTTAAATCCTTCAGAATAGTTCAGAACGCGTTAGAAAAAGCCCATAAAAAGAGTCATCGTGGGTGTGATAACACACATTGTGCGCGGTGCAACCTTTACTTTTCTATCTCGCGTGTGCGATGCTGCATGTGATTAATCTAGTGGTTGTGCGCTTTTGCTCCCCTTTTCACATGATTTTTACTAAGTCCTTATTTCTCAACACTTAGTCATTTTTTCCTCTTTCTTTGGCCTTTGTTCTTCATTTTTGCTCCTTTTTAACTTGCTTTGATTTGTTTCTTCGATCGAAAATATGCAATGACAGAGTGTCATCATCCATCATCATTATAGGATACGTAAAATTAGATTCAATAGGCCATCACATGCTAAAAATATGATTTTTCATGAAAAAGTAGTCAATGGGTCGATACCTTCATGGTATGTACTGTTACATACTTAGTTGGCTTTTAAAGGAGATGGATTTGCCTCTAATGTATCAATACATAGGCAAGATGAGTCGATACATCTTGTGAATGGGTCGAATCATTCTTGATTGGATTCGAATCCATCTATAAGGCTTTTTTAATAAAAACTTCCCTACCTTCAATGTATTGATACATTGAAGGAAGGGTCGGTGCATTCAGCTAATGAGTCGACTCCACCGTGTTTATAGTCTACTCCTTCTGAAGCATATTTAAAACAAATACTCCATTGAATCTTTTGTGATTTGTATCGACTCTTTCAGCTTATGTATTGTCTCATTCTAGTTTGGAATCAATACATTTTGTTCCAACTTTTAAACTTGCATTTTTGGCTAAAAATCCGTTTTGCTCATTTATTTTTTACACACACACACATACATATATATATAAATATCCATTCATGCATCATTTCTAAAATTTGAAACCAAGAACGCACATAAAAATTTCTCATCATCTTCAACCTTTCTTAGCATGCATTTAACAACTACATATAATCATTTTTGTAGTTTTTTATCATGATAAGATTGATAAGGTCTGATTTACGTTGGTGTATTAAAATTGGGTGTAGTTTTTATTTGGGAGTTTCATTGAGGAAACCTTTAGGGTTTTTCCTCCAAGATTAATGGTTGATTTTGGGGGTTTTGCACAAGTCTTTGGAACTTGGATTCAGCTGAGTGAATGCTTTGAAGAATGGGGGTTCTTGCAAAGGAGTAGTGGTGATCGAAGGATCAATTGAAAGACTTGAGGCAAGATTTTGCAATTTGGATTTAGACGAGTGAAAGCTTTGAATAAAGGAGGTTCATCAAAGGGGTAGCGGTAACCAGAGGATAAAATTGGAGGTCTTGTGTGACCTGATCTAGCTAAGATCAAGGGGAGAGAAGAAACTTGGATCAACATCAAATATGGGTTTTGGGGGTTTGAATTTCTACTACTTCTCTTGTAAACTGATATTTGCAAAGGTTAATTACAATATCTCAATTTAATTTGGAATTGAGGGAAGACATACCCATAGTGAGGATAATTAAGGAATTTCCTAAACAAATTTTTTGGTGTTCTCTCTCTCTCTCTCTCTCTCTCTCTCTGTATATATATATATATATATATATATATATATATATATATATATATATATATATATATATATATATATATATATATATATATATATGTGTGTGTGTGTGTGTGTGTGTGTGTGTGTGTGTGTGTTTTGACAATCTTAGTGTGTAATTTGAATTGCTGAAAATTATGGTTGTGTTGAAGTGTCTTAAACTGATTTGTGAAACCATTGAAATTTTAACAATTGCAATTGATTTGTTATATCTTACACACAAAGAGAATTAAGTTTGGTGTATTGCACACCAAG
The DNA here is from genome assembly GCF_024323335.1 of Lathyrus oleraceus. Lineage (NCBI taxonomy): Eukaryota > Viridiplantae > Streptophyta > Magnoliopsida > Fabales > Fabaceae > Lathyrus > Lathyrus oleraceus. The sequence goes on along the minus strand of NC_066581.1, from coordinate 118,908,682 downwards.
TGTTTGATATTTTAATTGCATACTAAGTGTTCGATAAAATTCTTTAATTAAGTTTATTTTTACATTTCACTAGATTAGGACCGGCGCGATGCGCGAGCGTACATTAATTTGTTTTTGTATTGAAGTTTTAATTGTAGTTGACATATTTTATTTTGAAAAATATGGTTAGTCAAGTTATATTTATAATATTTTATTTCAAATAACACATTAATTTTTTTTTAAAATAACTAACTTTAAAAAAAAACTCAAATAACCAACATTTCAAAAAATTTATCAAACTAACCACTTTTCAAACAATTTTTTTGGTCACATAGAGGATTCGCCACTGCCTGTGGTGCATGCTTTTTAATTTGATCTTGTATGTCATTGTCTGTGGCGAATGCTTTATAATTTGATCTTATGAGAAATTGTATGTGGTGCATGTTTTAGTGTCATAACAATGACAATGGCGCATTCATGGAAGCATTATGAGCATGCAGAATCCCTCTTGACTCCTCTTTAAAAAAAAATAATAACATAGGAGTCATGAGGGATGGTGCATGCTCATAATGCTTGCATGCGTGAACCATTGGAATGACAGTAAAATCTGCGCCCAAGCAAAGAAGTCTAAGACCTAACACATTAATTTTTTTTTAAATCACTAACTTAAAAAAAAACTCAAATAACCAACATTTTAAATTTTTTATCAAACTAACCACTTTTCAAACAATTTTTTTTTTGTCACATAGAGGATTCACCACTGCCTGTGGCGCATGCTTTTTAATTTGATCTTATACGTCATTGTCTGTGGCGAATGCTTTCTAATTTGATCTTATGAGCCATTATTTGTGGTGCATATTTTAGTGTCATAACAATGACAATGGCGCATTCATGGAAGCATTAGGAGCATGCAGAATCCCTCTTGACTCCTCTTTATAAAAAAACACAATAACATAGGAGTCATGAGGGATGGTGCATGCTCATAATGCTTGACTCCTCTTTATAAGAAAAACAATAACATAGGAGTCATGAGGGATGGTGCATGCTCATAATGCTTGCATGCGTGAACCATTGGAATGACAGTAAAACATGCGCCCAAACAAAGAAGTCTAAGACCAAATTAGAGTGCATGTGCCACAAGTAATGACACATCCTTTATGTAATGATTTTTTTTATTTGAAAAGTGGTTTATTTCGTAAACTTTTTAAAATATTGGCTATTTGAGTTTTTTGTAAAGTTGGTTAATTAAAAAAAAAACACATTCAATCCTAAATCAAGTAAAGTAAACATAAATATGTTGAATTTTTAAAAATAAATTCCTTACATTTTTTATTAGCATAATTTCAGATATATTTAATTTTTTATTGTGTAAAAGAAATTACATTAAATTTTTTTTATGTGAATTTATGTAATGCTATTGAGATATGTATTAGAATTTTTTTAGAAATATATACATAAGGGCTTAAAAAAATAATGCACAATCCAATTACTTGAAATATATATCATAATTATTGAGATGATATTATAAAAAAAAACCTAATTCTTAAATTTCATAATTATAATTAATAATACAAATTTGTGGTATGAAACTAAATAAAGAATGAGAAAGAATAGTTTTGAATTATATAACTATATACGATGAAGACTTTTAAATTTCTATTTAATTCATAATATGTGGTTTTAAAAATAAAAGTACACATACAAAGTTTTATAATTCAAAAATTAATTTTCCATCTTTCAATTAATTTTATCTCATACTAAAATAAATTAATTATCTGATTAATGAATAAATTAGTTATTGGATTAATGTGTTTTTTAATCTAAGATATTTTTGTTATTATAATTATTATAGATAATACAGAGAATTGAGGAGGTGTAAGTAGAGTATTTTATATTTGTCAATAGATAAATCATTATAATTAGAAATATTCTATATTTTTCCTTAAATTTTTGGTTAATTAGTATTGTTTATAATGCATATTTTAAAACATTTATTATTGTCATTAGTAAGTTTTGTAAGAATTTTAACTATTTTTTATTATAAATATTTTTTTAGTTATCATATATTTTATTTTATATTTGAATGGTGTCATCGATTTATATTTGTGTTAGTCTTTTGATTTGATAAAATAGTATTATTAATAATTTTAAGATATTAGACTATAAAAGAAAAAGAAAAATTAGACTATAAAAGAAAAAGAAGAAAAAAAGATATGAACGAGAGTATAGATAAATATGAGAATCTTGAATGATATTATGGAAAGACAATGAAAACATTATTAATATAAAATTAAAAATTTAAGGGATGATTGTTGTATTTAATTATGAGTAAATTTTGTAAGGATAGATAATAATAAAATTATTGTAACATATTTCTTTTTAGAATAGAAGTTGAAGTGATGAAGAGCTATGTAAATTTGTTGTTAGATATAATTTTAAGAGTGACATATAAGATTTTAATTGGTGTGGCTAAAATTTAATGAGAGAACTACACAAAATTAACTTTAACAAAGACAACATATACAAAATTTATTAAAAAAAAAGAATTAAAAATAATTTTTCAATAAAAATATTATTGTCTCAACCAACAAACTTCGAATTTTTTTTTTAAATATCCAGAATTTTAAAAAAAAATTCAAAAATACACCATTTTTCCAAAAAATTACAAAAATAGCCATTTTTGGCCCTAAATTACACCTAGGCGCCATCCTAGTTGGCGCCTACCCTTAAGGGGTAGGGCAAGTCGCCACTAGGAGTGGCGCCTACACTCTTTCTATTTTTATTTTATTTTTTTTAATTTTTTTTTTTTAATTTATGAATTTAAATTTTTTATAAATTATATTAATTTATATTAACACATATATATAAATAAAATTATTTACAAGATATATATATATATATATATTAATTTATATATATATTAATTTAATTTATAAGTAATTAATATTATTTATAAATTATTGAAAAAAAAATTAATTTATATACGTGTAAATAAATATTTATACACATGTAAATTAATATATATATATATATATATATATATATATATATATATATATATATATATATATATATATATATATATTTATAAAGATATGATAGACAATATCTTTAAAGATAAAGATAAAGATATAAAGATAATAAACAGAAAATATTTTTATTTAAAGATAAAGATATAAAGATATAAAGATAATAAACAGAAAATATTTTTAATAAACAGAAAATATTATTAAAGATAAAGATAAAGATATAAAGATAATAGACAATATCTTTGGAAGTGTGATATTCAGTATTGGAAGTTCAAGAAGTTTAAGTTTTTGGTGCAAGCAAAGCTAAAGCTGAGACTAAGTTCAGACTATGTGGAGAATACATTTGATGGATAGGCAGTAGACGTGTCAAAATTATTACATGCATGCAGCTCCACCTAGCCTGCAAGATTCTTGCATGCTTTACACGTGTCCAAGTTTTGCATGCGTTGCTCTTGGGGAAGGCTTGGTTGAAGACATGCATGCAAAGATGTGTCGGAATCTTGCAGTATAAATATTCACACACATTTTCACAAAGGTATTCACAATATCTTCACAGCAATCTTCACAAAACCTTCACAATATCATCACAAAACCTTCACAAAACCTTCACAATATCTTCACAAAACCATCACAATATCTTCACAAAACCTTCACAAAACATGGCATCTTCATCACAATACAAAATCAAAGCTCACGTCAATGGTGAGACTTATGAATGTGATATGTCTGGCTTCCTATTTAGAAACACCGAATGCACTCGTTTTTGTCTAAATAGAGGAGCTGACTTCTCTTATCTGAAAAGGAAGATTGAGTCCAAACTAAGACAACCCATGTCCCAAATTTTTTATCAACAACCTTTTTTTTCAGAAAACAACTCTGTCAAGTTTTATAAGTCATTGATTCAAAATGACATGGAGACAAAATACATGTTTCGTAACCATGAGTATTCTGGTTACGAATACATAGTGTTGTACATTGTGTTGGAACAATTTCAACCAACTCAGAATATTCAGTCACAGGTTATTGATCCTGTGATTGATGACGAACAAGATGTTGAGCACCACGTTGAAGACGATGTGGTTGATGATGCTGAAGACGTGGTTGATGACTTGGTGAACCGTGATTCTGAAGACGAAGACCAAGTTCAAATACCTATAGCGCAACGCTACTCACCGCCTGCACACTTCACAACACTTAACTTGGGCGAGGATGAGCCCTCATCAGATATGTTCTACAACCCATATATGAGGTCTGATGAGGACTTAAAGAAGGGTGACCAATTTCGGACCAAGGAAGAGTGTCTGTTAGCAATAAAGAACTGGCACTTGAAAAACTGTGTTGACTATGATGTTATCAAATCAAATCCGGAAAGATACATTATTGTATACAAAAATCTGGAGTGTGGGTATAGGTTGATGGCATCGTACAAGAAGAAACATAACGCGTGGGTGATAGGGTCCATTTCTCAAGCTCACATTTGCGTCAACACCAACATGGCACAGGATCATCGCAAACTTAGCCATGATATGATCTGCCATTCCATATTACCTCTAGTTGAGGCTGACCCGTCACTGAAGGTCAAAACAATTATCTCCCATTGTGTGGCTGTTTTCAAATATACACCGTCATACATAAAGGCTTGGTTAGCGAAAACCAAGGCAATTGAACTGGTATACGGTAACTGGGAGGAATCATACAAACAACTACAACGCTACCTGGCTGCACTACGATTGTATTCACCTGGGACGGTTTCTATAATGGAGACCTTGCCGGCACAATCCCCTGACGGAACTCGTCTAGAAGGTAATGGAATATTCCATAGACTTTTCTGGGCATTCCGTCCCTGCATCATCGGTTTCACATTCTGCAAACCACTTGTTCAAGTCGATGGAACTTGGCTGTATGGGAAATACAAAGGATCATTACTGATGGCGGTCGCACAAGATGGAAATTCTAATATTTTCCCAATAGCCTTTGCATTGGTAGAAGGAGAAACGGCTGCTGCTTGGAGTTTCTTCCTTAAGAATCTCCGAACGCACGTGACTCCACAAGCTGGCATCTGTGTGATTTCTGACAGGCACGCTTCAATAGACAGTGCATACAATAATCCAACAAATGGTTGGCATGAACCCCCTCTACCCATGTCTACTGCATCAGGCATATTGCTCAAAATTTTATGCGGGAGTTCAAGGATAACTTGAAGCAACATTTGATAAACGCGGGGTATGCATTAAACCAACCTGGATTCTAATACTACCGCCGGGAAATAGTGTTGACAAATTCTGATGCAGGGAGGTGGATCGATAATATCGACAGAGCGAAGTGGACTAGATCATACGACGATGGGGTGAGGTGGGGCCACATGACAACAAATCTTGTGGAATCAATGAATGGCGTCTTTAAGGGCATACGTAACCTCCCCGTAACCGCATTGGTGAGTGAGACCTATTTTCGGATGGCAACGTTGTTCATAACAAGAGGCAGGCGCTGGCATGAAGTGTTGCAGACGAGTCAAGTATATAGTGATGCCTGCATGAAGTTTATGAGGCAGGAATCTGCCAAAGCCAGCAGCCATCGGGTTACGGAATTCGACCGCCATGGCCACACTTTTAGTGTCAAGGAAACAATTGACCACAACCAAGGGCTGCCCAGACAAGAGTATAGGGTCCTAATACCAGACCGTTGGTGCGACTGTGGTCAATTTCAGGCCTATCGTATGCCTTGTTCCCATGTCATTGCAGCGTGTTCACACAGCCACTTCGATGCATTATCGCTAGTGTCTCCCATCTGCAAAGTTGCAACATTGCTCAATGTATACGACAATCCCTTTCCGGTGGTAGCATTGGAGGCGTATTGGCCAGAGTATGACGGGGAAATTGTTTGGCACAACGAATCAATGAGGCGGAATAAAAGTGGTCACCCAAATAGCAGGCGCATTAGAACTGAAATGGACGTCGCAGAGAAAATGCAGAGGAAGTGTAGCATATGTAGACAACTAGGGCATAATAAGAACAAATGTCCATATCGTGGATCTAGTTCCACAACTTAGTTTTCATATTCCTAAATCTGTGTACCAATGCTATTTATCATTAAAGTTTACTTTTTATTCCAAATAGAAGATGACACTTGAACAACAAACACAAACATCTAACGTTACAACACCAATTACTAAAACAAAAACAAATACTGGAACAAAAACAAGTACTAAAACAAGAACAAGTACTACAACAATAACAAATACAACAACAACATGACAAACAACCATTAAAATCTAAGAAATTACAACAGTTAACACTATGTCGTCTGATCCATGCATCATTTGGATGCAATCAATGTCACTTTCAACTTCAACCCACCAACGTATCTGTAAAGACAAAGAGTCAGACAACATACGATCGCAAGTTTCGATGATGACAAAAGACCATCATGCACGCCTACAAACAAATGAAACACATCATCCACCATATCCTTTTCTACGTTTGTCTAAATCTATTATAATGATCAAAAACATATGTGGACAAAGTGTAATCATGACGAAATGCATGAAAATCACAAAACACAGTCTTATGCAGATTTGAAGGCTTTGAGTCGACCATAGGGGTCAGCTCAAAGCTCACGGGTCAGCGCGAAGCTCAGCCCAACTGAAGATGATCAGCGCATGATGCCTTGCACCGACCATAAGGGTCGGCGCATACCTCACGGGTCAGCGCAAAACTCCTTTGAGTCGACCATAAGTCAGCGCTTAGCATAATGATGCTATCCTGGCTCAGCGCATGGAACAATGGGTCGACCATAGGGGTCGGCGCATCACTCACGGCTCAGCGCACGCCGACCTATGGTCGACCGCTCGCGCGTAAACTCAGTTTTCTGAGTTATTTTCCATGTTTGAAATTCTGTTATTTTTAATTGGTTTTGTCTGTTACTATAAATAGAAGTTAAAACACTTTTATTAACTAACATTTGCTAATTGAGTTCAAGTGTTCAAGGAAACAAGAAAGTGTGAAAAAGGTGTCCAAGACTCATCATCTTCATCTTCAACATTTCACAACTCATCATTTGCAAACAATTACTTTTGATGTGGTTCGTGATCGAGTAAAGGTGATAAGGTTCGAAGCTGTGATCGAAGAATCCAGTTCGGGTTGATTCTTGTGGCAGGTTCTTTCTTGAATAAAACCGTTAGGGTTTTGTCCTCCAATACGGGTTTGTGTTTGGGGTTTTTTGGACGAATCGTTCTTCAATATTCAGCCGAGCGAAGGTGATTGAGAAGAGGAAAGTCTTCATCAGTCTAGTAGCGGATTCGGTGGCATTGAAGTGAAGGATTCGGGTTCGACTCGTTGTGTTTGAGATCAGCCGGGCCGAGGGTTTGAAGAACGGAAGATTCTTCAACAAAGGGGCTGGAATCGGAGGTCTAGCATCAACGATCGAAGGTCTTGATTCATCTTGAATCAAGGAGCAAGGATAGGAAGCATCATTCAACACATTGGAAGTTCTGTTGTTTACATGCTTTGCAATCCTTGTATAAACGATTAAATTTCACAGGTGATATCTAATTAATCATCTCAATTCTATTTTTAGAATTGAGGGCAGACGTACCCCGAAGCGAGGACGGCGGGGGAACTGCCTCATCAAATCTCTGTCTTCTTTAATTTTCTGCATAATCTGTTTTTCAGCTTAAAAATTAAGTGATTTTAGTTTAAGCAATTTTACCAAACGTTGATATAAGTTGAGTAAGAGATTAAAACTGTTGCTTGAATACAAAGTACAATAGTGTATTGTACTAGATAAATTTGAATTACTTACTCAACTCAAATATCTCTTGGAGTGTATGCACACCAAGTGTTTGTGAATTTGCATAAGCCAAAGTTGTCTTAAGTTTACATTCAGTTTTATCTGGTATTTTGGATCATTGGAACTAGGCTTGCTAGTTAGTGAAATATATCAATTGAGTGTGCAAATAGTGTAGTAATTTGTATTTCATTTTATCTCTACTCCATCAGCTTAACGCATATCCGGTTTTCCAATAACGGTTCGTTTTAGACTAAAATTTTCCTCGGCTGCTTCCGCACTTAAAACAATTTTTAAAACCAATTTTCTTTTAAATTGGTGGCGCCGACTCAAGTTTTTAATTGGGATCTATTCAACCCCCCCTTCTAGATCCGTGCCATAGTCTAACAGTATCGTTTGTCCAGTTTCAAATGAGAACCTTGTTCTAAGCCTCTGAATCCTTCTGATGACTTCACCAGGTTGGTAATCTCCCTCTAACCAAGACATCAAGGACCTTTTTAGTTGGTCCAACGAACGGATGTTCCAAAATTTCATCTCCATTGGGGGTTTCAAAGGCGAGAAAATAACATGCCCATCCCTTTTTAAGATTACTTGTTCAGGATCCGGGCGCCTTGATGATGTTCGCTGCCATGACGACGGTCTTGGGGATGCCATGAACTCAACTTGATAGAGAAAGTGATAGGAAATAGTGGTGAAGAAAATGCAAGGAAATAACACTTTATTTATAGGAAAAGATCTGGGTTGTACACCAATCTACTTAACCCTAATTAGTGTCGCACTTGATTAATTAGTCTTATGGGGAATTAGGGTTTCAATTAGGTCATAACTACCAAACTCTAATTATAACCGATCAACAAACCCTAATTATAATTGATAAATTAACCTTAACATGATTAATCCTAATTCTCCCATAAATTTATAAATAATATTAATTACTTATAAATTAAATTAATATATATATAAATTAATATATATATATCTTGTAAATAATTTTATTTATATATATATGTATTAATATAAATTTATATAATTTATAATAAATCTAAATTCATATATTAAAAAAAAAAAAAAAAAAGGAAAAAGAGTGTAGGCGCCACTCCTAGTGGCGACTTGCCCTACCCTTTAAGGGTAGGCGCCAACTAGGGTGGCGCCCATGTAGAAAATTAGGGCAAAAATTGCCCATTTTTGTAATTTTTTTGAAAAAATGTGTATTTTTGAATTTTTTTTTAAAAATCTGGATATTAAAAAAAAAATTCACAAACTTCAAGAACTTCATCACATAGATCTCTTTGGCATAGTTAAAGCTAACGGTCTAAGAGGGAAAATATATGGATTTATCATTGTAGATGATTTTTTAAGATACATTTATGTTCTATTTTTAAAACATAAATATGACTCTTTTGAATCTTTTAGAACATTCTGCAAAAAGATTCAAAATAAAAAAAGTTTAAATATTTTTTGTAGAAGCGATCATAGTGTAGAATTTGAATTCTTTTATTAAATTTTATTTTAATAAAAATATATATCTCATAATTTCTCATGATTTTGAACCCCTAAACTAAATAGAATAATTAAAGAAAAAAATAGGAAACATTAAGATACAACAAGAACTAAGAACTAGGATGAATGAATCTAAAACTGAAAAATATATTTTGGCTGAAGCCATCAATACATTTTACAACATCTTAAATAGTATAACTATTAGAAAAATCATAAACAAAACCTCGAATGAAATATGGAAAAATAAAACACCAAATACATTATACTTTTATATTTTTAATTGTTATTGTTTTATTATTAACAATAAAGATAAGCAAATTTGATTTTAAATCCGATAAAGAAATATTTCTTGGATATTCTACCTCATCTAAATGGTACAATGTTTATAATTTGAGAACTCAATATACAGAAGAAAGCATGCATGTCTTATTTAATGAGTTAAGTAACTCATTTATAAAAAGGAATATTGAGGATGAAATAGAAGAACACTCCTGTATCAGAACTTCATCAAAAAACCCAAATTCATCAAAACTTTCTTCCAAAGTAAATAATAATCTTGAAGAAGACGCATTATCATCCACTATCAAAGGAATAACAATAAATCTCACTCTTGATCATCTCTATAACATATTTAACAAAACAAATGCAGACCCGTCTTTTTTTAAGACTGGTACTCCCTCATTGATCTTTTGTCGGGAAACCTTACCGCTTTCCTAGAATTCCGGAAACCCTTTGCTAGCCTCTAATTTAGAAATTGAAATAACAAAAGTAAATTGCGAAAATTAAAGGATTATAGAGATTGCTCCAAAGATTTAAATAAGTTTGATCGAATGTTGGAATAGTCATTTTTTCAAGATGTTTTCTTGAGAGTTTAACTATAAATTTTGAGATTATTAAGATTATTCCGACGAACCTTATTACAATCTGATCTTGAGTTTTTAACAGGTATATTCCCAACCATTAACAAATTTTCGATATACTAAACTAATGAACCGTTTATAGATTTATATTTTATCTCAATAACCAAAACAAAGTTTTTTTCAGAAAAACTTAAGAAACCAACCACAAAGATTTTATGACATGTTTATCTCATGAACCAACCTTGATTTCTTAAGAAAATTGCACTCTTAATAATTTTAAACGATCACTTAGAAAAATTTCTTCTTCACAAGTAAAACTTCACTTATAAGCACTACAACAATATCAAATGAAAGAGAATATTTTCTAGAGGTAAAAAGAAAGAATTTATAGAGATAAATTTCTAAATAATGGTAAAACGTTGGAAATTGAAGATAAGATGTTCCTCTCTTATATATTAGTTTGAAAAAACATAATTGAAGATAATTTATAGACCGAATTAATGAGTTGATCCATTGGCACAAATCCGCAACCGATTGGTTAGCTCATTTACACGATTAGCAAGTTCAATTAAAAGAGTTTGGATATAAAATCATTGTAAATTATTAATGTGTTGTTCTTAATATTTAGGTAATCCATTAATATTTTTCTAATAAGTTGTATTAATAATGCCCCAATTGATTGTTTGATTCAAAAAAATTGTGTCAATCGATTGACACAACTTATAATCAATTGGTTAGTTTAAAAATAATTTGAAAATGACAGCCTTTTAAATCACTTAGATCAGGCATAAAAAATAATTTTTAAAATAAAATTTTTTTAAGTGTATGAGTTGCCTTAATATATATAACACTAACATCTGAAATCAGGATCATCCAAAAATGATCTATAAAGTATTTCTTGATTAAGAAAACAAGACAAAGCTAAACTATATTTGAGAATACACGAATACAAATCTGTGGATCAAACACGGAGAACTCACTAGCATAAATACTTTAAGCCTCACTTAATCAACAAGTCACAATATATCATTATTTCAATAGATGAAATGACAATATAGTCTTTGGAATAATGTTAGCGACAAACATCATTTAAGTCAAAACGGTTTTACATCCATTAATAGTGTCTCTCTCTCTTTCTCTCTCACACACACATGACATTCACTAATGACATACTTGTAAATATCATAATGCTTCGTGGCTCCTTTTGTTTCACGACTCAAACATATGATATCAAGGTCTCAAAAAACTTATGATATCAAGGTCTAAAAATACAAGCATCTCTTTTGTTTACAAGGCATGGTACTATACTAATAAAATTGAAATAAACACAAACATCTGGTGGTCAAAGTTGCGCTCCTTCTTACATCAAAGTCATTTGATATCACATAATCATATTATCAAAGATCCCACATAATCATTCTATTAAAGATGTCACATAAACCTCTCGCTACCATATGATGTAAAATATCTTAGATAAAATCAATTGTTTTCAAAATTGTATATCTTAAGGGATATAAATTTTATTTATTTATCTTGCAAGCTTACTAGTGTGAGTTTGAGGTAAGATCTCACGTAAATGTCTGTCATGTTAGTGCAGGTGCATGATACACTTGTGTGAGAGAAGGGTTTGTGTCGAAAAGAGAGAGAGGAGAATAGAGAAAATAAGATTATTGTTGAATGAGTAGAATAATACACAATTGAATTTCAAACTATCTCTATTTATATACATGTTCAACCGTAATTAATTTTTGGGCTTAGGCCTAACCAAGTAACTAACTTGGATTATATTCACAACATACCCCCTTATAATCTAAGTTGTCGAACACACAAGCTTGTCAAACACGAACGTACAAACTTGTCGAACACACTAACTAGTTGATCTGAATTATTCCTAATTGTTTTCTCAACGTTAGAAATTTGGCGATCTTCAAGCCTTTGGTGAAAACATCGGCCAACTGTGCTTCACTAGACCAATGTCTCACTTCAAGTTCACCTCGATTCACCTTCTTTCTTAAGAAGTGAAATCTAGCTTCGACCTGCTTACTTCTCCCATGCATAACTGAATTCTTTCTAAGATTTATGGCTGACTTGTTATCGATCTGTAGCATCAATGGTTTCTTCACTTCAACATTCATTTCTTCTAACACAGATATGATCCAAATTGCTTGACAAGCTACGTAGGATCCAACTATATATTCAACCTCACATGACAGGCTGCTACCACGGGTTGCTTTCTCGAGCACCATGATATTGGTGCACCTAACACTTGAAAGAAATATCCAATCGTGCTTCTTCGATCCTCATTATCTCCACACCAGTCAGCATTTGAATAGAAATTAACAACAACTTCTTTGCTTTCAGAATCTTGTGAAAACAAAATTCTACAATTTATTGATCCTTTCAGGTATCTCAAGATTCTTCTTGCAGCCTTCATGTGTGACACTCTCGGTTCACTCATTTATCTCCTCACTAATCCGACTGAGAAACCTATATCAGGTCGACTGTTACAAACATACCTCAGAGATCCGACTATTTGTTTGAACAAAGTTGCTTCGACTCTGTCTTCTTTTCCATGTTTTTCCAGTTTCAAGTTTGTTTCGACAAACAAGGATGCATGATTCGACTCATCCATCTTGAATCTCTTAAGTATTTATTTGACATACTTTCTTTGATGTAACACCATCCCTTGTTTGGTATTTTGAAATTCCATGCCTAGGAAATATGACAAATTTCCCATATCCGACATTTTAAATTCCCTCTTCATCAGCTCTTTGAACTTCGACAAGTTCTCCATGATATTTCCTATAACCAGCAAGTCATCGACATACAAACAGATGATGGGTTATATTTTGTGTCTCGACCCATACGTAGACACCATACTCCGACCTGTATTTAACAAATCCCAATTCAACTAAGTGAGTGTCGATCTTCTTATTACATGCCCTATGTGTCTGTTTAAGACCATATAACGCTTTGTGAAACCTGTATACTTTCCTTGCTCGCTCCTGAATTAGAAACCTAGGAGGTTGTGTTACATATATAACTTCTTCTAAGGGACCATTCAAAAAATGATGATTTCACATCTAAGTGAAATATCAATCAGCCTTGCTTGCATGCCAAGGCTACCATAAATTTGACAGGTTCCAATCTTGCTATTGGGGCATATACTTCATAATAATCGATTCCTTCTCTCTGAATAAATCCTCGAGCTACCAATCTTATTTTATGTCTTGCTATCGACCCATCAACATTGTGTTTCAACTTGAACACCCACTTTACTTCAATAGCTTTTGTATGTGTTGGAAATTTGACTAACTCTCATGTGTTATTCCTTTCAATTTCTTGCAACTCTTCGACCATAGCTGACTTCCACAATTTATTCATTATAGTTGATTGGTTCAACACATGCAAGTAAAGCAAAATGAACTAATTCTCCATCTGTTGTGACTTCATCATCCCCAACAACTTCACAATCTTGAAGCTTTGTTGGAAAAACTCTAGTCCTTTGTGGTCTTTGGCTTGTACCAGCCACACCCTCTCGACTGTTTGCTTCGATGTCGACTATATTTGGAATCTCAACAATGTATTCAACTTCAACCTCATTAGTTTCTTCGTCGACGCCATAACCCATAGTGGCTTGTTAGTTGCTTCACTAGAATTCCAATCCTAGGTAGAATTTTCATCAATCACAATATATCGACTCATTAAGAACTTGTCATTTATTGGATTGAACATCCTGTACGCACCAGTTTTATGATATCCTACCAGTATCATTAGTTCACTCTTGTCATCAGACTTCCTTGTCTTTGCATCAGGAACATCCTTGTAGCAAATAGAGCCAAACACCTTTAGATGACTCACTGACGGTCTTTTTCCACTCCATACTTCTTTAGGAACCTTGTTCTTTCACTTCTTAGTAGGGCACATGTTCAGAATGTAAACAACAACGGTGACTACTTCACCCCATAAGGATTTTCGCAAATTCTCCCGCTTTAGTATGCATCTTACCTTATCTAATAATGTTTTATTTCTTATTTCTCCTATTCCATTATGTTGAGGCATGTGAGGAGCAGTTACCTCATGATCAATACGATCTTCTTCATAGAACTCTTCAAACGTCTTGGATGTGTATTCACCACCTCCATCTATACGCAAAAGCTTGGTCTTCTTTTCACTCTGGTTTTCGACAAGCTTGTTGAATATATTAAAGATTTCAAATACTTCGTCCTTTTTCTTAATCACATAGATCCACAGCTTTCGACTATACTCATCAATAAATGAAATGATATACATGTTTTCACCAACGGAATGATCCTCGAACGAGCCACATACATCTGAATGTACTACTTCTAGTATACAAGAGGATCTCACTGGTACAGTCGAAGCAAAAGAGTTTATGGATTCCTTCCCTACTAAGAAACCCTCATAGAGCTTGTCGGGCATCACAAGACCTGGTATGCCATTTACCATCTCTTGAGTAATCAGTTTATTGAGTGATCTAAAATTCAAATGGTCAAACCTCAAATGCAACAACCAACTATCCTTGTTGTCGACAACTGTCTTCAAGCATTGTATCTCTGTCTAATAGATCTTGATCTTAAATGTCCTATTATTTGATAATAGAGACTTTAAGACCAGATTATTCTTTGTGCCGAACAGTGCTAAGGCTCCATTTTTCATCACGACTGAGAAACCTTTTTCATCCAGATGTCCAACACTAAGCAAATTACACTTCATTCCAGGTACGTAGAGTACATCTTTGATCATATCTTTTCCACCATTACTCCTCTAGATAACTATGTCGCATGTACCATCTGCTTACAACGAGCTATTATCTGCAAGTTTTATCTTTATCTTCTTTGATTCGTCGAAGTCTACTAACCACTCTCTTCCACCAGTCATGTGGTTCGAACAACCTGTGTCGAGGAGCCAGTCCTTGGAGCCAACATGTTCATCTGCAACTGCAGCCATAAACAACAAATCTTCAGAATCATATGAATCTTGACGTGCAAGGTTCGCTCATTCGTTCTTACCTTTTGTCGCTCCCGTTTCTTTCCTGGACCAAAAATGCTTGGCCAAGTGACCCCATTTTTCACAGTTGTAACACTGCACACCGTTTTTTCTTCTTTATTAGTCGAAGTTCCTTCTCCTCTTTTGGAGGATTCAGAATCGACCTTGTGCTTCCAAGGGTTCGACCAAGACTTCTTACTCTGAGTCCTGCCTCTGAACTTATTAGAACCACCATACTTCTTCCATCTTTGAGCCTATAGTTCCTGTATCGAATCTTGAACGTCATTTCTTTCAACAATTCTCAACTCATGCGCCTCCAATGAACTAGTCAAATCTTCCAACTTCAGTGTTTCAAGATTGTTGGATTCTTGAATAGCAATGATAACGTGATCAAAGTGAGAGGTTAACATATGCATTACCTTTTCAACTATCATCTATCAGTTATGGTTTCACCACAACCTTTCATTAGATGAATAATATTTTGCACCTTAGTAACATAGCATGCACGCTTTTCGTCTTCTCTCATTTGCAGTAATTCGTACTATCGTCAAAGCGTCTGTAGCTTGACGCCTTTAACCTTCTCACCACCTACGTAATACGTCACCAAAACATCGCATGCCTCATTTGCTGATTCAACATGAAAAATTTGATCAAAATTCGCTGAGTCTACCACCGATTGAATGCAGAATAGCGCATTGCAATCTTTCTTCTTGGAATCCTTGTAGCTGACTCTCTGAGCATCAGTTGCATTTGCAGCAAGCACATGAACACTAATAGTAACCACTTCAAGGGTTTCATGGAAATCAAACAACGATTGCATTTGTTTATTCCATCGAAACCAATTCTTTCCATAAAGAACCGAAAGAGAGCTTGGAATACCACCATTATTATCGTTCATCTTTGCAACGATCAATTAATAACCCACAATTCCGGAAACATGATCATCAACGTGTGATTTTTGAAAAGACGATCATGAAAATCAGAGCTCTAGATACCAATTTGTAAGTGAATGAGGAACTTGTGTAAGAGAAGGGTTTGTGGCGAAGAGAGAGAGAGAGAGAGAGAGAGAGAGAGAGAGAGAGAGAGAGAGAGAGAGAGAATAATAGAGAGAATATGATTATTATTGAATGAGTAGAATAGTAGACAATTGAATTACAAGCTATATCTATTTATTTACATATTCAACCCTAATTAACTTTTGGGCTTGAGTTTAGCCACGTAACTAACTTGGATATTCACAACATATCCTTTAGTTATGTAAGTCTGTTGAGGCTAAGAAAAATACATAATTTAATTTGGAAGGGAGTTTCTCTCAAGCTTTAGTAAAAAAACTCTTAGTAACCAGTGAGGTCACGACTGACCATCTTAATGAACCAGTATAATTTTTATGTGTATTTTTCTTAACCCTTCCCTTTTAATTTCTATATTATTAATAATACACTCTCACATGCAACTCAAATATTATATGCGTACTTTAACAACTCTTATTCTCCAGGGAATCCTTCAGAGAGTGTTTTAACTTTTATCAAGGTAAGAGATATTAATTTTTAAGAAAATCACAATTCAACCCCCTTCTTGTGACATCTCGTTTACTTCAGCAGTAACCCTGTGGTATAAAATCTTTAGATGGATAGAGTGGTTTTTAGTTATTTCTTGTGATCTCGTTTCACTTTTTGAGTTGTTTGTTTCTTTTTGTGAGGTATGTAGGACTAGAGGTAGTTTTGTATTGATTTACCACAAAGTAGTCAGGTTGATATAAAAATTCCGACATGATGTGGTCTTTAGAAATGGATCCAAGATAGGTTTGTGATTATCTCTTGTACTTTCTTTGATTGATTTGACAATCCTATTCTCTATGTGGGTCAGTCAATACTGATTTGAGAGTCTTCGTCATCTCCTTTAATGTAATATTCTTAGTGGTTTTTTATATTTTTGATTTTTTTTATGGTGATTCTTGAAGGATGAGATCTAACATATTCTCCTAGATATCTAGTTTATCTCTCATATTTTATTCCCTCTTTCTTTAGGATGTTTTGAATTTATGTTGTATTTTTTTTTTCAACTCTTTTTTTATGATAGTGATTTTACTTGGTACTTCTGGTACCCATGCTTCTCTACTTTTTGTTTTGTACTTTTGGGCATTATTTGCATTCTCTATCTATCTATCTATCTATCTATCTATCTATCTATCTATCTATCTATCTATCTATCTATATATATATATATATATATATATATATATATATATATATATATATATATATAATAAAAAATTATAAATACCAATAGGAAACTCGTTTATCTCATGAAACAAAATATAACTATCTCTACAAATTTCAATCGTGCGGAACTAGATAAACTAAAATGAAACTCAAACATTAAAAATATATAGCCCCTAGATAATACATGAACTCAATAAATTAGTCTCAAAGTTTGATGTACACACCGTAAAAAAAAATATTTCCTTGTGCTTTTGAGAACACCTCTTCCTTTCTTGAATGTGGTTGTGAAAGTTTTGTTTTTATCATGTAATGTATTTTTGTCGCTTTTTATAATGTTTAATAATGAGAAATATACTCTAAGGGTAGTATACTCTGTATATTCATTTGGGGAAATTAGAACTCCAATATTCTCTTTATCTTAACTTCTCTTCTAAGCCACTTTTTTTGATAGATACGTTATCATGAAAAAAAACATATATATATATATATATATATATATATATATATATATATATATATATATATATATATATATATATATATATATATATATATATATATATATATATATATATACTAAAAGCTTGCCATATGATATTGTGCTCACCTATCTTATAAAAGGATAACTTTTTTTCATTCGAAAACATACAAGATGTTAGAAAAAATACTTTTCCTTTCACTCTCATTTAACTCCATATTTTCATACTCATTTAAATATAATTCTAATGTTGAGAGATTAATCATCTTATTGATAATTCTTGTGTAACTGCTGCAATACTATTCGGATATGTAATTGTAAATCAAGAGAGGATAGTTCTCTTGAAACTCTTATAGGTTATAAATATTGCTAGCTAAACTTTAGTGAAAACCTTGATTTAATAAGGTTAAGGATTGATATTGTTAAAAGTTTGTGGCAGTGCAAATCTCAATGATGAATTTTGGTGTGTTTCTTCCTTTTTCCTTATCTTTTACTTTAGTGCCTTTTATCTAATAGACGTTATTGTCTTTTTGTACTTCTTTCTTAAAATCAACTTAAATATTGATTTAATTTTGTTTAAGATTTGAAAAATATTTTTATCACAACTCACCTACTCATGTGTCTAAAGTGACTTGGATAACAAAGGATTATATGGAGTGGTATGACAACCTATCTTTGTGTTTGGTTTTCCAACTTAAAGATACAAGAAAAATGTTGTGATCCATGAACACTTGTGTCTTTGATAAGTGCATAAAATGAAAGAAATTCTATAGTTTAATCAAGACACTTATTTTTGCAAAAAAAAATACTTAAAATCTCAGTTTGTGTACATATTAGAAGTAATAGTATTAAAGTTAACTTTATTTGAAATCATATGAATTGAAACACTTTGTAAAAAAAAAAAAGTCTCAACTTATCCGATCAACTTTTTTTTGACAAACCAAATAATATTTAGGCGAGCAAAAATCAGAGATTTTTAAAATATCTACGATATGAAAAATTTGTTAGGCGAACAAGTCATCTAATGAGCAGAATCATTTCATTGTTAGTGACCTCAGAGTATGGGCCAACATAAATTTAAAGATGAAATAAATTAGGGAATTTTTTAATGCACACTATATATTTCTTAGCCACCATACAAAAATACATAAATATCTCCAGATTTTGGAGATGCATCTCCGGATGCACCCAAGCCTAAGTTAATGTTAAAATATTTCGGAGATGTATCTTCGGAATAATGTCAGAGATGCATCTCTGAAACGATTTGAGACTTAAATCACGTCAGAACCTTTCTCCTTCCTCATTTGTTGATGCTATATTTGGTTGACACTATAATTTTTGTTGAAAGAGTGTCATTTATACAAAAGTCGTCTACCTGCGATACTTAGAGGATTTCGAGTGAATCCATGAGTACAAATAGGGACCGCTTGTTTGATCTATTTGTACTCAAAATTATCAGAAAATTGTACGTGAAAGATGAAGTAGGTCATAAATATCACACTAGTAACTATAATATTTATTGGTCTTTTAATCTTTTTGTAGCGCTGAGCAAAACATACATGATTTTTTATTTATTATTCTTTAAAATCAAAATCTAAATAAACTTTCAAAGTTATCTAGCAAGAAAATAATATAGTTTTCAATAAATGATTTTTAAAATCAGATTCGTTTTGACGAGTGTGCGGGAGTTTAATTGTGCTATAGGAAGTGAGAACTCACTTATGAAATTTTTTGTTGGATTGTGAATGGATAATATCGATGTAAAATTGAATAAGATGTTAAATCTTTTATATATATATATATATATATATATATATATATATATATATATATATATATATATATATATATATATATATATATATATATATATATATATATTTCTTAAAATTTTAGATAAAAGTGTGACATCTCCTTAATTATATGTAACTACACCATCTCCATATAAATGGTGCCAAACACGATCTGGACCACAGGCACAAAAGCTGATCATTGTGATTCATTATATACAAGAAATCAATCCTCCTATGTACAGTACGTGATTTGCAAATCTAATATTTACATGCATATGTCTAGATCCTATACTCAGCCTACTCTATAAAGTGTTTTATTTTTATAATGTTTTTATTTAACTATTTTTATATGAAATTTATTAATATAACTTTAATTGGATATTTTTCAAAAAAAAATTGTCATATATATATATATATATATATATATATATATATATATATATGGGATCAAACCAAAGAATCTCAACAACTAACTAATTCTAAAGTTAGAAAGTCGTAGTGTATTCCTTTGAAATTTTTTAGATACATCTATATGCACTGTACAATGGTTGCTATGTCCTATTTGTAGATGTTTGTAACTAAAAAGCATATATACCTCAGTCCAATCAAAGAGTTTTTCCACTTGTTCCTTATACATCAAGGAACAAGAGAATACTTTCCACGACCTAACACCACAAGACTAGAGTCAATTTCCAACCAAAGTTTGTGCCACTTCATTGAAATAGAATGATCCATTTCTAAAATATATCCCATGAGCTATGCACAAATTGTATTACCATGCCCTACTTTGCACGAGAAATTACCCAAGTGATTTGCAAGACGGTCCTTAAAAAAACGCCTCCACAAGCTATAAAAGTAGGAGTGTCCGTGGAAGTACCATCAGTGTTTGTTTTGATACAATTGAGTAATGGGGGACACTATAAGACCTCTCTAATAGTAGGTAAAATAAGAGGGAGGGCTTTCACCTTGAAAGCTTTCAAAATCTGGAAGTCATACATGGAAATTTTTGAGGCCATATTGGATAAAGAACCAGCAAGATAAACCTATGACAGAATACTAGAAATGGAGGATCTCCAATGGATGGATATATCATTATACATAGCTTGCTTCCCCGCCTTCCAAATGACAACAAAAGTGTTTATTATGGCTGTTAAAAGAACCGTAAAAAATTGCTTGGTCCAAGGGTTTCCAAGAAGCTCTCAATAATCATCTCTCGTATTAATATACATACATTCATTGATAATATTAGAGAGTCACTCCGAAATTCTTCTCGAGTAGGGGCAAATAAAGAACAAGTGTTCTAAAGATTTTGCTCTGGTGCCATAGAGATTTCACATGAATGTCATGTGAACCCCTATATGTGAGGGTTTGTCATATGTTGGCAGCTTGTCAAGAATCACCCTTGAAACTTTGATCTTAAGGGGACAATTGTTGGACCAGATGCTTAAGCAATGGAATTTAACATCTTACATTAGAATTAACAAACAATTAATCAACAAGATGATGTAAAAAATCAATAAAGAAACACACAAAATTGTTAACCTAGTTTAGTCAAACCACACACAAGCACACAGAGTAAACTACAACAACAACATAAGTAGCATAATTAGAAAATATGAAATGTGATTTCTACACAATCACAATGCTCCATAGAGTCAAACACACAATCAGTTAACATGCACGTACACATAGTCAGTAGTTGTCTGCTAGGTCAAAAGTCAGTACACACCATAACTACTATATATTAGAAGATCATCTCACACATGTTCAAAGGCCAGATGCTCCAGCATGTGAGCACACATTAATAATGCAACACTTACACCTTGTAGCAGATACATGTTAGTAGTCTCTTGACAAATATGCAAAACACACCACTACCACACTACTACCCCCTTTTGCCATAATTTCATAAAGTCAGTACAATCACCACAATCAGTAAACATGTTAGTCAGGAGTAGACAAACATCAATCATGAGTTCAAATGTTAAACATAATTCCAGTACATCTGGACATAGTTATTGGCAACAAAAACCAAAAGGCTATCAAGCCATTGCCTATGCTGAACAAGGTAACAAAACATCCCCATATACAAGAGCCAAGATCAGACTGAATTAAAACTACAAAAGAATTCAGTCAATATCAACTAACTAAAAAACCTTATTCTTTAGAGGTTTCCTCATCTTCCTCTCTATAAGTTTGCTCTTTCTCTTCATTGTTAGTTTTATCTTCTTCTTTTTCACTGACAGTTTCCTCTTCTTTTTCACTAACAACTTTTTCTTCATTTGATTCCTTCTTCTTGGACAATTGATCGGAAAAATAACAAGTGTACTAGTTTGCCTATTATAGTAATAACAGGTAAATTCCCCGAATGTCGATCTCAAGGACTGCACGTCAATATCGAGTTCAAATTATCATTCAATTAAACAAAAAGTATGATTTGGGTTTTTAGATTCAAAATTATAAAAATAAAGGCAAAGGCAAATAAGAATGAAAATAAGGGTTTGCAAGTTAAGAGGAACAATGCCAGGGAAGGTGTATGATTTATCCCTGTAACAACTCTGAGTCACTATTGCATCAATAAATATCAATTACTACCAGTTCTCAAGGGTATTTTCTCCCAAGTCCTTGGTGAGAAAACATTTAATCAATCTACCCTAATTTCTATGTCCATAGACAATTAAGGTGAAGTTAAGCTTTTTTATATCAAGAATACTCTGGTTCATATAGAATACCCCTACTCCTAGGTGATATCTACTGTAGAGTAACCTTATGAAAACCTTATCAATGGCGGTCCAGCCTAATTGATAACCACAAAACAATCTCAATTGGTCCGAAAGAGAAAGCATTAAACACATCAAAAGGTTACCGTAAGAATAATATTATAAATGCAAAAGTATACTCAAATTCGTTACAATTCTAAATCAGGGACACCCCCTAGCATTGGGGGGTTTAGCTACTCATATTGTTCAAAACAAATGCAAGATAACATTTACGCATTACAAATATTTGGATGACTTCGATCTTCAATCGCTTCCGCTCATGAAAACCTTCAGCTCTCCGAACTTCTTACTCTCTATAATACTTGATTGCTTGACAATACTATGTTTTGCCTCGTTCCAAGATGATCTTTTCTTTGGTAGAAGGTTCTCTTATATAGTGAAAATTCCAAGCAACAGGTGGACATGTCCAAAAACATCTTTGCAAACCCGATAATCAAAAGCCCGATGAAAAAGGAAAATCTTGGGCTTGGGCAGACATAGCCCGTGTCTGCTGACACGGGTGACCGTGTCAGCGCACTGCTTCACTTGACACGCCCATGGGGGCTTAACACAGTTGAGGATAAGGCCTGACACGGGCCGTGTCACCTGACACGGCCGACCATGTCAGGCTACTGTTTTGGCTCTCATTCTCCTTCTGCCTGACACGGCCGTGTCAGGTGACACGGGTGGCCGTGTCAGGCCTCATGTACCGGGGTTTTTCCATTCCTTTGCTTTCCGGAATTCCGTATTGTCTCGCTCCGAGTTCCTCGGTTCTTCCACCTGGACCTGTTGGACAAAAACACCGACATCCTACGCGTAAAATCACGAAAATATAAAGTAAAACATCACAATGAATAAAATTGCTTAAATAACTTACGGGAATCAAAACTAACTTTAAAGGCACCATAATGCGTACACAGTGTCTCAAAATCCTTGGTTTCTTGTTGGATAAGCCACAAAAATATAGTGAAAATGGTGACTGATCACAACGCCTCACTTTCCAAAAATTTGTATTCTTACCATGATACTGCTGAGATCTTTCGCCAACGGCTTCACTCTCCCTTTTATAGTTCCTGCTTTTCCTAATGAGTTTTCTGCCGCACTTCCTCATCGAGGTACCGTTTCACTTGTCAGCTTATATAACACTCTCACCAAGTCTCTCGGGGTTAAAGTGTTTTCACTTCCCAATTCATAATATGCAATATCAACTCATAAGTTTGAATAGTTTCTCCTTTCATATCAACTACACACAACACACACTTTTTTGAGGTCTTTCGGGTTGTAACGGGGCTTGAGTTATGGTGCGAATATTTAAACAAAATGGGAAACAAGTTGGTTTTGGTTTAGAGTCAATGTTACCATTATTTTCACTGTATTTTATTCTTTTCTTTTTAAATTGCTCAGTTTTCTCTGATATTCTCTCTTCTTTTTTTCAACTGAGTGATGTTCCTTCGGTGAGTGCTTCTTTAGAACCATCAACTATATTTCGTTTTCTCAAATTTTTTATGGTCGTTTTTATTCTTCTTATTTATTTATTATTTTTTTTCGTACTCACCTTGGTTTTTGATGCTTATGGGGTTTACCCCAAACTTAGAATTTAACACAACTTAATGACATCATATTGGCTCTGAACAAGGTAAGGAAGTGTTTTGGGCCGCAGGTTACATTTATGTGGTTATACAAACAAAGGATACATGCTCAAATGGGGTTAACAAAGGATAACATTAATGAGATGGCTAGAAAGGCTCAAGGCTATAATCAAACAACATGCCTCAGTGTGTGTATGTATGAAGTGAAACTCCCAGAGAACCTACGCAAAGTCAGAGTGATAAAGCCATACCTGAATATTGCTCATGATGACAAATGCGTTTGGCTTTTTATGCACTCACCATGTTAGGTAAAGCTTGACAGCATCCACAGTACTTCGAGTATGGTGCAGCTTCTTACTCAACTCGAATGCACAAGGAACCTACATTACTTGAGCTTTACAAATTGCGTCCGATCTTTTCTTCAGCAGTATCGATTTTTTGGGAAGATCCTTCACAACAAGCAATAGTAAGTGGAGTGATAATTTCATCCACTACCGCTCTTTATCATTACCTCATCCAACTATAATACCAAGAACCTGAAATACATGCAACACATGATACATAAACCAAATGTGAATGGTAAAAATTGGTGTAGCGGTAAATTCATGGTCATCAAGATCTGGATAAGCTAGAGATCTAATAACAAGAGTCATGATCGGGAAAATAGCAAGTCTAATATTTTGCCTTTTGTAGTAATAATGGGGAAATTCCCCGAATGTCGATCTCAAGGACTGCACGTTAGTATTGAGTTTAAATTATTATTCAATTAAACAAAAAGTATTAATTTGGGTTTTTGAGTGTAAAAAGATAATAATAAAGAAAAATGAAAATAAGGGTTTAGAGAGAAAAAGGAACAATGCCAGAAAAGGTGTGTGATTTATCCCTGTAACAACTCTGAGTTACTATTGCATCAACAAATATCAATTACTACCAGTTCTCAAGGGTATTTTCTCCCAAGTCCTTGGTGAGAAAACCTTTAATCAATCTACCTTAATTCCTATGTCCATAGCCAATTAGGGTGAAGTTAAGCTGTATAAGATCAAGAATGCTCTGGTTCATACAGGGTATCCCTAGTCCTAGGTGATATCTACTGCCGAGTAACCTGATGAAAACCTTATCACTAGCGGTCCAGCCTAAGTGATAACCATAGATCAATCTCAATTGGTCCGAAAGAGAAACCAATAAACACATCAACAGGTTACCGTGAACAAAATATTATAAATGCAAATGTAAACTCAAATTCATTACAATTCTAAATCAGGGATACCCCATAGCATTGGGGGGTTTAGCTATTCATATTATTTAATACCAATTCAAGATAAAAATTACACATTACAAGTAATTGGATGACTTTGATCTTCAATCGCTCCCGCTCATGAATCTCTTCAGCTCTTCAAATGCCTTGATCTCTATAATACTTGACTGCTTCAGAATACTGTGGTTTGCTGTATTCCAAGATGATTTTTCCTTTGGCAGAAGACCTCTTTTTATAGTGAAAGTTCCCTGACACGCCCATGGCAAGCTAACACCGGGAGGGGGGGGGGGGGTTCTGCCTAACACGGCCCGTGTCAGCTAAAACGGGTGGCCGTGTCAGGCTACTGTTTTCTTCACTTGCTTGCCTTGTCCTGACACGGCCCGTGTCAGGCCTCCTGTATCGGGGTTTTCTGATCTTTTGTGTGCCGGTCTCTCGCACTGTCGTGTTCTGAGTTCTCCGGTTCTTCTACCTGGATCTGTCGGACAAAAACACAACTATCCCACGCATAAAATCAAGATAAAAAAAGTAAAACATAACAAAGATTAAAAATACGTAAATAAAATAACAGAAGTAAAACTAATCGAATTGTACCTTAAATGCTTGCACAGTGTATCAAATGTCTTTGTTTTGAGTCGGATCAGTAATGAAAACTTACTATAAATGGTGACTGATCACAACCACAAACTTAGCTCATTGTTTGTCCCAAGTAATGTTTCATTATCACTTCCAAGAATTCTTTATGTTTTCCACCACTGCTGAGATCATTCGCGAACGTCTTCCCTTTTCCTTCCACAAGTCCTACCCATTCGTAAGTCATCATTCACACTTCCACTTTAAAGCACTGTTTCACCTGTAAGCTTATTTCACATTCTCACCAATTCTCTCGGGGTTAACTGTTTACACTCATAATTCAAAGTATGCAATATCACTCACAAGTTTGAATAGTTTCTCTTTTCTCATCACCTACACACAACACACACACTTTTTGAGGTCTTTCGGGTTGTAACTTGGCTTGGGTTAGGGTGTGGATTCAAAAAAAAGGAAAACAAGGGGCTTTTGGTTCAGAGTCGATGTTACATCCTGTGTTTGTTTCTTTTATTTCCTCGGTTTTCTTTTCTTGAAATTTTTACCGACTGCTCTTTTTCGTGCTTCTTTCTTTTGAATCATCGAGTATTTTATTTTTCTTTCTTTTTCTCGATTCATCAATTTTTCTTTTTCTTTTGTTTTTGCATTTTCTAGGGCTTTGAGAGCTTTTGGGGTTTTTACCCCAAACTTAACTTTTCAACACAGTTGGAATGTATTCTCATGACTCTGAACAGGGTGAGGAAGTGTTTTTGGCTAATGGTTACATTCATGGTGTTTTAAACAAAAAATGGATATAGGCTCAAAGGGGGTTAACGAAGGATATAATAATGCGGGATGGCTAGAAAGGCTCGGGGTTAATTACAAACAACGTGCCTCAATGTGTGTATCATGCAGTGACAGTCCCAAAGAGTCTACGCAAATTTAGAGTGATAAAGACAAACCTGAATGACTCTCATGATGATTAATGTGTTTGGCCTTTTCTGACTCACTTGGTTTGGTTCAGCTTTGACAGGATCCACAATGCTTCTTAATTTGGTGCAATTGCTTTCTTACTTTAGAATGTGCAGGATACTCGTGTCGGTTAAGCTGTATACGTTGCGTTTGATCTTTATTTTCAGCAGTGTTACTTTCTGGAGAGATCATTCGCAACAAGCCATGGTGAGTGGTGTGATCTTTCATCTACTCTCAATTGTGATAATTACTTTTCCAACCTGTCAACACAGAGTTGACACACACACTTGCAGCATAATGTACATTCAACAGACAAATTCAATCTAGAATACAAAATAGAATACAAAAATAAAATAAATTACCAATAAAAGACATAAAATCTCCCCCACACTTGAACTCAACATATCAAGTGTACTATTTTGCCTTTTATAGTAATAATAGGGAAATTCCCCGAATGTCGATCTCAAGGACTGCACGTTAGTATTGAGTTTAAATTATCATTCAATTAAACAAAAAGTATTAATTTGGGTTTTTGAGTGTAAAAAGAAAATAATAAAGAAATATGAAAATATGGGTTTAGAGAGAAAAAGGAATAATGCCAAGAAAGGTGTATGATTTATCCCTGTAACAACTTTTAATCCTATGTACAAAATTAAAAGTTAAGAGTTGAAAAGATCTGACCAAATGGGTAGCAATCCAATAGACAAGAATGTCAATAGAAACTCAGAATTCCCTTGGACATTTAGGATCAAGCAACACACACAAATGCACAATCATATTATCTTGAAGTGCAAAGGCATCAAATAAAGATATCCATATCCAAGCTTTAGCCACTCCATGATCTTCTTCAAATTAGCCCATGTAACAAATGAATTCCACAAGTCACAGGTTCAAAATAACAGCTTCACAATGATCATGTTGCAGATGAACTCAGAGGGATCTTGAACGATGTATCATATGAAGTTTCAAATTGCAAGCACTTGGTTTCATAGAAAGTTGGCATTGGCTAAGT
This sequence comes from Lathyrus oleraceus, assembly GCF_024323335.1. Lineage (NCBI taxonomy): Eukaryota > Viridiplantae > Streptophyta > Magnoliopsida > Fabales > Fabaceae > Lathyrus > Lathyrus oleraceus. The sequence goes on along the minus strand of NC_066581.1, from coordinate 118,880,875 downwards.
CCTTTAGCATAGGAATGTTGCCTAAGTTCTAAGTCCGTTTGTCCAAGATCAAGCCAACAGTCCACACAAAAGTTTTTTAGGGTTTTTGTTGTTATTATATACATTAATGGTCAAAGACCACACAAACAAGCAAAATATACACAAACAAGATATATCACACAATATGGTCCAAATGGACAAAGGGAAAATTGCATTAACATAAACAATTAGAATGATATGAATAATGAAAAATGAATAAAAGCTAAAATTAAATGACATTAAAGTAAATGGCTTGAAGTTAAAAGTTAGTTGTTAATGAGTTAGAAGTTAGTATTGTTTTGCTTTTGCTTTTCATTTTTAAGACATTCTTTGGAGAATACTCAACCCACTTGTCACAAGCATGAATCCTTGAGCCAAGACATCTTCCAAAGGAAGGAAAGAATGCCAAGTTTCCACACAATACCATGAAAGAGGGGAGACTTACAATCTCACTGACTAGAATGTTATGCCTTTTGTGTTACAAATTTAGCGCTATGTTAAGCAATCGTAATTGGACTTATGTAGAAGTCACAACTATTTGAGGCCGGGCAATAGAATTTTGGTGTTAATGCATGTTAGAGACATAGTATAATGGACTATGCTCATGAAACATACCACACACAAAAAGAATATGCAAAAGAGATGGCCTAATCTCATCCATACTCATGTTAATTTTTCAATCATCTAGCTTTAGGACTTTGAGATATCATAGGCCAAATGAAATGAATGCATAAAGAAGGGGAATGAGATGAAGAGGGAGGGGAATGTATCAAAACTCAAATTGGTCAAAGGAGGACTTTTACCAAATTAATATCATCCATTCATTTTGAGAGATGGAATGTACATTCCATCGATTCCCTAAATCCAATGATATTAACTTGACAAAATGAAATCAACTTTGACCAAGGCCCAACAATAAGAGTCAAACTCAAACAAGTCATCACAATTGGTCAACAAAATTATTTGGCATTTATTCAAATTAAAAATACTAAAATAAGGCATTTAAATTAATATATGGTTTGTCAAATTCCTAAAACCTCATCAAAATACCAAATAAATGGTCATGCGATTTATCATAGGTCAAACAAGGTCAAAGGACCTTGGAGAAAAAAATTCAGAATTTTTAAAGACTTAAAAGTATTTTTAAACAATTAAAAAGAATCGCAAAATCAATTAAATCATGAAAAATATTAATAATGATCCAAAAAATAATTTTAATTCAGAATATGAAAGAGGAAATATTTGAATTTTTTTGGTGAAACTCATATTTTTTGGATCAATATTAAAATTAATATGAATTAATGAAAATAAAACAATAAAAATGAAATTCAAATAATCAGAAAAAACGTGGACCACTTGATCTCCCTTATTAATTGAGGTGGCATATCAAGTGGCCATCATTGCGCTTTCTATCATAGTCACGAGTCAATGCGTAACACAAATGGTAATTACAAGCAACACGTGAGATTAAAACGTTTCAAGTGAGATCAACGTCTCAGAATCGGTCCAGCACACCACCGACGTTGGACCTCCGGTCACCTTCTCAGGCGAGGTCCACCGGTCTGGTTCACTCATCACCATCAAGAAAATGAAAAAGGAGGACATGATCTGAAAGAAAAAATGGCGTAGAGCACGAATCTGACCTCAATTTTAACTAACTCCACATATATAGAAAGATATGAGGAGTTGAATTTTGAGGTGTGTCAACTGAGTTACTTCGATTTGACCTCTAAGCAACTCAATCTTCTTGCCTATATTGGTTGGACTTCAGACAACAAAAGATCCAATAGAATTGAGTAGAATTGAGAGAGAGTCGAAGAGATGAAGTTTTCTGAAAATTACCTTCAATGTTGTGCAGTTCTTGATGTTGCTTGCTCCAAACACGATCTGATCACACTTGAGAAGCTAGCAGGAAGTGATTGATGAGGTTGCAAGGCTTTGGATCCTGGAGTTTTTGAATCTCCAACATTTGAGATTCAAACTCAAATTCCAAATTGAAATTTATCAGGTTTTCCTTTGGAATGAGAGGGTTTCAATGGGGGGCAAAGCTGGCGCGCAAGGTGTGTTTCAAATGAGCACATATGTCATGTATTTATAACATGAATGAATGATATTTGCACAGTTCAAATTTTGTCCAAATTTAGCAATGTTGGTGGCACGAGTGCATGGGCATGTGCAGGCCCATGATGCAATGCAAAAAGGTCCAAAATCATTCCAAACGAAATCTGAATGGAAGCTTGATTGGAAAGGCAAAGTGAACTGAAGTTTTGATGTTTGATTCTTTCCAATTATGCAGCCCTATTAAAGCCATGCGCAAACCTAGCAAACCTCATCCAAAATGCATGAACTTAGGTTCTTTGGAAAGCTTGGATCAAGGGGAACAAGTTTTATGTTCAACACTTTTTCAGTTGGATCTTGGAACATGGAGAATTTTGAGGCGGATGTTTGGAAATTTCAGCATGTTGAAATTTTTTCTAAGTGTCATGCCATATATCTAAATATTCCACCTTACTTAACTTTTTATGTGAGCTTCAAATGAGAAACGTGTCTTCATAAAACTTGTATCTCTTTCAAATACCTTCAAAATGGTAACATTTTCATGTCATTTGGATTTAGAATGATAGAGTTATGCATTTTTGAGGTTTGGAAAAATCACTTGTTCAATGGTATAGGTCAAAAATGACCTATAATGTAACCTCATATCACATGCTCATAAAAGTTGAATTAGCTCTCACTCAAAACATCAAAGTTGAAGTAGACATCTTGAATTTGATTTTGCAACTTATAAATCTTTTATATCATAAAAATTGAGCAAGTTATGTCCTTGGGAAGTTGACTTTCAAATTAGGGTTTAGACAAAATGACCTATAATGTTTCAACATAGAAAATGACTTTCCAAGCAAAAATAGCTCTAGATCTCAACATGAAAGTTGTTTGGAATAAATTTTAGAGTAACGTTTCTCTTGGAATCATTTTGATATGGTGAAAATTGTAGGAGATAGGGTCTAGGGAGACCCAGTTTTGATTAGATGAATTCATCTGGCCAACCACCATCAACCAACTTGCTAACCTTCAATTCTTTGGACTTTCTAGGATCATGGTAGATCATATATCATTAAGATGATGAATTTTGAAGTGTCCCTTGAGATATTTCATCAAATGGTAAGATAGCTTGTTGGAGAAGTTACTTAAGATACCCAGTCAAACTAGGGTTTCCAAGGCAAATCACCATCAAACTCTTGAAGAAAACTTGATCAATATAACATGTAGGAATCAATGGAATTCATATATGATGCTCATAACCATTATTGGATTAATTCATGGTTGTGCTCTTTGTCATGAGGGTCTTAAATCCTAGATATGAACTTGATAGATCAATGGAGATTATGCCCTACCTACAAAAAAGTTAGGCAAATGCAAAGACATATTTTTGGTATTTTGGTTAGTAAAATGATAATATACAAGTATGATACAATCATAAAGTTCTTGGTGATCTCTCCCAAAACAAACCCAATGAATAAGGGGTAAGGAGGATGTCAAGGTATGATCCCAATGCTAATGCTTATGATGCAATTACATAAAAAAAATAAAGGCAAAAAGCATAGGAAAACCTCCCCCACACTTGAACTAACCATTGACCTCAATGTTTTAGAACAGGATAGAAGGAGGGTGACTCACAGTGCCCATTTGAGGGGACTGGGGCGGAAAGTGCAACATGCCCACACGAAATTCAAATTTTCCAAACAAATTTCAAATCTGCAGGCCTGACACGGGCCATGTCAGGCTGCTGTTTTGCTCATTTTTCCAACTTTTTCCATGTGAGTACCTTCTCCCTTTTATGCAACGCACCGTGCAAACCTAAAATAACAAACAAACACAAACAATAATTAGAAACAGTAACGCGTGGGTTGCCTCCCACGAAGCAATTTGTTTAACGTCGCATGGCTCGACGATTCATTCCCCTTGTTATGGAGGGTACTTCAGCCTCCAAACAATGTTGTATCTCTTGTCCAAAACTAGGAAGCTATCTCTTTCATCAGTATGGATTTCTTTGTGCCACAAGTCCTTTTTAACCTCCATCTCCTTACCTTGTTTTCATTTTCTTTTCTTTGTATTGGTTTTTGGAATGGAGATGGGAGTCTTTCCCTTCAGGGTGGCTAATGGCAGTGGTGAGAGTCGAGAGGGCCTTCCTGTATCTTTCTCTGATGTTGGTATGTTACTATGCCTTCTCGCCTCTGTCTTGATTAAGCCTACCTGACAATGAGATTCTGTATCTTCCTCTAGCTCATGGTCTTCGATAAAATTCAATGTTATATCCTTGTCGTGAACTTTCAAGGTTAACGTTCCCTGATCCACGTCGAGATTGCATCGACTTGTCTGCATGAAAGGTTGACCCAGAATGATGGGTGCCTCATCATCTTCAGGTATGTCTAGGATTACAAAATCAACAGGAAAAATCAAGTCCTCTATTGTTACCAGTACGTCTTTTGCTATACCATATGCATACTTTCTTGAGTGATCCGCAAACTTCAGATTGGTCTTTGTATCACTGACATTTTTAATACCTAACCTGTGATAGATTGATAATGGCATCAAACTCACACTAGCTCTAGAATCTATTATTACCTTTTTGAAGGTTCTTTCTTTAATTGTGCATGGTACTGTTACCGTTCCCGAATCCTTTTGTTTGTTAGGAATTTTTTGCCCCAGTGAGTTTGCACTATACTCTTCCTTCTAGTCTACCTGTTCTCCTGCTGTTTGTTTCTTTCCAGCCATTACCTCTTCCATGAATTTCTTGTACATGGGCATTCTTTTGAGTGCTTCAAACAGAGACATATGACCCTCGACCTTTTTAAACATTGTCATAAATTTCTCCAAGTATGACTCGCTTGGTTCCTTCTTTGTCACTCTCTGAGGGTAGGGCAACTTAATCACCACTTTAGTCTCCTTTGTAATTTCCTCTTCAGTCGGCTCGCCCGGTGATATAAATTTTTTCTTTTTAGCAGCCTTTTTCTTTTTTGTCGTGACAGTACTAATATTCTCTTGACCTCTCGGATTTTGAACTGTTTCACTTGGTAAGGAACCTGGTGTTCGAGAACTTGCTAGTTGTTGTGCTATATTCCCCAGTTGAACTTCAAGATTCTTTAGAGAGGCGATGGTGTTTTTCTGATTGTTTCTCGCCTCTTCTTCCAATTTCCTATTTTGAGCTGCCATGTTTTCAATGGCAATCTCCCAGTCTGCTTTCCTTGGAGCTTGTTGTTGTTGATATTGAGTCTGAGATTGACCTTGACCCTGTTATTGAACATTCCCTTTCTGATCTTTCCAAGAGAAGTTTGGATGATTCTTCCAACCTGGATTGTAAGGGTTAGAGTAGGGGTTATTCTGCTTTAAGAATTTTATCTCTTCAATTTGTTGAGGAGTTGCAAAACAATACACAGTGTGGTGAGGTTCATTACAGATTTCACAAGTGATGGTCTTAGCATGTTGAATTTGAGCTACCTGTTGAGTACCTATATTCATCGCTTTCAATTCCTTCTCCACTTTAGCAGCGACTGTATCTTCCAAACGAATTTTATTTTCTTCTACTTTCAGGTCAATGACTCCTTCAGGTTTGCTTGTACACCTATCATATAATTCTAGATGCTCATATGTGACTATCGCTTCAACGATCCTTTTAATATCAGTGGCTATTGAGAAATTTGTTGAGCCACCGACTGTTGTATCAATTAACTATTTTGTCTTTATTTTCAGCCCATTCACAAACATCTGCATTTGTTCAGTCTGATCCATATTATGAGTTGGGAACATGTTGAAACATGGGTAGAGTATCGGGATTTGTTATCGTCTCCACAGGGATTATGTGATATTGCCGCCGTTCGACAGTTGTTAAGTTCTTAACTTATAGTAACAAGGGGGGTTTTAGTTTTCAGTTACGGTAGCTTGCATAAAAAATAAGAAATTGCGGTAAAACCTAGGTCAAGAGTTGGAAAACACCTTTCAATAATAAACCAACACAAAGAGTTATCAATAAAACAAGGTTTTCACCATACATTCATCATCAAAGAGTTTACAAATGAAGATCAACCCATATACATATAAAGCTTATGATCATCTACATCTAACCTTGACAAAATGAAAGACTTAGCCACTGATTTCCATGGTAGCTTGAGCAACAAGTTTCGGAAGAAGGTTGATCAACATCCGAGTCGAAGAATCGAGATTGGATGGGAATCCACCTTCTTTTTGCAAAATATTGTCAAGCGAAGATGAAGAATGAGAGAATGGGGTTTCTAGGGCACAAAAATCACCTATAGCAAGAAAACAAGTAAAAAGATGATGAAAAAATATCTAAGTGTCCTTTCCAAAAAGTAGCCCATGCTACTTATAGTAATGGTTACTGAGCTGTCATGCTCGCTAGGCGAGCATAATGGTTCTCCTAGTGAGCCCCAAAATAAGCCACCAGAATAGCCTGCGTCCAGAGGAAACATCCCAGAAAAGTTTGCATCTGTTCGCTAGGTGAACAATCCTTCGCTAGGGGAAGCCCTCGCTTCTCTCATTCGCTCCAGCGAGTTATGATGTTTTTGCTACTGGAATTGCTCGCTACCTGCTTGCTGGATGTTTGCCTAGCGAGTACTTTGCTACTTCCCTCGCCACAATGAATTTTGATGGTTTTGCTACTGGAATTGTTCGCTGCTTGCTCGCTCGATGCTCGCCTAGCGAGTACTTGATCTTTTTGGTTCTATCCAAGTCTGGGAGTGTTCGCTGGAGTCTCGCTAAGTGCTCGCCTAGCGAGCACTTCGCTACCTCACTCTCCAAGCGAGCTTGCTAATGTTTTCTTTCTTTCTTGGTTCCTTTGCCATCTTTCTTGTGCCTTAGTTTTCTACTATTTCATGCCTAATTCCTGCACAATAACACACAAATTAAAGGTACCAAGATCATTTCACATAGTATTGCAAATCAACAAAAGCAAGGGCGGTTTCGAACACTTTTTCGACAAAAAGGAGTGAAAGATGCCCACATTTGATAGCTCAAATAAGCAAACTTGGGCATCTAACAACTCTCCCCAACTAGATTCTTGCTTGCCCTCAAGCAAAGTATGCCTCTTGAAGGACAAGAGGATTTGCTTAAAGAAAAAGATTTCTCCGAAATCGGATAAAATGGTCAAACACAAGAGAATCAACCAGACACAAGTTCCCAATGGTTAGAATAACACAATACACAAGAACTAAAGCCTTATAGAAAAGTAAAACATGTATCAATCCACAACAATGTTATCCTGAATGAATCACCCTATCTCTCCTCTTCGAATAAGGATTGAAGAAATTACGCGTTTGCAACCGCGGGGACAATTTCACTCTCCAACAAACAATACAAAAGTTAATTCAATTCATACAATGTCTAACAATTATAAATGAAAATGCGGAAGCACGAAGATCACTAAGGTCTTTTCCGATTGTAGCTTGGTCAGGTTTACAAACAAGGGTCATATCTAAGGCCATTGAAAACGAACTTGCCGACGCAAAAGAGACATTCACATATCTCAACTTCGTTCCACTTGTTTCTCATTTGAAACCTTCACAACTCTTATTTCACAACTCAATTTTGTTTTTCACTATTTTTCTTCAAAGCAAGCATTCATTTTCATTTTCTCTATATTTTTTTTTTCACATCGTATTCACAAAACAAATGTTTCTCTTTTCTAATATTTTTATTTATGCTTGCTCGGTTATTCAAGAGTTGTGGCACCTACCGATTCTCATTTTCGTTCTCCCCAACTTATCTTTTACTCACCCCAAGTGAATGCTCTTGACTTTTTACGGCAAAAGAACAATTATCAAAAATTTCAGGGTTTCAAGAAAAAAGATTTTGACATCTCGCCTTATTTCAAGCTGAGATTCAACTGTTTAAGCTCAAAGGGGTTCACGAATACTCTCTGCTCACTGGTAAGTTGTATTTGGAACTGGTTGTGCTCGAAAGAAAACAAGCGCCTTAATCATTTCTAATTGCTTCCACAAATTCACAATAATAAAAGACAAAGCATGAATTGAATGAATCAACAAGGTTTATTAGAATCCAGCATTTTAGTGTACAATGGAGGTTTCCTCACAATTTGTGGTTCTAAGCCCTAGGTGAATCATTCATTCAATTATGTTGCAAAAAGAACAATATTCAATTACGAAAAGAGTAAAGTTCTTAATGCATTCTAAAATTCTAACCGGAGGTAACCATGTACCTTAGCATTATTCGCTTGTTTATTTTTATCATTGCCATCCAAGCTCGGATGCACCTTCATTGGATACTTCTTTGAGGAGCAACCAATCTAGAAGGTTTGACCCTCAACAACAAAAATTTTATTAAACAAAAGAAATTCAAACCAAACACATTAATTTAAAACATAAACAACAACTATAACTTCAAAATGTTAAAATGTGCGTGGGGGACAAAACACCCCAAAAAGTACATAACCAAAATACCCAATATCTGAAAATACAAGAAAATAAAACATAACATAAAAAAAACTTAGTCCTCATATGACTCAGAACTCTCTTCACTACCGGCCTCAGAACTGGAACCATCATCATCATCACTACCATCATCATCATCATCATCATCATCATCATCAGCGCCACCAGAAGCATCAGCACCAGAAGCACCAGCACCCGCCCCTTCTACGAAAACAGGTCTGTCCTCAGGCCAGCTAGCATGTTGCAGAAACTGCTCACGCGTCATCATAGGATGCTCTCCAGAAGGGTCACGTACCTGCAACTATAATAACTGCATAGAGTCATGTATATTAATCATGGCTCGCTGAGTCGCCGCCATCCAATCCCAATTGTAATTGCAAACAGCTTGCTGGAAATGATCAAACCCCTGAGCAAAAGCACCAGGACCATCAGAAGCCCCGGTATCATCAGCAGCTGTACTACCTCGGAAGTTCTTCGGCTTACAGTACTTGGCCACATATCGATCGTCGATTGCTGACGGAATCCTTACCTGACTGCGGGAGGGTAGCTTCACCCTCGACTGTTGGCACAAAGCCATGATGAGACAAGGGAAAGCAAGGGGGCAGTTAACTCGTGCCCCCGACTTCAGCCCGCTCTCAACCACAAACTTCATCTCAATCGCAATGATTCGCGCCACATCGATCTGTACATTAGTCAGAATACAGTGGACCAAGTGTGCCACTGGGATCGGCACAGTCGACGTGTGTGACTTAGGCTTAATGTTAGTCAGAACCAGCATCAAGATCAGCTGAGCCAAGGGAATCATATCCTCCCGATGGTACCTCACAGGAACCCCAGATGGGTTCACCTCAACTGACTTTCCCTCAAACAACAAGGCTGCAGAAATAGAATTAGTGTCCCTGTGGAGCCTCAGATCTCTGTGGTATGCATCCCTCTCATTAACTCCCAGATGGAGCGGTTCACCAAGCACTCGGTTAATAACATCCCTATCAAAAGCGACCTGACGTCCTGACACTCTTGTAGTCCAAGTGAAAGGCTCGTCGTCATTCGGCAACGCGTTCGCATAGAACTCGCGCACTATTTAAATATCATAGCTTTCGAGTGGAGAGATCAACCTATCCCATTTCTTGCTATGTATCAACCCTGCAAATGTCCAATAATCGCCTTCGAGGTTGATCATAAACCTCTTCTCAGGTAAGATTTTCCTTTTTTCCAATGCCACATAACGTGCGGCTTGCTTTGCCCCGATGAATTTGTCGGTGTCAAATTGAATTGGCACAGTACGGGAAATGCTCCCGACCTTTCTCTTTTTCGAAGCACTTGACCTAGATGCCATCTGTAAAATCATAGAAAAGAAACACCACACAACCACAAAACAAATTAGAGATCAAAACAGAAAAACCAAATACTGTCATGGTCGCTACTTCTTCGCTTAGCGAGGACCCAGCAAAGCTTCGCTACGGGTTCGCTTAGCGAAGTGGCAGCGAATGCTCGCCATAGATTCGCCTAGCGAGGATGCTAGCGAATGTTACAGGATTCTGAGTTCTCCACTGTTAACACTCCAATTTCAGAAAACCCAAAGCCTAATGATACCCAATCTCCCAAACTTCAGAAACAAAGTAATTTAACATGCTAGGAATCGTTCTAAACATACATGCAAACCTAAAAACCCAATCTCCCAAATTCAACCCTAATGACTCATTCTTTAGAATTTACGACATTAAAAGCACAAAGGAATAGAGACAGAACAAACCTGATTGAAGAGGTTGATTGATTTTGAAATGTAACGGTTAGGGTTTGCACAAGGATGATTCTCAAAGAGATTGTGTGAGATGGAAGTGAAAAGTGTGAGAGTGAGAGTGAGTTCGACCTTATATTCAGACTTAAAACAAATTAAAGAGTTTTGGGCCCAAATGAGTGGCCCTATGAAATAGAATAAAGTTCTGTCACGCAACGTTCGCTACTGTCTTCGCCTAGCGAGCAGCTAGCGAATTAGCTCGCTACTGACTTCGCCTAGCGAGCAGCTAGCGAACATGACAATATCTGTTTTTTTTTTCAGAACAGCACTGCACAACACAATTCAGCAAGGTTCCACCAATTTGAACACCAATACCACACAACACAAAGCTGCAAATACTTACAATGTTGGGGTGCCTCCCAACAAGCGCTTGTTTAACGTCGGATAAGCTCGACGGTTCGAGATGCTCACAGAGGAGCATCCAAGCAGATTGCACAGCTCTCGCGATCCACAAGACCGCCAAGATAAACCTTCAAACGTTGGCCGTTAACCGTCCAACTCTCTTTCTTCTCAAAGTCCTCAATGACAACAGCTCCATACTCTTTGACTTCTTTGACACGAAATAGCCCGGACCATTTAGATTTCAATTTTCTGGGGAATAACTTCAACCTGGAATTGAACAAAAGGACCAACTGTCCGGGCACAAATTCCTTCTTCCTAAGGTTTTTGTCATGATACTTTTTCACCTTTTCTTTGTACAACCAACTCGAGTGATATGGAGCATTGCGCATTTCTTCCAACTCATGCAATTGCACTTTTCTTTTTTCACCGGCCAAATCCTTATCAAAGTTCAATAATTTCAGAGCCCACAAAGCTTTGTGCTCCAATTCAACCGGCAAATGGCAAGTTTTACCAAATACCAATTGAAAAGGAGTTAGCCCAATTGGAGATTTAAAAGCGGTACGGTATGCCCATAAAGCTTCATCCAATTTTTGCGACCACTCTTTTTTAGAATTCGACACGGTTTTTTCATGAATTCTCTTAATCTCACGATTAGAGACTTCGGCTTGACCGTTTGCTTGTGGGTGATACGGAGTCGCTACTCTATGTGATACACCATAATGTTTCAAAACGGTTTCTAACAGTGCATTACAAAAGTGCGACCCTCCGTCACTAATCACCACACGGGGGGTTCCAAAACGGGAAAAGATGTTTTTCTTCAAAAAAATTATTACCGTCTTGGCATCCACCCGAGGTGAGGCAATCACCTCAACCCACTTAGAAACGTAGTCAACCGCCACAAGCATATATTCATTACCATATGAGGGTGGGAATGGTCCAACAAAGTCGATACCCCAACAATCGAATACTTCAACCTCTTGGATGTTTTGGAGAGGCATCTCTTCTCTCTTACCAATCCCACCACTTCTTTGGCAACTATCACAACTTTGCACATGGGCATTGGCGTCTTTGAAAATAGTAGGCCAATAAAATCCTTACTGAAGGACTTTAGTGGCCATTCTTACCCCATTGTAGTGTCCGCCGTAAGGCGAGTTGTGACAATGCCAAAGAATGCTTTACGCTTCATCGCCAGTAACACACCTCCTCAAAAGGTTATCACCACCCAATTTAAACAAGTATGGGTCATCCCATACGTAGTACTTAGCATCCGAGAGAAATTTCCTTTTTTGGTTCGAAGTTAGGTCGGGAGGCACCAAACCACTAGCCTTATGGTTCGCAAAGTCCGTAAACCACAGCCTAACTTGAACTTTGAAAAGTTTTTCATCAGGAAACTCTTCCCGCATTTCCTTCTCGGAAGCGGTAACCTCCACATTAACTAAGCGAGATAAATGATTTGCTACCAAATTTTCCGATCCTTTCTTGTCTTTGATTTCAACATCAAAATCTTGCAACAACAGGATCCAACGGATGAGCCTTTGCTTCGAGTCCGGTTTGGTGAGAAAATATTTAATTGCCGAGTGGTCGGTATACACTATGACCTTGGACCAATAAGATAGGACCTAAACTTTTCAAGCGCATACACTATCGCAAGCAATTCTTTTTCAGTGGTGGCATAGTTAACTTGAGCTTCATTAAGAACTTTACTTGCGTAGTGTATCGCATGAAAATTTTTCTCTTTTCTTTGGCCTAATACCGCTCCGATTGCATAGTCGCTCGCATCACACATGAGCTCAAAATTTTTAAATTCCAATTTGGAGCGACTATAATTGGAGCGGTAACCATTTTTTCCTTTAAAATTTCAAAAGCTTGTAAACACTCATAAGTTAAAAGAAATACCTGATCCTTAGCTAGCAATTTACTCAAAGGCTTAGCTACCTTTGAGAAGTCTTTGATAAAGCGCCGATAGAAACCGGCGTGCCCCAGAAAGCTTCGGTCTCCCTTCAAATTCGCCGGAGGAGGCAACTGTTCAATCACTTCAACTTTAGCACGATCAACTTCAAGCCCTCTTGAAGAGACTTTATGGCCAAGCACTATCCCCTCGGTCACCATGAAGTGGCACTTCTCCCAATTAAGAACAAGATTTGTCTTCACACATCTTTCAAGAACCGTTTCCAAGTTGTCCAAGCATAGACCAAAGGAACCACCAAATACGGAGAAGTCGTCCATAAAGACTTCCATTGTTTTTTCGATAAGGTCGGCAAAAATAGCTTGCACACATCTTTGGAAAGTGGCCGGTGCATTGCACAACCCAAAGGGCATTTTTCGGTATGCGAAAATTCCAAAAGGACATGTGAAAGCCGTCTTTTCATGATCGGCTGGGTCAACCGCAATTTGGTTATACCCGGAATAACCATCTAAGAAACAATAGTATTGTTGCCCAGAAAGTCTTTCTAGCATTTGATCCATGAACGGGAGTGGAAAGTGATCTTTTCGAGTTGCGGTATTCAACCGCCTATAATCAATTCACATACGCCACCCCATTGCCACTTTTGTCGGGATCAACTCATCCTTTTCATTTCGAATCACGGTAATGCCACCTTTCTTTGGAACCACATGTACAAAACTAACCCATGGGCTATTCGAAATCGGGTAAATCATTCCCGCATCCAACAACTTAACAACCTCCTTTCTAACAGCTTCCTTCATAGTAGGATTTAAGCGGCGTTGCGGTTGAGCTACCGACTTAAAATCCTCTTCCATTAAGATCTTGTGCATGCAATAGGAAGGACTAATTCCTTTGACATCGGAGAGAGTCCAACCCATGGCTTCTTGATTCATTTTCAAAACATTGATCAAACGGCCTTCTTCATTCTTTGACAAAAGATTGCTTATGATAACCGGCTTTGCTTCGGTCTCGTCGAGGAATGCATACTTCAAATTAGAAGGTAACATTTTCAATTCAATCGACGATTTTTCTTCATTAACCTCCTTCTTCAACACTTCCTCCTCAACTTCCCACGGATGTAACTCTTTTAGACTATCAAGTTCCCTTAGGCATTCTTCAAGAGCTTGCTCTTCTTCAATTGTGAAAACTCCAAAGGAGTCATCAAGAGCTAACTCCATAGGAGATATCTGATGAATATGTTTAGAAACTTCAAAAGTTGCCTCTTCGATCACATCAATGCGAAAGCTATCACGCCTATCCTTTGAATGCCTCATGGCTTCGAATTGATCAAAAGTAACTTCTTCATTTTGGACCCTTACTTTCATCAAACCGTCGTCAACGTCCATCATCATGCGTGCGATTTTCATGAACGGCCGGCCAAGAATAAGCGGAGCATCGTCATCCTCTTCCATATCAATCACAATGAAATCAATCGGGAAAAAGAATTTGTCAACTTTGACCAATACATCTTGGGCTAACCCATGAGGATGGGTAGTCGACTTATCAGCCAATTGCAAAGTCATCCGGATGGCCTTCATTTCAATGTTGCCAAGCCTCTTCACAATAGACAATGGTATGAGATTAATGCTTGACCCCAAATCAATTAGCCCTTTTCCGACATAGAAATCACCAATTGTAACCGGCAAAGTAACTCGTCCCGGGTCAACCTCTTTTCTCGGAAGCGTCCGTTGAATGATTGCACTACAACTAGCATCTAGGACAATTGTCTCCGGTTCCGTGTACCTCCGCTTTTTAGTAAGTATGTCTTTCATAAATTTCGCATACTTAGGCATTTGCTCCAATGCTTCGGCAAACGGAACGTTCACTTGAAGTTGTTTGAAAATATCCATGAACCGGGCGTAATGCCGTTCATTCTCCCTCTTAGATGGAGCATGTGGATACGGAAGGTTTTGGATTGGAGTAGCGCCCACTACCTCCTTTCCTTTAGAAACTCTAGAATTCCTCTCCCTTTTATTTTTTAATCCCTCCACCATCACTTCATCACTCTTATTTTTTTCGACTTCCACACTTTCTTTATTTTCTACTTCACCATTTTTTTCATTCTTTTCAACTTCTTCCTCACTCCACTTCCCAACTTCACCATCAATGCTATCCTCTATTTTTTTCTCCTAATATTTTTTCTCATCCTCTTTTTTTTTTTTTACTCTCATCTCTTTTTTTACTCTCACTAATCAACTCCCTTCCACTTCTCGTCATTATCGCTTTACAATGCTCTTTTGGATTCGTATGCGTGTTCGCCGAAAAAGATGGTCCGGGTTGTTGTTCCGCTAGTTGTTTAGCAAGTTGACCGACTTGAGTTTCGAGACTTTTGATTGCCGCATCATTGCTCTTTTGATTAGCCATTGACGATTGCATAAATTGTGTCAATGTCTCTTCTAACTTTGAAGTCACGACCGGCGGTTGTTGAGGTTGGTAAGGATTTTGACAGCTAGAAGTACCACCCCCATAACCTTGGTTATGGTGATAGTTAGCCCTTGGTTGGAACCCTTGATTCCCTTGAAAGTGTTGTTGTTGATTTTGAGGATGTTGTTGATACGGTTGTTGTTGTTGTTGCCTCGGTTGGTAGTCTCGTTGGTTCGCCATGTAATTCACCTCTTCGAACCCGGGAGATGGACAAAACCCGGTGTCATGATCACCCTTGCAAAGCTCACAACAAGCTATTTGTTTAGCTTTTGAAGGCTCTCTCAACTCTTTTATTTGTTGAGTTAAGAGTTCAACTTGTAGTGAAATGAGTTTATTTTGGGCAAGAATAGCATCGTTTGTCCCAAGTTCAAGCACTTCCGATTTCTTCAAAGTGTTGCCTCTACTTTGACTTTGGAGGTCATTTAGAGCCATACGGTTAATGATATCAGTAGCTTCGTCGGCGCTTTTAGACAACAAAGAACCACCCGAGGTAGCATCCAATAAAGTCTTGCAATTAGGTTGAAGGCCATTCTTGAAAATGTGGATTTGCGTCAATTCGTCAAAACCATGCCCTTTGCACTTCCGACGCATGGATTTAAATCTTTCCCATGCCTCATTCAATGATTCGTTGGCTCCTTACGAAAACACGGAGATTGCCGTTTTGGATTCCATGAACCGGTTGTGGGAGAAAAATCTTTCAATGAACTTCTCTTCCAACACGTTCCAATCCGTCATGACTGCAGGTGTTTGATCCAAGTACCAATCTTTGGCTTTGCCGAGCAAAGCATGAGGAAATAGTCTTTTGAACAACGGTAGCTCTTGAGCTTGATCAACTCCGGCCGCCAATGCTATCTCGTAAAATTTGGTGAGAAAAGGAAAAAAGTCTTCATGGTCCATTCGGGTGAATGGACTTCCGTATAGTAAGTTAAGAGTTCCCGTCTTCATCTCGGCTTGCCTTCCCTGGTGGTTGGCAAATTGAGCTGTATTCCTCGGACTGTTGACACATGGTGTGGAAGCGGGCGGTGGTGGTGTTGGATCCATGATAGGTGCGAAAGGTGGTGGGTGTGTTGTAGAAGAACCTTCTCCTTGTTCTTGTCGTTGTCTAGCTTGTTGCCTCCTTCGTCTCGTTCTACTATTCACTCTCCTTGCGGTTGTTTCGATCTCGGGATCAAAAAGAAGTTGGTCCTCAGGAACCTGCCCTCGCATAAAACGAAAGTTGCACACTAAACCAAACAAATTAACAAGCACAAGTAAAAAATTCAGAAGTTAAAAATTAAGCAACTATTGCGATGCTCACAATATCAATTCACAATCCCCGACAACGGCGCCATTTTGTTGAAACATGGGTAGAGTATCGGGATTTGTTATCTTCTCCACAGGGATTATATGATATTGCCGCCGTTCGACAGTTGTTAAGTTCTTAACTTATAGTAACAAGGGGGGTTTTAGTTTTCGGTTACGGTAGCTTGCATAAAAAGTAAGAAATTGCGGTAAAAGTTTTGGTTTTACGATTTGAGAAAGATTGTCAAAGTTAGGGTTCGACGATCACTTTGCAGGCATATGTTCGATCAAACAAAACTTATAAACTCCATTAGATGATAAACACATTCACAAAATCCTCTCAATGTGTTTATCTCTAACACACATTGTGGTTTTTCCCATTTTGATCCATTGTTGAGTTCTCACACAATCTATCAAAATGACAACTGTTAGGTTTAACTTTTTAGTAAACAAACTCATTCAATACTATCTCTAGCTAAAGAACAAGGATGGATGAAAACCTAGGTCAAGAGTTGGAAAACACCTTTCAATAATAAACCAACACAAAGAGTTATCAATAAAACAAGGTTTTCACCATACATTCATCATCAAAGAGTTTACAAATGAAGATCAACCCATATACATACAAAGCTTATGATCATCTACATCTAACCTTGGCAAGATGAAAGACTTAGCCACTCATTTCCATGGTAGCTTGAGAAACAAGTTTTGGAAGAAGGTTGATCAACATCCGAGTCGAAGAATCGAGATTGGATGGGTATCCACCTTCTTTTTGCAAAATATTGTTAAGAGAAGATGAAGAATGAGAAAATGGGGTTTCTAGGGCACAAAAATCACCTCTAGCAAGAAAACAAGTAAAAAGATGATGAAAAAATATCTAAGTGTCCTTTCCAAAAAGTAGTCCATGCTACTTATAGTAATGGTTACTGAGCTGTCATGCTAGCTAGGCGAGCAGAATGGTTCGCCTAGCGAGCCCCAAAATAAGCCACCAGAATAGCCTGCGTCCAGAGGAAACATCCCATAAAAGTTTTCATTTGTTCGCTAGGCGAAGCCCTCGCTTCTCTCATTCGCTCCAGCGAGTTATGATGTTTTTTCTACTGGAATTGCTCGCTACCTGCTCGCTGGATGTTCGCCTAGCGAGTACTTAGCTACTTCCCTCGCCACAACGAGTTTTGATGGTTTTGCTACTGGAATTGTTCACTGCTTGCTCGTTGGATGCACGCCTAGCGAGTACTTGATCTTTTTGGTTTTGTCCAAGTCTGGGAGTGTTCGCTGGAATCTCGCTGAGTGCTCTCCTAGCAAGCACTTTGCTACCTCACTCGCCTAGCGAGCTTGCTAATGTTTTCTTCTTTCTTGGTTCCTTTGCCATCTTTCTTGTGCCTTAGTTTTCAACTATTTCATGCCTAATTCCTGCACAATAACACACAAATTAAAGGTACCAAGATTATTTCACATAGTATTGCAAATCAACAAAAGCAAGGGCGGCTTCGAACACTTTTTCGACAAAAAGGAGTGAAAGATGTCCACATTTGATAGCTCAAATAAGCAAACTTGGGCATCTAACAGAACGCTACCAGGACCCTTTTGAATCTTTTGTAGGTATCTCCCAAAGACTCACCATCTTTCTTTTTGAAGTTCAAGATTTCATACGTTTTTCTCAGAAATACTGATGCGGGAAAATACTCATTTAAGAAAGTTGTTTCCATCTCTTCCCATGATGTAATACTACCAGCTGGAAGAGAGTAGAACCATTTCTCCGCCTCTTCAGATAAAGTGAACGGGAACATTCTTAACTTCTTTACT
Source organism: Lathyrus oleraceus (assembly GCF_024323335.1). NCBI lineage: Eukaryota > Viridiplantae > Streptophyta > Magnoliopsida > Fabales > Fabaceae > Lathyrus > Lathyrus oleraceus. The sequence goes on along the minus strand of NC_066581.1, from coordinate 118,862,799 downwards.
TCATCAGTATGACCATCAATTTTCAAAGTAGTACTCATCGTCAGGAATCTCTGCAGGTGCTTGTTGGCATCTTCATTAACCTTTCCGGTGAAAGATTTTCTCTCAAGTTGATTGATTGTGCTAGGATGCAGTTGAAAGTTCGCCACATTTATCGGTTGGTTGACAATGATCAATCTACCATCCAACGCATTTGCACCTCCATAGTCACCTAGGAGTCTTTCCGAAGGTGGAAGCGGTGGAACTGGAGGAATTTCAGCCATAGTTTCTTTTTCTAAATCTGAGTGATCATAGGGAACTTCTTCTTTGGAATCCAATCTAGTGTTTCTGCGTCTCCGGTGAAGGGTTCTCTCGATTTTTGCGTCAAAAAGAATTCCTGCTGAGGGCTCTCCTCGCATACACAGATTAGTGAATTAAATTATATAAATGATAGAAAAATAATTTTATTGTAGAGCAATAAAAGTTTTAATCGAACTAAAAATTAAACCCTATATTTTGGCAGTCCCCGGCACCGACGCCAAAAACTTGATCGGAAAAATAGCAAGTGTACTATTTTGCCTATTATAATAATAACGGGTAAATTCCTCGAATGTCGATCTCAAGGACTGCACGTCAATATCGAGTTCAAATTATCATTCAATTAAACAAAAAGTATGATTTGGGTTTTTAGATTCAAAATTATAAAAATAAAGGCAAAGGCAAATAAGAATGAAAATAAGGGTTTGCAAGGTAAGAGGAACAATACCAGGGAAGGTGTATGATTTATCTCTGTAACAACTCTGAGTCACTATTGCATCAACAAATATCAATTACTACCAGTTCTCAAGGTATTTTCTCCCACGTCCTTGGTGAGAAAACCTTTAATCAATCTACCCTAAGTTCTATGTCCATGGGCAATTAAGGTGAAATTAAGCTTTATTATATCAAGAATACTCTGGTTCATACAGGGAACCCCTAGTCCTAGGTGATATCTACTGTAGAGTAACCTTATGAAAACCTTATCAATGGCGGTCCAACCTAATTGATAACCACAAAACAATCTTGATGGGTCAGAAAGAGAAATCATTAAACACATCAAAAGGTTACCGTAAGAATAATATTATAAATGCAAAAGTATACTCAAATTCGTTACAATTCTAAATCAGGGACACCCCCTGGCATTGGGGGTTTAGCTACTCATATTGTTCAAAACAAATGCAAGATAAAATTTACACATTACAAATATTTAGATGACTTCGATCTTCAATCGCTTCCGCTCATGAAAACCTTCAGCTCTCCGAAATCTTTGCTCTTTGTAATACTTAATTTCTTGATAATACTGTGTTTTGCCTCATTCCAATATGATCTTTTCTTTGGTAGAAGGTTCTCTTATATAGTGAATATTCCAAGCAATAGGTGGACATGTCCAAAAATATCTTCGCAAGCCCGCTAATTAAAAGCCCGATGAAAAAGGAAAAATTTGTGCTTGGTCTGACACGGCCCGTGTCACCCGTGTCAGCTCACTACTTCACTTGACACGCCTATGGTGGCTTGACACGGTTGAGGATAAGGTCTGACACAGGCCGTATCAGCTGACACGACCGACCGTGTCAGCTGACACGATCGACCGTGTCAGGCTACTTTTTTGGCTCTCATTCTCCTTCTTCCTCACACGAGTAGCCGTGTCAGGCCTCCTGTACTGGGGTTTTTCCATTCCTTTGCTTGCCGGAATTCCGCACTGTCTCGCTCTGAGTTCCTCGATTCTTCCACCTGGACCTGTTGGACAAAAACATCGACATCCTACGCGTAAAATCGGGAAAATATAAAGTAAAACATAACAATGAATAAAATTGCTTAAATACCTTACGGGAATGAAAATTAACTTTAAAGGTACCATAATGCGTCCATAGTGTCTCAAAATCCTTGGTTTCTTGTCGGATAAGCAACAAAAATATAGTGAAAATGGTGGCTGATCAACAACATTTTGATCAACCCATCCACATTCCTCTTCTTGATGGTACTTGCATAAATGGTCTCTTGGTGAGTCTTTGATACCTCCATCAGCTTCAGTAACACATCCTTTCTTGAGTCTTTGGAAACTAGATAAGAAGTACCACCAACAATTTGACCTTGATGCTTTACCAGAATGTCTGGTACACGTGTCTCCACAAATAACTTCTTGTTAAGGGTCAAAGGCCCAACCTTTTTGCTTAGAGTTTTTTCAGGATGTAAAACTTCAGGGTGTTGCTTCAAGATAAGGCCAATCATTAAGGAAAAGTTATTGGTAGCTTCACAACAAATGAATTATCATGCTTCATGGTCTGGTCAAATACATACTCTCCAAACTTTAGCTTGGACTTGGTTCCAATTTGAAAGATTAGTTTGGCCAAGGAAGGAGTGATTCTTGAACTATGATTTGTGGGTGCCTAATTTTCTGCATTATCTTGTTTAGAAAAACATATTTCACACTTAATTTTCCACAAGAAAGTAACCTTTTATTGGGCCATTGTTTCACTTGTCTAGTAGTGATTTCCTTTGCAATTTTGTCCATAGAGAGAATTTTTTTAGACGTTGCTCACTCATTTCTTCCTAGATATTCATGAATAATAGAAGGGGGGAAACTTCACACATTTCCTTATAACATAAACCTTCCTATACTCTTGACTACCTTCGATACTACAATCAAGTGATAGGTTCATAATAAACTCTTTAACTAGCTTTTAATAGCAAGGCATAATACCTGAAATACAATTCATCAATCCAACATCCTTCAGTAGATTCTTGATCTCTTTTCACTAAAGGACATTTTTACTCATCTCTCTTTCACAAGCAATCCCTCTTTGATAAACATATTTCCACTTTCGAACACTTTTTTCAGAATAGAAAGATACATTCTCCAGTGGAGTAGTAGAAACATTTAAATGAATCTTCTTTCCACCGACTTTTCTCATGAAGGTGGACATAATATCCTAGACATTTGCTTTAGCATCTATCTCAGAGTCACTTGACTGAATTCTCTTCAACCTTCAATTTCTTACTGATAAATCACCATAGAGGAGTTTTCTTCTTCCCAATTTCTATGCTTCTTAGGGAGATTTCAGGAGGATTTTTCTTCTTCTTTTCTTTCACTCCTTCAGCCATAGACATAGCAATACACTTCATAACTTTAACATCAGGTTGTTCATCAGATTCCGTCTCTTCATTTACACTCACCCTTTCTCTAGCCTTCACTTGAGTATCTTTGTCTTGAGGTTTGAACACACTTTTAATAATCTTTTTTGTGATATGAGCAACGGGAATCTCATCATCACCATCGGCCTCTTCATTCCTTTCCTCTTCAAAATTGTCTAAATTAGCTTAAAAAATGAAAATTCCTTTCTTTGTCTCCAAGATAATCAGAATAGCGTTGAGCACCAATGAGATATTATACATCCTATGGATTATCCTCATTATTTCTAACATTATCTTGCATGTTCCCAAATTTATTCTTGTTCTAATGCTTAATCTTGAGCTTCAAAAGTTGTTGTTTCTTATTGTGAGTGAACGGGGGGAATCCTACCACCACAACCTTCCAAACTGAGGATAACAAGCCTTTGAATTCATGATGTCAGTACCATATATGCAAGTACTTAAAATGAGGCTTGAACTTGCCCTCTTGGCAATGAAACTAAAATATCAGGGGATAATGGTCTGACCTTTTTTGTGTGGAGAGTACAATAAGAAATAATGGAGCAATCATCCATCCAACTCTGAGTATAAATGACTTTATTGTTGCAGTGCAACTAGAAAGTCCAATTTTATCGTATCTATAGAGGTTGGTTATGCCTAAAGATAGTTTCAACCTTTTTTTATATGATTTTAAGTATGAGTTGTTAAAGTTATTTTGTTGCGGATAAGTAAATGATAGAAAATAAATACATAAAATAAATAATAAAAAATAAACAAATATTTTGGTGTTAACTGTAACACCCCGAAATTTGATTAATTTATTTAATCAAATTATTCATGATTTTATTTAATTATTTAGTATTTGGTGCGCTTTTAATTAAATATATTATGAGTTGTATGTGGTGTGTGGTGGCGTGTAGTGAGAGTATTGGTGGGTTGATAGAATGTTTAAAATAATTAGAATTAATATTTGTTTTTAATTAATTAGAATAAAATAGAAATAGAGGTTTTGGATGGAAAATAAGAACTAAGATAAGATAAGAAAAGTAGTGAGAATTATATGAAAATTTGGCTCAACGTGTATTTAACAAAAGATTAAATTAAGTTTTTAGAGAAAAAAAAGGTGTTAGTGTATTTTTTGAGGGGGAATACGTAAAATGAGAGCTTTTGGAGAAAAAGGAGGCTAGTGCTTGACGATGGAAAAACTCAAACCACCAACCTTAATCAAATTCTGAATTTTGTTGTTAGGAATCTCAGTAAGGGGGGATTACTCTAAATATGGTATTAATTACATGATGGGCATGGAGAAGTCCTTAATCTCCATTAGGTTTTCACTATTTTTCTCCATGACCGAATGTTTGATGATATAGATGAAATCATTGTGATAATTTGATGTAATTGTTGTGATTACCATGAATTTTGTGTTCTGATTTACCATGAAAAAATTAGATATTTGTATTCATAAAAATGGTATGAGTTGTGTTCCTATGGTTGGCATAGATATGTTGAATAAAATGTTAAAAGTTGTGATTAATTGGTATGAGTTATGTTCCATAGCAGAACACGAATCCTGCTTGGGTTAACAGGGAGACGAGCGTCACCTGTGTCACGAACTGGTCGTCATGCGCTTTGAGACGCTGACGGGCATCAGTGGTCTAACGGGAGACCACCATGGTCTTTAGGTAAGTATGGAGTCTTGCTGATAATCATAGGGGTGAGTGTTGAGGGAAAAGGGTGATGACGGGTGTCACCTTACTGACAAGCTATTCATCATGGTGTCAGTTAGTGCGTGTTAGCCTGATGATTTCGATTTTTGGTGTAGTTTTATCATGCGATCAATGTTTGGATATTGTTTGGTGTTTTTTGAAAAATATTGGTTGATTAATTGGATTTTTTTATTAGTCTAATGGTGTTGCATTATGTTGATGATAAGATAATTAGGTGGCAATCATATAATTAAGTTCATGGTGAGTAGTCGAGTTATGGGGATTAATTTGATGTTGTTAATTATAGTTAAATGTGGAACTGTAAATCTGTTGTTGAGTTATTGTGGTTCTACATTATATTGTACATGCATCATATGTTGTGGTTTTTGTGAAAGAGGTGACTCACGAGTTAAGATGTTGGGACTAATTACTTGTCTCAAGCTCAAATGTTGGGGATTGGAGGTCAGATGTTAGGGCTCAGGGTTCAGATGTTCGGACCCGATTCATATGAAGAATCTTTATTGAGTTGGTACCACATGCATGAGTTGCATCGTTGTAGCGTTGCTTTACATAAAGGTTGTGCATATGAGTTATTTTGGATGTTGTTAAGTAATTATTGTAATGATGTATGTAATAGGAATGTATTGAAAGTTGGTTGTTTGCTTTTAGGCTATCCTTGCACTCTTTTGCACCATTATATATTTTGAGTGTATTTTCACCACTTTGTTTCATTGTGGAGTTCTTTGCCCCCTTCTTGGGGTACATACACGCAGGTAGATGAGTAATTGATTTAGAGCTGAAGGATGGTGAATAGGAAATTACTCTTCTCCAATTTTATGTGTTATTAGACTATCAGTGCTCTAATCTGTAACATTGGGCAGAAGAATGTTATGTCTTATTTTATTCTGCATTGTTGTTTAGAGACTAAATGTTATAACTCTCGTTTGAGTTGCTTTGCTATTGAAGGAATATTGCCCTGATTGAGTTAAATTTTATATAAAATTTATGTTTAAACTTATTTAATTGAGTAATTGTTTTTAATGATTAATTATGCTGCGATGAGCCTCGGTAATGACGAGTATGTGATGACAGGTGTTTTAAATTAAATGTCTTATATTAAAAAGTGTTGTAGAGCAGGTTGAATTCGGTGATTGCGTGACATCATAAATTAAATACATTACAAGTATCACAAGATTTATTACAAGGAAATGGATCAATTACAAGAAAAACTACAAAAATTTGGTATAGTTGACTTTTAATCAACGATTGACTTTTAGTCAGCAGCTGACCATTGACTCGATTTCGACTTTGAATTTTCCTAAACATATTCTACAAATATTTGACCAAAGGAATCATCATTATTCACCAAAAATCAATTATTCCATGAATATGTTACAAATGCTAATTTTCAACGACTCAAGATTTCATCTTCCATCAAGTTTCATTTTCATGGCTTTTTCTTCATTCTCTAGTGTCCCCTCAAGCTCATTCTTCCACCACAATGCTAATTTTATACAAGGAATAAGGTACACCAAGTTAGACATTCATATCATGGATTAAAATCATCAAAATGCTATGTAAATGTCATAAAACTTTTTTGTAGTACTTCACTAAATTATGCACTATTCCTTAAATTCAATACTTATTTTTTCAACACTTCCCAACATTGATTTATGCCCCAAAAGTCATAATTTGATTCATAAGTTTACACCATTCAAAAGTGAATTTTTTTAACGTAAATTCACTTCTCAAAAGCACTTAAAGTCATGGGATAATTCACCAAAAGTTCATGGCAAAAGTGGCAAAAATATCAAAGGCAAAAACATTCAAAAATTCCAAGTTTCATGCATAATCACCAAAGAATTTCTATCTTACATTCCAACTTGATACTTTTTCAAAAACCAAGCATCATTTGTCTCTAACTACCTATGCATTCACAGCCACTCAATTACACAATTAACCCTTAACTACCATAACTACCAAACTAGCACAAATTCCAACTTCCATTTTCAACCAAATCTTCATTCAATCTTAAGCTTTCATAAAAATCAATCCAAATATTGGAAAAAGTTACCTCCAACTAAAGCTTAAATTAATTTCCAACCATTGATAGATCTCTTTCTGGGATCACAATTCAAGGTTCCTCATTCCTCATAAAACTCTCAATTACTTCACCACCCTTTAACTACCTAGGTCAAATCAAAGCTTAGGCTGCAAATCACTTTTTCAACGTAAATTCACTTCTCAAAAGCACTTAAAGTCATGTGATAATTCACCAAAAGTTCATGGAAAAAGTGGCAAAAAAATCAAAGGAAGAAGCATTCAAAAATTCCAAGTTTCATGCATAATCACCAAAGAATTTCTATCTTACATTCCAACTTATACTTTTGCAAAAACCAAGTATCATTTGCCTCTAACTACCTATGCATTCACAACCACTCAATTACACAATTAACCCTTAACTACCATAACTACCTAACTAACACAAATTCTAACTTCCATTTTCAACCAAATTTTCATTCAGTCTTAACTATTCATAAAAATCAATCCAAATATTGGAATAAGTGATCTGCAACTAAAACTTAAATTAATTTCCAATCATTGATAAATCCCTTACTGGGATCACAATTCAAGGTTCCTCATTCCTCATAAAACTCTCAATTACTTCACCACCCTATAACTACCTAAGTTAAATCAAAGCTTAGGTTAAGCTTCTAACTTGCAAACTAACACAAATCATAATTACCATTTTGGGGAGCATTCTCAAACCTTTATAAGATTCTCCCTAGGATCACAATCCTAGAGATATAATCATTTCATCAATAGTCACCCCCTCCCTTTGAAAAACTATAAAAACCTATTATTTTCATCATTCTTCAATCATAAAAACCATAAATTCATAGTAAAGTTTTCATGTTAAAATTCCTCACCATCACCAAAAGCTCATAAACCAAGTTGATGGAGTTTCATCACTTGAAACTCCATTCAATTGAGTATAAACTCCTATCATTTTTCCATAACCATCTTCATTCTAAACTCATCCAAAATTCAACATTTTCATCAGCATTCACAAAATTCAGCATTACTTCTATCAAGAATTCAAGAGGTTGGATCAACATTTATCAGAGGTTTAACCTTTCTATCTTATACTCATCAACCAAAAATTCATCAACATATTCATCATCTAAAGTTTAATTCAACAAAGTTTCAAGCATCATCAATATTCAACATTAATTCACCAAGACTTTCCATTCAAGAATAACATTATCATCCATAATCATATGTTCATCAAAAGCTTGAAAACTAATTAAAGGAGCTTACTTTGAAGTTTTCCGGGTTTCTCATCGGTAAATTTATCGGTGATTCTCAACACTAACCAGGACAAATCTCCACTATGTCGGTAAAATATTTCATATATCTTTTTCGTATTTTACATTACCGCTTCCGAATTAGTTGAAACATTCTATCGAGCACCTTGCGTACAATAGCAAAATCTATATTTTTCTTAAATTCCATCGACAAATTCTCATCTCATTTATCATTGTAGAAATGTATGTTTGCTGTTTGTTGTGTTCAAATAAAAGTTTGCATCAAACCAGCCCCAAATCGCATGTAACTCGAACCAGTAATTATGTCGAAACTGTAAAAAATACAAGAACGAAAACCATTAAACCAGGACTGCACTGCACACGGGAAATTCTGCACTACACGCGGAAAATTCTGCACCGAAAATTTTACATTACCGCTTCCGAATTAGGTTAATCATCATCTCTTAGTTAAAACACCTCTCATTGAGTTAATCACCATCTCTTTGTTAAAATACATCTCTTTGTGTTAATCATCATTTCTTGGTTAAAACACCTCTCTTTGGATTAATCACCATTTCTTGGTTAAAACACCTCTCTTTTGGTTAATCATCATCTCTTGGTTAAAATACATCTCTTTGGGTTAATCATCATCACTTGGTTAAAACACCTCTATTTGGGTTAATCATCCTCTCTTAGTTAAAACATATCCCTTTGGGTTAATCACCATCTCTTGATTAAAACACCTCTCTTTGGGTTAATCACCATCTCTTGGTTAAAACCCCTCTCTTTAGGTTAATCACCATCTCTTGGTTAAAACACATCTCTTTAGGTTAACCAGCATCTCTTGGTTAAAACACCTCTTGTTGGGTTAACCAACATCTCTTGGTTAAAACACCTCTTTTTGGGTTAATCACAATCTCTTAGTTAAAACACCTATCTTTGGGTTAACCACATCTAGTTAAAACACCTCTCTTTGGGTTAATCATTATCTCTTGGTTAAAACATATCTTTTTGGGTTAATCATAATCTCTTGGGTAAAACATCACTTTTATTTCGTGTTATTGATTATGAAACCACTTTTATTTCCTTTTCTTGGTTATGAAACCAATTTTATTTCATATCCTTGGTTCATACGCCACTATTTCAATTTTATTTCTTAGGTAAGACACCACCTTTACAATTTTTTGTCCTTGGTTTAGATACCACTTTCACAATTCTTTGTCCAAACATTAATTTATTTTCATAAACGAGTTGTTATAATCCATTTCTTAACAGTTAGATTAACAACTTAGAGTATCTGAACCAGGATCAAACAACTAACGTCAAAATACTTCTAGGATATGATTATAACACCATTCCCCGAAATCAACCAACAAATACTCATTTTCTACCCCACGATCTACAAAGCTATGATTTTCTCATTGCACTATGAGAATACGTAGGCATAAGGTTTCAAAATCTTGGCGAGCACACTAATTAAAACTCATTTTCCCCTTAATTAAAACCAATCGTAAGTAACCTTTAGATAATAACACCCATGTGCATAAAGAATAAATCAAAATGGTTCCCATTAAGTACAACGAACGCGAGGGATACTAATACCTTCCCATTGCATAACTAACTCTGTTGTATTTCGAGCGTGTGATGCACCCGAGTATTTTTCCTGGTGTGGCACAAGGCAATGCCTATCTTGACTTCTTTCTTGTTTACCTCAATTCTGAGGTTGATGACTTCCACTGCTTCCTGGTGCAATTGGATGATATTCGGCTCCTGCTTGAGTAGGTTTTCCAACTCTTTAAGGAGTTCTTAATATTTCTCGTTATCCTCTTCGGTTTGGTAAATTGGAGAATCAAAATCATGTAGGACTATAGTAGTGTTGTTATCGATGGGCTTAGAAATGACTCTACATGTTTATGATTATGCATTTATTTCAAAAAGAGAAAATGAAAGTGTATAAAAACATTTCCATTTAAAAAAAAAGGAGAATGCGAAATTAAAGGAGCATGATTAAATGTGAAAACATTGCCATTTTTTTAAGCTTTTGGTGGAGTGGTGAAGTATCTTCCCCATCAGTATGGATCTAGGGCCTTCCAAGTAAACATTTGTATGTTGGATTAATGTCCATAACTTGAAAGGTAATGAAGAATATATGTGGACTGATATTTAAGGGAAGATATACCTCTCCAATCACAACTCGTCAGGAACCATCAAAAGCTTTTATGATTAGAGAAATGGGCTTCATCGAAGCTCCTTCCTGGGTTAATTTCATCAAGGTAGTCTTTGGCATGACATTTAACGATGACCCAATGTCAACCAACACTCGAGATAGCATTGTGTCTAGACATTTCACATAAATGTGTAGGGCTCTGTTATGTGTTATCCCTTCTATGGCTAGTTCATCATCAACTTCTAGATGTGATATTAGTGAGAACCTCATCAAATTGATCAGTTGTTATATCCTTCGTCACGTGGGCAACGCCCAGGCCTTTCTCAGTGATTCTCGGTGAGCTTCCGAGCTTAATAGCAAGGGTACTATCGAGATCTTTGAAAGAGTTTGGTTTAACTGATCCACCACTCAATAACCGCTCTTGTTTATAATCCTTAGGAACTCTTCAGCTTCTTTATAAGAAGCGACTTCTTTAGGAGAGGATACCCCTTTTGGAGGTTCTTTGTTTTGTGTAGTATCTTCCACTTATTTCCATTTAGCCTTGGAAATGGGTTCAATGTTTTGACATGAGTAGGAGCAAAGTGAATACATGGCCATTGCGGGTGATCCCTCCTGGGCCAGCTATGATGGTGATGCTGGGATTGTTAATCACCAACGTGTTGCTTTCCTGCCCATGTCATTAAATGTATATTGTAGGCTCGTACCTCCATGGTAGATATTTAGTGCTCTTAAAATGGAATGGAGCACGAACTTGGATTATCAAAGGAGTTACTTGTATTTGAACCTCATCCACTGGATATGGAATTTCCAACGTGGCTACTTTTCTATCTTTGGTTAAGAGCCTGACCTGGACGGTCCATTGATTTATCAATTGTTGGAAACAAGTTTTCAATTTCTCACATATTTCGGGATTGGACACACAATTTTTGCAACAAACATGGTTTGTTGAGATCAAACCATGTTTCAACAATTTTTCTCGTATGACTAGCATAAATGTTTGTATTTCCATAACTTTGGTTACCAGCTCCTAGCTGACAGATTCTTCAAAGGCACTAATAGATGGGCTTGCATGTGTCGACATGTGATTATTTTTAAACTTTAGGTCGTTGGGCATAAATGAAATCTCTTTAGAATCAATTATCTCTTGTATTTAATACTTGAGCGCTTTACTATTAGCCACTGTCTTCCCCGGTGCACCCATGTCGAAGTAACATCGGGCATTTACATCATAGTCTGGTGCTATAGAGGAAAGTTTGGCTTCAGCTCTTTTGGCTCTACCAATCCACCTTTAATCAAGTATGAAATAATTTGACTCTTTGGCATTGGCAATAGTGTGTTGTTCCGTTCAGGCGTCTTGGCCCTCTGATGGACGTATTGGCGTTGTTGTTGCAGAGTGTGTTGTTATTGATATTAATGTTGGGGTGATGCCAATGGTTATTGTACTAGAGATGATGATACGTGTGTTTTTGGTACTAATTTAGTGTAATGGTCACAACCTGATAGTATGGTAGTGGAAGAGGTTTATGAGCTTTTTTATTTCTCTTTGTCACCATTATCTCATTTGTCCCCCCTTCCTTCTTCTTGTGGAAGTTAAAAGAAGGCTTATTAGTCCCGCTTGGGTTCCAAAAGCACCTGGTAGTTTATCATTCTTCATATTACTTTTGTTCCTCTCGACAATTATGACGAGGTTGGAAAATAATGAAGAAACACTTCTGATCATCTTCTCAAGGTATGGGGTCTGTAGTGTGACCATAAACATATCAACCAACTCCCTGTCAAGTAGGGGTGGTTGAACTTGGGTGGCCAATTCTCTCCATGTTATGCATATTCTTTAAACGACTCATTGTTTCTTTGTGAAAGATTCTACAACTAGGTGCGGTTTGGAGCCCTGTTTGTATTGTACTAGTAATGCTTCAGAAATGCCTCAACGAGATTCCTCTAGTCTGGACATGACTTCTTTCTACTTTCATATACCACTCCAGAGATTCCCCACTAAGGTTATCTTGGAAGTAGTGGATAAGTAGCTTAACATAGTCAGCGTGTGCGACCATCTTTCGATAATATGCCCTTAGATATGTCTTGGGCAACTGATTCCCCTATACTTTTTGAAATTGGGTGTCTTAATTTTTTGAGGGATCACTAGGCCTGATACCAGGCACATATCAACAACATAAAGCCCAGGAGTGTCATACACATCCATAACTTTGAATATCTCTTCAAGGGCGCGGAACCAATAATCAACAATCTTAGGCAATAATTCAGCAATAGGCATCACTTGATGTAATTCCCGTGTTGGCATGGAATACGCATACTGGAGTGTTCTTCATCATGTTGAGAGCCTAGTGTCGCTGAAGAAACATAATGTTATTGAGTAGCCAAGTTCACCATCGGGATTATGACTGGTGGGGGAACAATGATACCTTCAGGATGGGTGTATCCCCGTGGATTCCTAAATTCAGGATCAGCCACCTCAGGTATACATAGAGAAGTGGATCCAAACTGGGAATCAGTGTTGCTAGCACCCACAACCACTTGTAGGTTGTCCTCCTTCCTTGCAAGAGCTAGCATGGCCTCCAAAATCTTATCTATCTTCCCTTTCATAGCATAAATTTCTTCTTTCATCGCAGCAGGGTTCAATTCAACTTTCTTCATTGTATGATGATATTTACTTCTCGTCTCGTAACAATGTCGGGAAGTCAGGTTTAATTATGAAGAATATGGATAAAGGGTGTCATACCCTAATTTTTTTCCGGGCATTTTAAAACATTTATGCATTCGACTTTAATTTGCTTTGCATCATCTGTATAGCATAACATGCATTTCATCACGCATAATATCTAAAATATCGATCAGAATAAATTTTTGGATCTACGGACAGACTGGTTGAAACAGTTTTCAAATGTACGTAAAATTAACGAGCAAAATTTTTCGAAATTGGGCTTGCATAAGTCAGTATTATTAATCTATGATTTGTGTTGTTTAACCTGGCGTGCTCGTTTTATTTTTATGACTACTTTTTCAATTGCATTTTGATCAGCCTGAGCCTTTTAACCGATCTTTTTTTTTATTTCAAAAATTGATCAAAACATGTATGTTTCCGAGATGTTTATTTCACGCTGATCATTTTGGTGCGTTCAATTTAATTTTTCGAGCATTTTCGCACTTGACTTTTATTCGTTTTTAATCCTTTTAATTTAGTTTTTTAGTCAAAATAATAAGTATATTTAAATAGAATTATTTGGGTGTTTTATTTAATTTATATGTGTCTTAGTTTTTTTTAATTAATTACCAAACATTTATTTTCAAAATTCATATAATAAGAGATAGTAAAAATAAGAAGTGAATTACAATCCATTTGATGATAGTTCAGAGTAAAAAATAATGATTTTTTTGTTGCTAAAAGTGGATCACCACTACCCTTTGTCCATATTTTGGAAAAAAAAAACAGATTGCCCAGTGATCTCTCTCGACACATGCCACTACCTCCTCTATATCATAAAACTAAATATCTCCCTTATCTCCAATTACAATATGCCACACGACCATCTATAAGTGGAGACTCTCTGTTATTTTGATTGGTGAGCACAATAACTAATAACATCTAGCATGTGGAAGCATTTCTCTTGATAATCCTTTTCCTCTCTCTGGTATATGACACACATGTTATTGGGAGTTTCCTTTTTTAACGCACAGTCCATGTAACTCATCAATGATGTCCTATATACTCTCTCTCTGGTAAGAGAAAAAAAAGGACACCACATTTTTGTGGAGGGAGAAATCACAGAGTCGCCACTATATTTTATTCATTCCTAAGGAATATGAGACATAATGATAAAATCCTAAAGGAAGAATAAGACCGTCATCGTAACTGAATATGGATACGAGAGTCAATTTGTTGGTGTAAGCCCTAAAGGCCAATACTTTTGATACTTGTATCGAATTATTTATTAATAATAAAAGGCTCTTTCTTTATTATGTTTTTTTTAATAAAGTCCCTATAATAGCTAGTCCATTTAATGTATCAAGTGTGATTTAATCATGAGATCACATTAAACATAAGGACACTATTCTTAAAGTATCCGTAGTCGAGCTTTATTGTGAAGTGGGATAACATTAAAGCATTAAGACCATTATGTATATATAGACTGATGATCACATCTCATGGATCATGGATAAGGAGTTATCAAGTCTTAAACATAGGTATGAATATTAAGAGTAATATTTATACTGGATTGACCCGCTATGAGAATACTATATAGAATGCTATGCAAAGTGTCATAAGTTATTCTCATGGTGATAATGGTGTATACCACCCTTCGACCTGAAACCACTATGGACCCTAGATGTAGAGTCAAGTGCCTTATTGCTGATCAAACATTATCTGTAACTGGATGACCATAAAGATGGTTGATGGGTACTCCACGAAGCATGCTAAGGGACATGAGTGACCTAGATGGAATTTGCCCATCCTGCGTAACAGGATAAATATCTATTGGCCAAATATTAAACTGGACAAGGATGACACGGTCTATGCCTTGTGTTCAATATAGACGTAAGAGAAATTGTACACATAAGTATTATCACAAAAGGATTTGTCAGATCACATGACATTTTCGTTGCTAGATACCGCTCACTGTTTATCATGTTAAATACGTGATTTAATATGATTGCTAATGGCGCGAAAACCTACAGGGTCACACACAAAAGAATGAATTGATGAGAGATAGAGTAACTAAGGAACACCGTAAGGTACGGTGCACTTAAGTGAATTGTAGAGCATCATAAGGTACGGTGTACTTAAGTAGAATACGAAATATGGTAAGGTACCACGCGCTTAAGTGATTTTGGCATATTATAAGATATGGGCCACATACACTTAAGTGGGCTTTTTTAGCTTGAAGCCCACACAAGTGGTTCTATAAATAGAATCCTTGGGCAGAAGCGTTTGTGCAGTTACAATTTCATTTCTCTCTCTCTCTCTCTCTCTCTATCACTCAAAGCCTTTAGTCGTAGCAGCTAGCACAATGATTGAAGGAATCCGTTTGTGTGGACTAAGTAGAAGCGTTATCACCGTTCAACATTCGTGATTGTAAGACCCTAATTTTTACCCTAAGATCTATCATGGCATCATGTTATTGCACAAGTGCATTGCCTCAAGGATCATAGCATGTTTGGTTCCTTAACCCTAACGTTGGGACTTGTTTGAGTGTTTTGAGACCACCAAACATGCTTGTATTGTATATTATAGCTTTTCTTATTTGATTACTAACCAAAAGCACAAAAACATGTCACTAACTCTTTTTGTTTTGATGCTCAAGTGATCATGTGCTCCACAATGCTCCTAGGAGTCTCCTAAGCCCAATGCAATGGCTAGATAAAGAAGAGAAAAAGCATGAAAATGGTCCACAAAGATCCTAATCATCACATATGCCTCCCAGGTATCTCAATTTTCCAATTTTATCAAGAGAACCCAAAGGGCTTGAGGATTGTTTCCCAAGGAAACCCTAATTTCACTATGCTTTGACTGTGCCTTGCCCATGAAGCAATCTCAACATATGATCAAATTTAATCAACAAAAGTTCTTTAATTCATCATTTTATGAATATATGGTCCTATTTGAGGCCCCTTAATCATTTATTCATCAAGATTGGAAGTTTGGCCTTGAAAAGTTGACCAGTCAAGTCATCTGACTAAACTGAGGATCAATGAGATATAACTTTTGATGTATTTGTCAAATGAAGATGACCACAAGAGAAAACATGTTCCTAAGAACCATATGAACAACTTTTATGTTCATCAAAAATCCATTTTAAGCTTGGAAAGTCATAATTAATTTCAAAACATTATAGGTTATTTTGATTGAAACCCTAATTTTGGGTCAACTTACCAAGGGCATAACTTCCTTAATTTTTATGATTTTGAGGTGAGACCAAATAAATTGGAAAGCTTGAGATGTCTAATTCAAATTTTATGTTGGAAAAAATTTCATCATCCTAAAAAAAATACATTTGATAATACAAAAAAGTATAGGTCATCTTGGACCTAATTCATTGAATTTGAAAAAGTACCCAATTTAAAATGCCCATAACTTTGTCATAGAAAATCCAAATGATGCAAAATACGAGTCTAGATTGAGTATCTTGAAAGGATATACAACTTTGATGTTGGAGGGTTTTTCATTTGAAGCTTGTATCATGAGGACAGAGGGGTTTGATTAAGCTTGTTTTTAGTGAACTTTCTCAAAATGATTTGAACATATTTTGTACTTGGATTTTCACAGCTCGTTTTGATCAATTTTCACATGCCAAATGATTTTTTGCCCAACATAACTTTTGTTCCTTATCTCAAGGTCTTTTCAACCATTACTCACAATGCTCTTTTGGATTCACCATTTGGGAGATTCAAATTTCTTTTTATTTAGGTGCATTTTAATATTTTATGATGAAACTTGAATTGCAAGCTTGTTCAGTCTAATGTGCACGTCCAAATGCATTTCCCTTGAGCTCATCAAGTTGTTTCAGCCATCATTGGCCTTCCACACGCTTACACAGGCCCATGCAATTCAAATTCCATTTGCCATGCACATGAACAAAGCATGATCAGCTGATGCATTCAGTTATAAATAGAAGCTTCCTCTCATTCATTTGGTAACCTTTTGGAGATCCCAAGTGCTGCAGAAGTGAAACCATAGCCATCACCAATGGAATTAATCACTTTTCTTCATTTTTTCGAGCTTGAAATTCAGCATCATTAGCTGAGTTTTAAAGCCAAATTCCTTAGCCTATCACTTCCATTACACTCAAGGATCAAGAAGGAGCAAGGATCTTGGAGAATTCGTGGCCAGAAGATCATCCATTTGAAGGTATCCATTCAAACTTTTTGGATCTGAATCTCCTAATTCAATGTAGTATCCTTGTGTTTCTGTGGTTTTCTGAAGTCCTCATACTCGAGGCAAGCCATTGGTGCTTTCAATTCTTCATTTCATGAGAAATCAGTATGAACACCATGATTTTCTCCTTCACATTTCTCTCAATATAGGAAGAGTGAGGGAGATCCATTGGTACAGTGATGATCTCCATCACACGAGCTTCATTTCCATGGACTTGTTTTTAATTTTCATTAAGTTTTATTTTCCTGCAACTGGTGGTCGGAATTTGTTGTCTGGCCGGAGAAGATGGTGGTTTCCACCACCACCACCACGTGTGTCACTTCCTGGCTATTGGATCACCTTGCCACGATGTAATCTCACACATCCGTTTCAATTACTTCATTTAATGCTTGATGTAGCGCGTTTGACTTGAATGTATCATGCGCCAGCAGATCTGAACCATGCCAAGTGCCACGTCAATTAATGAATATGGATCAGATGGCTGTGGTTTTTTCGCTTATTTTCATTTTCCATTTATTTTATGTTAATTCATTTTATTTTCAATAATCCATTAAGAATTCATTTGAAGTCAGAAAAATATGAGACCAACTCCAAAAATTATCTTGAAAAATCTAGTTTCATATTATGATTTTTAATTATTTTTGTGACTTCATCTGATATTTTTTATGAATTACTTGGTTTTTAATGGTTTTAATTCATTTTAAAATACTTTCTGACTTTTAAAAAATACCAAATTATTTTCATAGCATCTATGGATCATGATGAGTCAATGAAAAATAGTCCCAACAATTTCTTGATTGTTTTGAGATTATTTGAGATTTTAATTCATATTGTGCTATTTTTAATTGTTTTTAATTGATTATAATTACTTTCTGATTTCAAAAATTTGTGAGAAAATTAGTCAAAGCTTGTTTGACTATGTTGAATCCATGAGAATTTAATTGGACTTGTTGAAGTTGTTTTGAATTGAATTTAAGGTTCAACCTTATTTGTTTATTTTTTATTTTTTATTTGTATTTTATTTTAATTCAAAAAATACCAAAAAAATATTGTTGACTTCTTGACTTGTTATCTTCATTTCTCTTCTGTTTGATATGGATTGAGTTTGATTTGATTCAACTTTGATCATTTGGGATTTGTTGTTGACTTCTTTTCCCCTCCCTTTCATCTTCATCCCTTTCTTTCCATCAATGGCCCATGAGTTAAAGTCTTGAGGTTGGTCTTGACAAATGAGAAGCTTAACCTTCTTTGATCCAAACCAAACTCAACTTGATCCATGATCAAGTGAACTATTTTATGTCCAAGATAGGTTGCTTCTTGGTCAAGCAAATAACCAAAAGTCAATACAAGGCCCTTCCCCTTTTTGTTTGGCATGGCAAGTTTATGGAGCTTGGTTTACTAGTCATGATCTCTAACTTGTGTTTTTTGCCTATATTCTTATTGACCGACCTTAGATAGGTGTGACTACTACATTAGTCCGCTTACGATTGCTTAACATAGCGCTACATTGTCTTATGACAAGCTAACATAACCTTACTAATTACTAACTTTAATTTGAGCTTTTAATTTCTTGCCATTTAATTTTAATGTCATTTATTTCTTGCTCATTATTCATATTGATTTTCATCTTTGCTCACTTGAGCACATATTTTATGTTTATGTCATTTTTCCTTTGCTCATTTAAGCCCATTATTGTATATATATATTGCTATTTTGTGTTGCTTTGTATTTGTTTTGTGTGGACCAAATGCAAAAGGAGAAAGGACTTAGAATTAGGATTTACCCATGCTTAAAGAAGTTCAAGAGAAACTAGGCCTCATGCCTTTAGAATGCAAAATTTATTGAAGAGCAACTAGGCCTCATGCCTTTAGAATGCTAAAACTCAAGAGTTGACTTCAAAGGACTCCTCCTCAAACTTATTCTTTGTCCATCCCCCTTATTGTGTTGTGAACTTTTTGATGTTTGCTTTTGTATGATAGGGATACCATCTTGAGATTGTGAAAAGAGGATCATTGTCATGAGTAACCAAGTTAAGAGCCAAGCCAAATGGAGATCCTAGGAGCTTGAATTCAATTTGTTGATTGCTTGTTTATGTGCTAAGTCCAAAGGAAAGGAGCATCTTGAGTCATCTCTATGACTTCAAGAAAAGGAACTCCAAGGGTTTATCTTTCCCCTATTATCTTTGTATGCTTTAGGAATAACCCTTCTCTTCTTCTCCCCACTCTAACCAAGCCAAAAATCATTTTCAAAACATTGACTTTGTTTCAAATTAGAAACCTAGGATTTAGGCCTTTGACTTTTCAAAACCATTTTTATAAATACTCATTGTAAATAAACTTTAATCCAACCTTGACCTCATTTTGTAAATAAATCTAACTTGTAAATATAACCCATTCAAGTTTGTTTTTGTGGTTCGAATGGCCACCTTGTTAAAACCTTTTCGAAAACATTAGTCATAGGTTTGAGTTATCATAGTGGTTGATGTAAATCTCACCTCATCCTTAGTGATTGGGTTATAAGTCTTCCATGCTTATTATAGGGTTAACCCCTCACTAGCATGTTAAATCCTTCCTCACATGGTGGATTGTTGGTTTAGGTTGAGTTTTATCCCTTTGATAACAAAAGACCTTAAGGCTTTTGATCAAATCCATTCACCAATCTTTGAGATTTTTACCCTGAACTATGAGGTTTTGATCCTTCTTTGGGATGGTACGTAGGCAATGGGTTCATCCATTCAAACAACAAAACTTGTAAATATAATCTATTTTCTTCTCATCCCTCCAATCTTTTGCACAAATCTTTTCACAAATACCAACCTACAACACATATTTGCAAAAGAGGTTCCCTTAGAGTACTAAGGATGTTTTGGGTGCGTAACACCTTCCCATTTCATAACCAACCCACTTACCTAGATCTCTGAATTTTTTATTAGTTTTTGATTTGAAAAACTTCTTACTTGGCTTTTGTTCGCTTTTTAGCCTTTCCTTTGGACAAATAAAAGTGCGGTGGCGACTCAAATTGTATGTTGACTTTTGGTTTAGTCAAAAAACCTAAAAGTGACGAAAACCCCGCTACAGAAAAGTGGCAACTCTGCTGGGGAGATACAAGCCCCGTGGGTTTAGCCAACTTTTTGCTTGTATGTGTTGTATGTTTATATTTATTTGTGGCATATTTTTGTGCACATTTGGGATGAATGTATTGTTTGTAATGTATGAATTGCTTGATATATTAATTGCTTGTATGCTTGGTGGTCCCTTGTGAGATGAGTTCTATACCCGAACTCGAGTGCACTTATGATAGGAGAATGGCATAGTCTTGTTGATTTGTGTGGAGTTATTCCTTAACAAGTTAACTTGCGAGCCCATTCACTTGGTGGAGGTTTTTATTGGGATCACTAATGTCACACGAGTAGTCGTGGTTAGGCATTACTCTTTCCAATATGAACCCTAGAAGCCAAGGACCTTAGATACCTAGCCCATCTTGGCCTATTTTAGGACGTAGTGCGAATGTCGTTCAAGTGTAAGAATTGATGTGATTGTTACGCGATACTACACTCATAAGAGTTCCTTTTGAGAATATTTTCGGAGGACGAGTAGTCGTTTTATCCCATAATATCCGAAAGATGAGATGATGACTATGGGAACCTTTTAGAACATGATTGTTAGGTTTAACCATAGTACACTCCTGTTGGGTGGTTCTTAACCGAGACTCCATGCTCGTAACTTACAACAAACCCGTGATTCGTGGTCGATCCGTTCTCGTATATCCTCAATATCAATGGAACTTGGGTGTTGATAAGGTGTAAACCATAATCCACCAAAATGGATGATTGATATTGACGATGACTTGAGCCATCCCGCGACCTTTGTGTGGTGTGACTTGCTTGATCCTTGAGCGTGTTTGTTGCATCCATGCATTCATGCATTCATTCGCATTCATGTCATCAACAATAAAGATTTTACAAGGAACTTAAAGGGTCTATTTGCAAAATTTCAGACATGGATAAGCAAAGAAGGAATACGAAGAAGTACGGTTTCAGACAACCCGACTTGAAAGAGTTAAGGCGTCTAACATCTTATGTATTAGAGCCCTTGGAGTTCAAAGCTCACCATGGGAAGCTTCTATCTATTCTTTCTACCAAGGTGGATGAAGGTCTGATGAGTGTGTTGGTGCAGTTCTACGATCCTTTGTATCGGTGCTTCACTTTTCCGGATTTCCAGCTTTTGCCTACATTGGAGGAGTATGCTTATCCTGTGGGTATACCTATTCTTGACCAGTTGTCGTTCAGTGGTTTGGAGGAGATTCCGTCTTCTCAAGAGATTGCTGACATGATTCATG
Organism: Lathyrus oleraceus; assembly: GCF_024323335.1. Taxonomy (NCBI): domain Eukaryota; kingdom Viridiplantae; phylum Streptophyta; class Magnoliopsida; order Fabales; family Fabaceae; genus Lathyrus; species Lathyrus oleraceus. Next base: position 118,841,247 of record NC_066581.1, on the reverse strand, counting down.
TGGATGTATCCGACGTTGTTACCAATATGATTTTCTGATTTTCTGAGGGTGGAATTCAAGGTCTCCCATCTGATTTTCTGATTGCCAAAGCTACTTTGTTTGGGAAGGCCATGAGTAAGGAAGCTTTTGAATCCATATTTGTACTCCTCATCTATGGGCTAGTGTTATTTCCCAACATCGACAACTTCGTGGATGTGTACGCTATTAGGATTTTCTCTTCTCTTAATCCCATCCCGACTCTGTTGGGTGACACTTATTTCTCTTTGCATATGAGGAATGAAAAGGGTGGTGGTTCCATTGTATGTTGTCTGCCTCTGTTGTACAAGTGGTTTATTTCGCACTTGCCTTTAAGGAGAACAAGGGATGTTCATGGTGGTCCACGAGACTTATGTCTCTCACTAATGATGATATCTCTTGGTATAATCGTGTTTATGATGGCGTTCAGATTATTGATTCTTGTGGTGAGTTCTCCAATGTACCTCTTCTTGGTACATGTGGTGGAATTAACTACAACCCTGTTTTGGCTTGCCGTCAGCTTGGGTTCCCCTTAAAGGATAAACCTAACAACATTTCGTTGGAAGGTTTATTCTTTCAAGAGGGTAAAGGAAGAGAGCTCTCGAGTACCGCATGCCGTAAAAACTATGTTGCTTTGGAGCTTTACACCTCTTGGGTGAGGAAGAGAGCTCTTGAGTACCGCATGCGGTACGAGTATTCGAGACCTACCCCTATGGTTATGGTTGGGCCTTCAACCCTCCCTAATCAAGGAGTAGAGGAGTTGAGAGACGAAGACCGTTCGTGTTCTTGGGTTCGTGAGCGTGAGGAGCTTCTTCAACAGCTTAAGGATAAAGATGTGATGATAGAGTTTCTAGAGCATCAGGTTATAGATGAACCCGATGATGTGGTTACTTCTCTCCTTCCTCACTCGTGTAGGTTTTGGAAGAAGAGATATGATCAGCTCGCCAAAGAGAAGGCCAACAAGGAAGCAGCTTATGAGAGAGAGGTGAAGAGGCTTTGTGCGACGTATCTTCCGATCTCGAAGGCTTTGGACGACTGTTTCTAGGGCTCCATAGGATGTTTATTCTCCTTTTATCTTGTATTGTATTTGGTTACCGAGATTGCACTACTTCTTTGGTGTAAAAAGTTTCCAAATGTTATATTGCTATGAGTATTCCACATATGTCTCAAAAAGTTCAATATTTTCAAAACATTTGCAAATAGACCTTTATAAAGTTCCTCTGATAAAAAACAAATCATATGCACGAGCATTGCATGCATCATATGCATAAGCAGGTTTTGGTTCCGAGCCCTTGGTACAGTGATCTAACTCTTTGCTCTTCATTTATTTTGAAGACAAGCTGACGCACCGGTACAACACCTGAGCAAATCATCAGAAGATCATGGAACACCTTGAGCAAGAGAACAGAGATCTGAAAGAGGAAATTGCCAGACTGATTGCCATGATGGAGTCAGTTCTTTCCTCTTAGAGTCAAGCTTCTCCAACTCCTGCAACTCCTCCCACGAGGACAATCATTTCCGAAGTGGTTACCTCAATATTGCCTGCTGCCACCGCCCACTTTGCTCCTAGTTTTTCTGCTGGATTCCCTTGGGGAATGCCACCTAATTTTGTGCCAGAGGGTTTCGCTCCCACTTTTGCTTCTATGCCGACATCTATCCCGGTCATGTCTGTGCCACCTCCCGTTATGCACACTTTGCCGCGTGTCGAAGACACCATCTATGACTCCGAGCCATCTGAGGGCATGGACGTTTATGAGAAGACGGATGAGATGAAGGATCAATTCCTTGAGTTGCGCAAGGAACTGAAAACGCTGAGAGGCAAATATCTGTTTGGGAAAAGTGCTGCTGAACTGTGCTTAGTGCCCAACATAAAAATCCCAGTTAAATTCAAAGTGCCTGACTTTGAGAAGTATAAGGGAAACACGTGTCCACTCAGCCATATTGTGATGTATGCCCATAAGATGTCGACCCTGACAGACAATGATCAACTGCTGATTCACTACTTTTAGGACAGCCTGACAGGTGCTGTGCTCCGTTGGTATATGGGGCTAGAGAGTGCAAGCATCCTCACTTTCAATGATCTTGGAAAGGCTTTTGTGAAACAGTATAAATACAACGTGGACATGGCTCCAGATAGAGATCAGTTGAGAGCGATGTCCCAAAAAGGCAAAGAAACCTTCAAGGAATACGCCCAGAGGTGGAGGGAACTGGCAGGTCAGATAGTGCCACCCTTGGAGGAGAAGGAGATGACAAAGATCTTCCTGAAGACTTTGAGCTCTTTCTACTATGAGCGCATGATTGCTAGTGCTCCCCCGGACTTTACCGAAATGGTAAATATGGGGATGAGGCTAGAAGAGGGGGTCCACGAAGGACGTCTGTCCCGCGATGATAATTTGGCAAAGAAATATGGAGGATTTGCCAGGAATAAAGAAAGGGAGACTCATGTTGTTTCTTCCCATATTAAGAAAAGGCCCTCTGTGAGGAGGAAGGAAGTCCAACTAATTGTTAACCAACACCAGGTGGCTCATATAGCACCTTCTTTCAGAGAAGCTCAACAACCACCACAACAACATCGTCAACAACAGGCTTACCAACCTCGCAACAATAACAACACCAACACCAACAACTATGAGAGGAAAAGGGTGACCTTTGACCCGATTCCTATGACCTATGCTGAATTGTATCCTTCCTTAATTGATAGGAAGTTGATAACTCCACGTGATCCTCCCGCTGTGCCAACCAATCCTCAATGGTGGTACAAGCCCGAACTTCACTGTGTGTATCATTCCGGTGCTCCCGGACATGATGTGGAGAATTGCTTTCCGTTGAAAACTAATGTGCAAGATCTTGTAAGGAGCGGGATACTATTTTTTGAGGATGTAGGCCCGAATGTCAAGAAGAACCCATTGCCCGAGCATGGGAAGGCAGCTGTCAATATGGTTCAGGGGTGCCCTGGCAAATATAAAGTCCTTTATGTGAATGACATAAGACAGTCCTTGGTAGAGATGCATAAGTTGTTGTGTGAGCACGTTCATTATGAGCATGATCATGATAGATGCCATTAGTGCACCGTCAACGAAAGAGGATGTCGCAAGGTGAGAAGGGACATCCAAGAGATGCTAGACCAAGGAATGATCGAGATACTTCAAAATAGTAATGAGGATGAAGTTGATGCTATCACTCCAGTGTTCAAGATTCCTGATCCTGTTGTCATTAAGTATGATGGCAGCAAGAAGAAGGTGGCGCCAACTCTTATGATTAAGCCAACGGGCCCTGTTCCGTATGTGTCAGATAAAGCGGTTATGTACCGTTATAATGCAGTTATGCTGGAATATGGGAAGGAGGTTCCGTTGCCCTCAACCTTTGTGGTAAGCATATCCGATGTTAGTGGTGTGACCCGTAGTGGTCGTGTTTTCTCAGCTCATCCGAAATCCCATGAAGACGTCGTGAAGAGAGATGTTACTAGTCTTGCCGGTCCTGTGGGGACTTCTTCTTAGAATCATTCTACTCCTGTTGTGAAGGGTGTTGACCCTATTATTGACAAATATGTTAAAGCTCCTATCCTGGTTGGCCAGTCTAGCATGTTGAAAGAGGATGGTGATGAGATGCTGAGGCTCATCAAGAGGAGTGAGTACAATGTTGTGGAGTAGTTGCTTCAAACTCCATTAAAGATATCTGTCCTGTCTTTGTTGATAAATTTAGAGCCATATCGTGAAGCGTTGCAAAGGGTGTTGGACGTGGCATACGTGGATTACGATGTCACAATTGAGCAGTTTGATAGCATAGTTGCAAATATAACTGCTTGTAACAATTTGAGCATCTGTGATGATGATCTTCACAAGGAGGGAAAAGACCACAATTTGGCTTTACATATCTCTATGAACTGTAAATACGATGCTCTGTCCAATGTGTTGGTGGAAACAGGGTCATCCCTTAATGTATTGCCAAAGTCCACTCTTGCCATGCTTTCATATCAGGGGCCTCCCATGAGGCAGAGTGGAGTGGTAGTAAAAGATTTTGATGGATCACACAAGACCGTGATCGGTGAATTATACCTCCCGATCAAGATTGGACCTAGTGATTTCCAGATCACTTTCCAAGTTATGGACAGACATCCGTCATACAGTTGTTTTCTTGGTAGACCATGGATTCACGAGGCAAGTGCCATGACATCCACCCTACACCAAAAGTTGAAGTTCGTCAAGAACAAGAAGTTGGTGGTGATAGGAGGAGAGAAGGCTCTCTTGGTTAGCCATTTATCTTCCTTTTCCTACATTGATACTGAGGATAAGGTTGGAACTCCTTTCCAAGCCTTATCTATTGCTGAGCCTTCGAGGAAAGGACTTTCTTCATTTGTCTCCTATAATGACGTGAAGTTGGCCATTGAGCATGGTGCAACTACTGGTATGGGGAAAATGATAAAGATGGAAGATAATAAGTGATTGTATAGGGTATTCTTCCGGTGTTTCTAATGATCTTGGGCTGTTTCAGAGTGGAGGTTTCATCCACACTGTTGAAGATCAAGAAGCTGCTGCCATCGTTGAAGAAGATGAAGAGGAAGACCTTGGCAACTTTGTCATACCTGGAGGAATCTGCAATAATTGGGTCGCTGTTGATGTTCCAACAATTATCCATAAGTCAACGTAATGTGTTTATTTTATTTAAAAACCCTTCTCCCATGCCAAAAGGAGAAGTGAAGACATTGTTGGAATAATTGATTAATACAATGATATTCATTTAATAATCGCATGGTAAATGTTTATTTTCCAAATTATTTTTCATTTTTGCTTTTCGCATGAAATTGGTGATCACCATAAAACCCTAAAAAAGAGAATAAAATCAATTTTTTTCATCTGCATAATGATTTGCCTTGTTTGAATTCTAAAATCTCTTTTATACTCAAAATCATTATGCAGGTTAATTAAACCCATTGAACATAATAATCCAACACCATCTCCCAACTTTGAGTTCCCTGTATTTGAGGTAGAAGAAGATGATGTTGAAGAGATTCCTGATGAGATTACCTGTCTACTTGAGCACGAGGAGAAGACCATTCAGCCACATCTTGAGAATCTGGAAACAGTCAACTTGGGGTCTGAAGATTGCATTCGTGAAGTGAAAATTAGGGCACTCCTTGAAGAGTCTGTTAAGAAGGGGTTGATTGAGTTGCTACGAGAATATGTCGACGTCTTTGCCTGGTCGTATAAAGACATGCCTAGTCTAGATAGTGATATCGTGCAACATTTCTTGTTGTTGAAGCCCGATGTCGCAACGCGAAAAACAACCGGCGGGAAAACAAACAAACAGAGCCGCCACCGTGCGTTATTTATCCCAAAGAGGGAAAGTTCACGCTCGAAGTAAACCTGGAAAGGAAATGGTCTTATGACCGGAGATTACAAGGATCGGGAGTCGGTTACGCAAGGGGAAGGTATTAGCACCCCTCACGTCCGTCGTACTCGACGGGATCCACGCTCAAAAGAATAGAATAAGGTTGCTAAATAAACTGCTCAAAGAATGCACAAACACTGGAATACAACACAGGTGAAAGACGGAGGAAGGTAACTCGGCAGGATGTCGTATCCTGGTCCTACGTAGTTTGTCAGAAACAAACATCAGAGTCAACGTAGTTCGGGGAAATGGGGAACGGGCTCGCTAGGATATCGCATCCCATGCCTACGTATCTCATCTGGAATGAGAATCAGAGCTACCTTAGTTCGGCTAACGCACGCCGAAACAAACACTGAAAGGAGACGCTGAGACGTCAAAGTAAACACACAAACGGAAACAGACTGCCAATGGCTGGTCTTACGTCCAACTCCGAACACACAAACACAAACGGGAAACCGAATGCCAATCGTTGGACTTACATCAGACTCCACACACAACAAACACGCAAAGGAAACCGAATGCCAATCGCTGAACTTACATCAGACTCCAAGCACATAACAAACAAACGGGAAACCGAATGCCAATCGCTGGGCTTACATCAGACTCCAAGCACACCACAAATAGGAAACGGAATGCCAATCGCTGGTCTTACATCCAACTCCTAACACACACAAAAAGGTTATCAAACAGACAAGCTAATAGGGAGTCTGGAACTCGAGCCTAATAGATGTCAAGCAAACACACACAAAAAAGAAAAGGTTGCAAAAGAAAAAGGGTGAACACGCAGACTAACAGGGAGTCGGGAACTCGAGCCTGATAGCTGTCAAGCAAAACACACGCAAAAAGAAAAAAAGTTTGCCCAGAGAGATCTCACACGATCTCCTGCCTACGTACCTCATCTGGTATGAGGATCAGGGCAACGTAGTTCCCCTTAACAGGGGAGAAACTTTCTCCTAACCAGAGACCAGGAAAAAACAAACTAATAGGGAGACTGACTCGAGCTTAAAAGTTGTCATGCAATCCACAATAGTCTTAGGTTGAGGTTTCTAACATAACCTAACTCGCACAGGAAGCAAGCTAGCCTAAACATCAAGTAAGCAAACACAAGCACAGGAGAGCAAGCACACACACTATAGGCAAACAAGTGGCTCATACAAGGCTGGGCTTTAGTCAAGGGGTCAAATCAACCTCGACAAACAAGCCGGTTCTGTTATGGGTGTTTTGAGCTCTTAACCCTAACATTGAGAGTTAGGGTGAAGCAGATGAAAAGGTAATGAGGGTAAGACCTCATAGCTCTTATCCCTGGCATGGGAGAGCTTGAATCAATGAAGGTGTGGGAGTCCAGAATGGGGGACTCTACTCCACAATGACTGACTCTACATACAAGATTTTGGGCGTTTATTCAAAATGCATCAGCCTGTGGTGCGAGCAAGATGAAAGACTCAACTGAATAGCAGGGGATGGATTGCACACCCCTTCTATCTGCCAATGCCTCTTCACTTAAGAGGTATTTACGTGTACAAGGCATAAAGATAAACAAGCACAAACATTGCCTCTTAAGGAGGGCTTCAGACAGGTGCCTGCCAAAAGAACATGACAGGTCTTCCAGACTATATGGAGTTCAGGGGATTACCTAAGTGGTATGCCAACCACAAGCAAAGCAAATAAACTCAAGCAATGAGTTAGAGCTACTAAAGTACCTGTGAGAAAAGCTAAACAATCAGTACTATGTTCAGACAAACAACCAACAGTTAACAGATAACAACAGACAGACAATCCCAATATGTAAAACATGTAAGCCATAAGGCAACTCAAGTGAGTCCACCCAAAGACCTATAACACAATCAAATATTAGCAAGCAAAGCAAATATCAAAGCTCAAGTGATGAGGCAACATCAACCATGGAGATTAGATGCTTGATCCTGAAATACACAACTCAAATGTGAGTTCAAACCCCTAGGGCAAAGCCTAGGGTCAAAGGTGAATCAAAAAGTCAAAACAGAACTTGATATTCAACATGAAGCAACTACATTCAATCAAGAACATGTCCTAAAAAGGACCAAGTCAAAATCATCAAGCAAAGTCATCAATTGCACAAGATAATGCAAAAGGTACACAAGGTGATCACACTTGGACATGATGAATCAAAATTCCATATTAAAACAGAAATGACTCAAACAATTCTGGAAATTTTCATGAGCATACAACATGTCAAATATAATCATCATGCAAAAAATCAGAATCAACAGAACTCAATTGACCTAGAAATAAAAATGCACAAGTAGGACATTAAATTCTGTGACACACATTGTCACACCATATTAGCACATGACTAAAACAACAATGAAAAATGAGAAAAATACACAACCAAGCCTTAGAAATCCATCAACATGTTAGGAATTAGCATGTAAAATTTCATGTCAATTGGAGCATTATTGAGCATTTCACAATAGAAAGAATGAAGTATGTCACAATTTGCACACATGATCAATCAACCAGTCACAATTCAAATTCCAGAGATGATAAAATCATGAAACCACCACCAAAAAATAATAGACAAACACATGAACATTTTGCAAAAAATTGGGAATTAATTGGATCATTTTTCAATTTGATATGATTTTTTGAAGTTGGTAAGAAAATATGAATAAATGAAGAAACATGTACATATCAAGTTGGAGGGAAAAGATAAATGTGAAGTGAATTTGAAAAAATGTCTCATGCTGGAATCGAAGTGAGGAGCGCGTTTTGGCCAAAACGCAGTCGTTCCATTAATGCGTTGGCGTGCCAACGCAACAGTCCAAGTACATGTGGACTCGGTCAAACGCATGAGAGCCTATCGCTCTGCCACTGGACGCTCGCGTGGACGTGACTGGACCAAGCCCTAACATAAAACCAGAGGGCGGCGCATACTGTACACGCACGGTGGAAACCACCGTCTTCTTCATGAAGACGGTGGATGAACAGTGTTCATCCAAATTTTTTTTCCAGAATTCCAAAATAATTATATCAAATGAAAGCTCCTTCAACGTAGGTTACAGATCAATCCAAATTTCATCAAAACAAGCCATGAATTTAAAGAATCGAGCAAAAACAGTTTGATGCACAAAACTTCAATAAAGCATATCTCAGTCAATAAGCCATCATTTCACACGAAATTTTCACCAGATTGATCAGCATAATAAGAACTACAAGATCATGGCAAAAGATTTGAGAATTAGGAGGTTCAAAATTCTAACCTCTTGAAGAACAGTTCCTGGAATTCGCAGTTTCAAGGCTTGGCAAGCTTCAAATCCACTCCTCTATCACTGTTATGAAGCTTTATGAAGGAATTGGAGCTTGTAGTGGCTTAGATCTTGCTCAAATCTGAACTTCCATGTTTGTGTTCTTGAACTTGCACAGCACGATTCTGGTCCAAATTTGATGATCCAATGCTTGATCTATACTAAATCAACACCAGAGAACAAGAATATGGAAGAAAATTGAAGGCTTATGTGGAAGAAATTTGAATTTCAATGGAGAGAGAAATTTGGAGGGAAGAAGATTTTAGATCTAGAAATGGTGAATAATGAACAATTCTGTTAGGATTTAGTATTTATATGATGTCCTAATCATGCTGAGAAACTTAATTAAGCTTGGTTAATTGTGATTAAGTGAAATAGAGTGTGTGACCAAAATTTGGAAAATGGAGGTGTATGGAGCATGCATACGTGAACAGTAACCAATGAGAGCTCAAATTCACTTAAAAACACCTCATGCACACAATGGCAATGGAAATTAGTTCATGAAATGCACCAATTTTAAATTTAGCATTTTCCCTCCAAAATGGGCATGAATATGCATATGATCATATGATGAATTTTCATGTAATGTGATGAATGATTTGGAAAGTTCATGTCATGAGAAGAATTTGGCAAAAAGGAGCACTCAATTTGGAGTTATGAGCCAAAAGTTATGGCCTTTTGAAGTCTCATGCACACTTGACAATGATCGGATCATATCTCCTCAACCATTCATTAGATGCTCATGATCTTGGAATTTTTGGAAATGGGAGCGAAAGATCTTCAACTTTAATGTTGGACAAAATTTCATTTAAAGCTTCTTTGATGATGTAAGATCAAGTTGAATTTGAACCAAAAACTTTCCATTTTTGGAAACTTTCAATTATAGGTCACTTTCCATTTTTGGAAACTTTTGATCTGACCTCAAATTCTTCAAGATATGCAATTGACATGATGAATAAGCCTATTTTGAACATGAATGAGATGTTGAAACTCATTTCTCCACCTCCTAGCCCTCACTTGACTTTCTGTTGACTTTTTGGTTGACATATGACTTAGAAGTGCTCTGATCAGCTTGAGCCTCCACCACTTTGGGAATTAGCTCCAAAATGACACCCTATCTCAAATAAGCTCAAAATAATAACCATATGATCTCCATCCAATAAATAAACCCCATCTCCTTGAGAAACCCTGACTGGTAGAATGGCACTGATTAGGGTTGACCAGAGGTCAAAACCCTAATCCCAAGGAATCTGAGCATGAACAATGAACCCCTTGAGGATGACATAACCATGATGATGATGATGTACCCTTGCCAATATGATAATTCTCAACCTCCTTGAGGGACCAAGAAAACCCTAATTGGAACACAAACCCCTAGATGGCTAGTGATCAATTTATGAGACCCTCAGGCTTGAATCTCTTAACCTCTCTATCTTCTGAGAAAGACTTAGGAGGATGGCTTGTCTACTCTCACATGATATGAAATATGCAAATGCCTAATGCCCTAAACATGAAATGCAATATGTTAAGCTAGTCCCAAGAAGAGGAGGGCAAATTTTGAGGTGTTACACCCGAGTGTGTGCCTGTGAAGCAGAAGCTCAGAAGAACTCATCCTGATATGGCCGTAAAGATTAAAGAAGAAGTTCATAAGCAAACTGATATGAGGTTTCTGGTGACTTCTACATATCCTTAATGGGTGGCCAATATTGTTCCTGTACCTAAGAAAGATGGAAAAGTCCGAATGTGCGTGGATTACCGTGACTTGAATAAAGCTAGTCCAAAAGATGATTTTCCTCTACCACACATTGATATGTTGGTAGACAATACGGCTAAATTCAATGTCTTTTCATTTATGGACGGATTTTCCGGTTATAATCATGTTAAAATGGCACCCGAATATATGGAGAAGACAACATTCATCACACCTTAGGGAACATTCTGTTATCGAGTGATGCCCTTCGGTTTGAAGAATGTCGGAGCCACGTATCAACATGCTATGACTACAATGTTTCATGACATGATGCACAAAGAGATTGAGGTGTATGTCGATGATATGATTGCAAAGTCGAAAACGGAAGTTGAACATGTAGAACACTTGTTAAAGCTTTTCCAACGTTTGAGGAGGTACAAACTCCATTTGAATCCTAACAAGTGTACATTTGGAGTCCGTTCCGGCAACTTATTGGGCTTTATTGTCAGCGAGAGAGGTATTGAGGTTGATCCAGCCAATTTCAAAGCAATACAAGAGATGCCTGCGCCCAAAACTGAGAAGCAAGTCCGAGGTTTTCTTGGCCGCTTGAATTACATTTCGAGATTTATATCCCACATGACTGCCACATGTGCGCCTATATTCAAGCTCCTCCGGAAAGATCAGCGTCATGATTAGACCGAGGATTGCCAAAGGGCCTTTGATAGTATCAAAGAGTATCTGTCCGAGCCTCCGATTCTGTCTCCGCCTATTGAAGGGAGGCCATTGATTATGTACTTGACCGTGCTTGATGATTCCATGGGATGTGTCCTTGGTGAGCAAGATGAATCAGGGAAGAGAGAATATGCAATATACTACTTGAGTAAGAAGTTCACCGACTGTGAGTCTCGGTACTCAATGCTTGAGAAGACATGTTGTGCTTTGGCTTGGGCCGCTAAGCATTTACGCCAGTATATGTTGAATCATACAACTTGGTTGATATCCAAAATGGATTCGATCAAGTATATCTTTGAGAAGCCTGCTTTAACTGGGAGGATTCCCCGTTGGTAGATGTTGTTATCTGAGTATGATAATGAGTATCAAGCTCAAAAAGCTATTAAAGGTAGTATCTTGTTTGACCATTTGGCTCGCCAAGCAATTGAAGATTATCAGTCTGTGCAATATGACTTCCTTGATGAGGAGATTCTGTATTTGAAGATGAAAGATTGTGATGAGCCTACGCTCGATGAAGGGCCAGAGCCTAGTTCCCGATGGGGTATGGTGTTCGATGGCGCTGTCAATCAGTATGGAAATGGTATTAGGGCAGTAATTATTACTCCTCAAGGCACACATTTTCCTTTTACAACAAGGCTAACTTTCAAATGCACGAATAATATGGCGGAGTATGAGGCTTGTATTATGGGTTTGGAAGAATGTATTGATCTTATGATCAAACATCTTGATGTTTATGGCGATTCGACCTTGGTTGTTAATCAGATTAAGGGTGAATGGGAGACGAATCATCCTGGCCTCATTCCATATAGAGATTATCCGAGGAGGATTGCAACTTTCTTTACTAAGGTTGGCTTCCATCATATTCCTCGAGATGAGAATCGGATGGCGGATGCTCTCGCTACGCTTGCTTCAATGATTGCTGTCAATCATTGGAATGAAGTCCCAAATATTACTGTGATGCGCTTGGATAGACCAACTCACATGTTTGAAGTTGATGAGGTGAAAGATGATAAGCCGTGGTACTATGATATCAAGTGTTTACTCCAAAGTCAGACTTACCCGCCTAGGGCATCTGTTAAAGACAAAAAGACTTTGAGAAGATTATCTGGCAGTTTCTACCTTAATGGTGAGGTGCTTTACAAGAGGAATTTTGACATGGTTCTACTCAGATGTGTGGATAGACATGAAGCAGGCCTGTTGATGACTGAGGTTCATGAGGGTTCATTTGGTACTCATTCCAATGGACATGCCATGGCGAAGAAGATGTTGAGAGCAGGCTACTATTGGCTGACGATGGAGTTTCACTGCTGCAAATATGTGAAGAAATGCCATAAGTGTCAGATTTATGTGGACAAGATTCATCTTCCCCCAACACTTCTGAATATTATTTCCTCCCCATGACCTTTCTCCATGTGGGGAATTTACATTATTGGCATGGTTGAGCCTAAGGCGTCAAACGGTCATCGTTTTATTCTTGTAGCCATTGATTACTTCACCAAGTGGGTTGAGGTGGCATCATATGTGAATGTCAGCAGGCAGGTGGTTGTGAGGTTTATCAAGAATCAACTCATATGCCGATATGGTGTGCCAGACAAGATCATTACTGATAATGGATCTAACTTGAACAATAAGATGATGAAAGAGATGTGTAGCGAGTTCAAGATTACACATCATAATTCTTCTCCCTACAGACCCAAGATGAATGAAGTTGTCGAAGCTGCTAACAAGAACATCAAGAAGATTATTCAGAAGATGGTTGTCACGTACAAAGATTGGCATGCGATGCTGCCATTTGCTTTGCATGGCTATCGTACATCCGTCCGCACTTCGACAGGGGCAACCCCTTTCTCCCTTGTATATGGCATGGAGGTTGTGCTCCCCGTAGAGGTCGAAATCCCATCAATGAGAGTCTTGATGGAAGCCAAGTTGACTGAGGCTGAATGGGTTCAGAGTCATTATGACCAACTAAATTTGATTGAAGAAAAGAGATTAACTGTCATGTGTCATGGTCAGTTGTATCAACAAAGGATGAAGAAAGCCTTTGATAGGAAGGTCAAGCCTCGTGTGTTCCAAGAAGGTGACCTCGTGCTCAAGAAACTCTTGTCTTTCACACCCGATTCTAGGGGCAAGTGGACTCCAAACTATGAAGGTCCATACGTTGTTAAGAGAGCCTTTTCAGGCGGTGCTTTATTGTTCACAACTATGGATGGGGAGGATTTCACTCGTCCTGTGAATTCAGATGCAGTCAAGAAATACTTCGCCTAAAAAATAAAAACATAATGGCTCGCTAAGTTGAAAACCTGAAAGGGAAGCTTAGGCAAAAATGAGCGTCTCGGTGGATTGAAAACCCGAAAGGGCGATCCAGGCAAAATTTAGAGACATGAAAAAATGAATATATATATCCCGCTAGATTGAGTACCTCACCCTGGGGTAATCTAGGAAAAAATTAGGGATTTGGCAAGTAACTGCATTCTGACAAGACTTTGTTTCTACAACTATCGTCTATCAAAGACTCTCGTTCAGTCATCATCAACTGAAGTTTCGAATATAGTGGATTCAGAGTTGGTGGAGAAACGGTCATTATGTTCAATGTAGTCCTTTTCCATGTATATCACCAATTTCAAATTTGTAAAGATCTATGGAGTCTCGCCATTTGCGGACTACCATTCTCTTAAATAAATTTGAGCCTTTATCCAATTCTTTGCACTCTTATTTGTTTCTGTTTAACAAATGTTTGCATGTTTTAATTGATGAATATCATTGTTTTAAACAAATAAAGTTTTCATGAATAAACTGTTTTTAAACAAAATGGACATTCACAATGACCGAAAGGATAAGAGGAATGTCCTTAGCGCTTTCTCAAGGATAGTACGATCATCAAAGGGTAAGACATTTATTCATGTTCTGGCATTCTTATTTCCTCTTCAGCAACTTTCAGTTGTTTCCCCAGCGAGCACAGAAAGAATGGTACATCATTTAGCTTCCCAGAGAGTCTGGCACTAACATTTATGTTTTATCATTTGTATGGTTGTCATCCCTTGTGTGGACTGGCCTAAAATCCCTTATAGATTGATAAAAAATGATATGCTTTAAGTTGAGAATATCCCTTGTCTCACTGTCTACTCACGAGGAAGACTGTCTTCCCCAGCCTAAGTAAGAATCTCCAGTGGAGTAAGCATGTGTTCCCTGTAGAGCTATCTTTCCAGATATTTGTTTCCTCAGCAGGAAGTTACCTAGTGCAGGTGATGAAGGGCTTATTTCCTATTTCATTTATTTTGAAGAAGAGGTATCCCCGGTATGTCGCTTGTGGACGAAGGAATCATTTCCAATCTCCCCAGCCAGGGTAGTTCCCTCAAGAACATTTGCAGCTTGCCCCCAGTGGGGTTGCCAGATCAGAGTTTGATGTGTGTATCTTCTCCGAGTCTGAAGATTTATTTTAGCATTAAGTGCTAGCGGTGAAGATGTTTATTCCCTTCCCTAGTGGAGCAAAATGCTATTATTCCCCTTTGTAGAGTTTCCTCTCCAACAGATAGAAGGGAGTGTTTTGATTGATGTACATCTGGTTGGTGGTTGTCCCCCATGGAGTTTCATATCATTTCTTGATAAGCTTCCCCAGTAGAGCTTCTTCTCCGGCAGATCCTATTGTTCTTAAACCACCTGTCCCCGAGAGAGTTGATGGAAACTCCCCGACGGATTTTTCTTCATGTTAGGATTGTTAGTTCCTAGAAGACTTCTCCTGTGCAGAGTGGTATCTCTTGCAGTTGGAAGCTTTGACTTTGCTTATCCCCAACTATGGTTAAAGTCTTCCCTTGTTTACTCTTATCCCATAGACAATCCCCACCAGAATTGAGTTCTCTGTTTCCTCTTCTTTCGCTGCTCCATAATACATCTTCTTTGTATTCTCAGCGAGTGTAGCTTTGGGATAGGGTTTGATATCCCTGATGATTTATTTTCATCCTTCTCGGGTTGTTCCCAAGCTGGGTTCTCCAGTAGGCTTCGCCCTTCTTGACGAGACGTTGGCCGAGTGTCTGTTCGGGATTCTTGGACTTGTTTGTGTTAGATATGTCTGCTTGTCAGCATTAATCATACACAAATCATGCATATACATGCATAATCATAGCATTCAAATATTCATGATTGCATTGTTTTCCATATATCTTTGCTTGTTATCTCCTATTGTTGGTGAAATGTTCTTTCCCAAGCAGATGTTTGTGTCTGATCTTTCCATATAGAGTCAACCCCATAAGCAGAAAATGTCTATATTTCCTTCTTTCTTCCCCACTGAGTTATGTCCTCGTGGATGATTATTGTTTCAGTTTCCTTCCCAGTTGTGTATCAGGATGGAATTATTCCCCTGAGTTATATCCTCATCGGGTTGAGTCTTGTTTGATTGTGTCTTTCTAGTTTGTTCCTAGATTGATTCCTTTCTTGTTATCCCCTGCAGTTCCCTGTGGTTTATGTAATACCCCAAAATTTGCCCCCCTCATTCATACATTCATTTTTAGGTCATTTAACATTTCATATTGCATTTCATCATATCAATCAGAATCAGATCCAAGAAGCTTGAATGTCATCCAAGACACTTTGTGGGTCCTATCTGGGTGATCAGTCAACACAAGGGAATGACTTGAGATACTTCCAACATGTTCAAATGGGGTCTATTCATCAGTCAAAACTTTAATATTGAAGGAGCAAAAGTTTGTTCATAAGTTGTCATGCTCGCTAGGCGAGCAGAATGGGTCGTCTAGCGAGTTCCAAGAAAAGCCACCAGAATCACCTACGCTCAGAGGAATTTCTTGAACTGTCATGCTCGCTAGGCGAAGCCCACGCGTTTTGAAAAAAAAAAAGAAAAAAAAGAAAAAAGAAAAAAAAATGAAAAACGAAAAAAAAAACGAAAAAATAAATAAATAAATAAATAAATAAATAAAATATAACAGAAATATCTTGGACTTGGACCTCTCTCTTCTGAGCCCACAAAGTCACAAAAATCAGGTTATAAATTCTAGACTTCCATCTCCCAAAAAAACCCTGGGAAAAAGATAGTGAGAGAAGAGCTAACAGAGTTCAGAGCAACCTCCAGAGACTGAAAGGAACTCATCTGCAAAGAACCAATTCCCTCTCATATAAACCCTAAGAGTGCTTTGCAAACCCAACCGTGCCATTCAATTTCAATCGATCCTCCCCAATCAGGTATGCCCTATTTCCACTACTTTATACTTTCAACCTGAAATTTTTGATACCCTTTTAATGCATTCGTTTGACAAGAGGTTTAGACCTCCTACACGTGGTTGCTTTTTGTGAGCTCTTTTTGTTAATTTTAATGGCATGATTCATGTGGTTACATTTTGATTTGGGGCAACTCTTGATTACGCCCCATCTTGTCACTCTAACCTGTTTGTTGAGTTTTTGTGAGGGCTCACATGACTCCTGAAAGGATAGCTTGTTTGGCATTCCACTTTATTTATGGGATACCATTTGGAGATTTATTCCGATTACCTATATTGACTTGCTTTCTTTGATGGTGCCAGCTCTAGAGATCTCTGGGTTTCTTATTACTTTAGTTGCTGTTACTCCGGATCTTTATCCGTATGGTAGATCTCTTGATCCTTTATCTTTCCCACATTTTACCGCTTTCTTAGCTGGAAGACCTCGATAGGAGGCAATGTTTTTGTGTGTTTACTTTTGTGCCCAAAGACCTCCCAGAAGAGGCACCAGTGTTAAAGACCTCCATGAAGAGGCAATTGACGGCTAAAAGGGATTAGTAGTCAATCCCCCGTTATTCAGTGCGTCGTTCTTTAAGATCACACTACGTGTCGATGCTTCAGAACAAAAGCCCAAGATCTTTTGTCCGGTCAGTCAGTGGAGAGGATTCCACCTTCCTGAATCCCCACTTTTTGTCATGAGCTCACCCTGTCCAGGGTTAAGAGCTATGAGGTCTTATCCTCATTACTTGCTTGATCTGCTCACCCTGACGTTTAGTCTTAGTGGTTCAGAGCCCATTTGATTACCTTTCCATGGCTTGTTTTTCGAGGTTGATATGACCCCTCTTGACTAAAGCCCTACCCATGTATGTTTGAACCCCCTTGGTGGCATTTCACTTTATGCGTGTTTGTTTTGTATGGTGTGATCGTCTCCCCATAGGATTGCTAGGCTTCGTATAGTCTCCCGTTTGCATGTCAATTAAGGTAGCACTATTCCTTCGTCTAGGACTTCCATTTTGCATGAGCATTCCTAAAACACAAACAAACTCATTGATTTTTCTTCTCCTAAGAACACGTTAACTCCTTCTACTACAGGCGAGTAAGTCTCCAAAGGTCGAGCATCTGGTAGATTGCGTAGTAACGTCGTTCATCCAAACCCTTAACCCGTAGTTAGCCGAACTACGGCTTGCTCTGATTCTCATTCCAGATGAGATACGTAGGCATAAGACACGATGTCTTAGCGAGCACACTCCTCTTTAACCCCCAGGTAGCCGAGCTACGAAGACTCTGATTCTCATGTTCAGATGAGATACGTATGTAGTGGATGCGACATCCGTGCGAGTCATTTTCTTTTGACCCCTCTTATAGTAAATAGTACATTAGATAAAACCACACCCTTTAGACAAGAACAACAAGAGTGGATCCCGTAGAGTACTACGGATGCGTAGGGGTGCTAATACCTTCCCTTCGTATAATCGGCTCCCTAACCCAAGATTTGGTTGCGAGACCTTGTCTTTTCCTTTCCTTTTTCCAGGTTTACTTTGAGCGTTTTCTTTCCCTCCTTTGGGATAAATAACGCACGGTGGCGACTCTTCTGTCATTTCTTTCTCGCCGGTTGTTTTTTCGCATCTCCTTTTTTCAGGTTGCGACAGCTGGTGACTCTGCTGGGGATTTATTTTCCCTAGTGGGCCTTTCCTAGCGTTTGTTTGTTTATTGTCTATTATGTGTTATTTATTTATTGCTTTGCATACTTATCTGCTTGCATTGTATTGTATGTGCGCTTTACTGTCTCATGCATATTGTGCTGGCTGTGTATCTGTTTCACTGTTGGGTGGGAATCACAGGAGGTAAAAGGCCCAATACACAGGCTATGAGTGAAATTTAGGACACCTAGGAATAGAGTGATTCATGGGAAGCGGGTGGTATGGCGCCACTTAGCGGAACATGGTATCACGAGCAGTTCAGATTCTGATGGGGTATTATCGTTGCATACACCTGGTATGCATATGATGATATTCTTGAAAGGATTGTTTATCCTGTGTTTCTCTTGACCTTACCCTGGCCTAGATTACACCCGTGAGTGGGGCGGGAACGAATCATTTACAGGTATTGATGGTGACTTGTTTTGTTGGTGACCGTGTCCTATTGGTGACTTTTGTTTGGTTCTTGTTGGTGACCGTTGGTTCTGAAGTATGGGTTCTAAGTTGATGACTGTGTTCTATGGTTCCCGGTTCCGAATTCATGCTGAAGTTCTGATCCTGTGCCTCGTGATACACAACCAACCCATCATCATCATATCATTTTGCATCACATCATTTTTCATCACATCATTTTGCATTCATATCATTTAACACATGTTTATCCATTACCAGGGGTTCATATCTTCTTCTTGATTCTAGTCGAGGTTTTCTTCTTATACTATTTATCAAATGTGAGACCGGAATCAAGGGGGTAGAATACCCTTTGGAATTGATAAACATGTCATTGCATTTACATATCCACTAACATGTCATGCATAACAGGTGCCGCCGTAGTGTTCTCAGTTTTTTGGGTACTCCACTATCAGGATAGCTAACTCAGGCATCCGCCGATACGGTATCCGACCTATGAAAGAAGACAAGTTCGGGATTGGGTATCAACCAGTTCTGACTTCTACAACTTCAACACTTCAGACTCGTCAGGGGCCGATTACTTTCTCCAGTGCTGGCATCATTCAGTATGGCCAGGTCTCTGTGGTCAACGATGAAGATGGGGATAGTGATTGCGACATCGATAACTGGGTGCGTCCGAGGGTCCCGGGTGAAGTCATCAACAATTGGTCTTCTGAAGAGATTGTCCAAGTCACTTTTCCGGAGGAGTAATTTTTCTTGTTTATTCATGCATATCCAAGTCTTACGTTCCGCCCAGGGCGTAATGACTCATTGTAGGGCTCATCTATGTGGATACCTGCATTTTTTATCATAAATAAAGGTCGTCTTTTTGCATTCAAATATTTCGTTCACTATTTTTCCATTTTTGCAGTTTTCAAAAATCAAAAAATATTTGGGAATGTTTTATTTAGTTTTGATTCCTTGTTCACACTCATAAGCACATACCATCACTCATGCAGATGCACATCACCGGATCCTATTGATAACGGTTCTGCTATGGCTCGCTTCGACTTTGAAAATCCAATCTTTCAAGCTGAAGAAGAGGGTGATGAAGACTATGAACTCCCTGAGGAACTTTCCAGGTTATTAAAACAAGAGGAAAGGGTCATTCAACCGCATCAAGAGTCTACTGATGTGATTAATCTAGGCACCCAGGACGCCAAGAGAGAAATCAAGATAGAGGTTGCTTTGGAAGATAATGTGAAGAAAGGGCTGATTGAATTGCCGCAAGAATATGTTGACATCTTCGCTTGGTCTTATCAGGACATGCCAGGGCTTGACACAAATATTGTGGTACATCGTTTGCCTCTCAAAGAAAGTTGTCCTCCGATCAAGCAGAAGCTCAGAAGAACAAGACCAGAGATGGCTGTCAAGATAAAGGAAGAAGTGCAAAAACAGTTAGATGCAAGGTTTCTAGCAGTCACAAATTATCCGCCATGGGTAGCAAACATCGTTCCAGTACCTAAGAAGGATGGAAAGGTACGGATGTGTGTTGACTACCGGGATCTTAACAGGGTTAGCCCTAAGGATGATTTCCCATTACCTCACATTGATGTTTTGGTGGATAACACGGCTCAGTTCTCGGTATTCTCCTTCATGGATGGCTTCTCTGGCTATAATCAAATCAAGATGGCGCCAGAAGACATGGAGAAGACAACTTTCATAACCCCATGGGGCACCTTCTGCTACAAGGTGATGCCGTTTGGTCTGAAAAATGCTGGGGCAACATATGAACGAGCGATGGTGACTCTGTTCCATGATATGATTCATCATGAAATCGAGGTTTATGTTGATGATATGATTGCCAAATCTCAGACAGAAGAAGAGCATCTGGTGAATTTGCAGAAACTGTTTGAGCGTTTGAGGAAATTCGAGCTGAGGCTTAATCCGAACAAGTGTACTTTCGGGGTGAGATCTGGAAATCTGTTGGGTCTTATTGTTAGTGAAAAAGGGATTGAGGTGGATCCGACCAAAGTGAAAGCGATACAGGAAATGCCTGAGCCAAGAACAGAGAAACAAGTCTGTGGTTTCTTAGGGAGGTTGAACTACATTGCAAGGTTCATCTCTCACCTAACAGCCACGTGTGAGCCAATATTCAAGTTGTTGAGGAAAGATCAGGCTATCAGGTGGAATGAAGATTGTCAAAAGGCTTTCAAGAAAATAAAAGAGTATTTGCAGAATCCTCCTATCCTTGTGCCTCCGGTCCCAGGGAGACCGCTGATTATGTATTTGACAGTACTAGACAATTCCATGGGTTGTGTTCTCGGTCAACACGACGAGACAGGTAGGAAATAGCATGCCATCTACTACCTGAGTAAGAAATTCACAAATTACGAGTCGAGATACTCGATGCTTGAAAAGACATGTTGTGCACTTGCATGGGCTGCTAAGCGTTTGAGACAATACATGCTGTCTCACACAACCTTACTGATCTCCAAGATGGATCCAGTCAAATACATATTCGAGAAGCTAGCTCTCACCGGAAGGGTTGCTCGTTGGCAAATGGTACTGACAGAGTACGACATCCAGTATACATCCCAAAAAGCCATCAAGGGGAGTATTCTGTCAGACTATCTTGCTCAACAGCCGGTTGAAGATTATGAGCTATTGAAGTTTGATTTTCCAGATGAAGACATCATGTTCCTCAAGATGAAAGACTGTGAAGAGCCAGTTGTTGAGGAGGGACCTGATCCAGATGAAAAGTGGACTTTGTTGTTTGATGGGGCCGTCAATGCTAGAGAAAGTGGAATTGGCGTTGTCATTACTACTCCGAAAGGTGCCCACATGCCTTTCATCGCTCGTCTGACTTTTGAGTGCACCAATAATGAAGCTGAGTATGAAGCCTGTATCTTGGGTATTGAGCAAGCCATTGATTTGAGAATCAAGACTCTGGACATCTTCGGAGATTCAGCTCTAGTGATCAATCAAGTGAATGGTGATTGGAATACTCTCCAGCCCTATCTGGTCCCTTACAGAGATTACACGAGAAGACTATTGACTTTCTTCACAACAGTAAAGCTGTATCACATACCTCGTGATGAGAACCAGATGGAAGATGCTCTTGCCACTCTATCCTCCATGATCAAGGTGAGTCGGTGGAACTATGCTCCCAGGATCGATGTGATGCGCCTCGACAGGGCCACGTATGTGTTTGCTGCTGAACTGGTAGTTGACGACAAGCCCTGGTATCACGACATCAAGCGCTTTCTGAAGAATCAAGAGTACCCTGCAAGGGCATCCAACAATGATAGAAAGACTTTGAGAAGATTGGCAGGCAGTTTCTTCTTGAACAAAGACGATGTGCTGTATAAGAGGAACTTCGACATGGTTCTGCTTAGATGCATGGATAGACACGAGGCAGACATGTTAATGCAGGAAGTTCATGAAGGCTCCTTCGGTACTCATGCCGGCGGACATGCAATGGCTAAGAAATTGTTGAGAGCGGGATATTACTGGACGACCATGGAATCTGATTGTTTCAAATATGCTCGGAAGTGTCATAAATGCCAGATTTATGCTGATAAGGTACATGTGCTGCCAAATCCTTTGAATGTGATGTCTTCGCCGTGGCCTTTTGCTATGTGGGGCATTGATATGATTGGAAAGATTGAGCCGACCGCCTCCAATGGGCATCGCTTCATCCTTGTTGCCATCGACTATTTCACCAAGTGGGTCGAAGCAGCATCATTTGCGAATGTCACCGGACATGTGGTTGCCCGATTCATTAAGAAAGAAATCATTTGTTGTTATGGGATTCCCGAAAGAATCATTACTGATAATGGTTCTAATCTCAATAACAAAATGATGAAGGAGTTGTGCCAGAACTTCAACATTCAACATCACAATTCTTCCCCTTATCGCCCTAAGATGAACGGCGCTGTTGAGGCAGCAAATAAGAACATAAAGAAGATTGTGCAAAGATGGGCGTCACGTACAGAGAAATGCATGAGATGCTACCCTTCGCCTTGCATGGGTACCGTACTTCAGTATGTACATCGACTGGGGCAAACCCTTACTCCCTTGTGTATGGTATGGAAGCAGTCCTACCTGTTGAAGTGGAGATTCTTTCTCTAAGAGTCCTGTTGGATGTCAAGTTAGACGAAGCTGAATGGATTTGGACAAGGTTCAATGAGTTGAGTCTTATCGAAGAGAAGCGAATGGCAGCCATTTGTCATGGGAAGTTGTATCAGAGTCGGATGAAGAGAGCCTTTGATCGGAAAGTGCGCCCTCGATGCTTCCAAGTCGGAGATTTAGTGTTGAAAAGGATCCTCCCTCCTCAGAGAGATCACAGGGGAAAGTGGACTCCTAACTACGATGGACCGTATATTGTCACCAAGGTTTTTGATGGTGGGGCCTTAATGCTTGCAACAATGGACGGTGAAAACCTCACTTCCCCTGTGAACTCAGACGCAGTTAAAAAATACTTCGCATAAAATAGACCCGCTGGACAGTAAAAAGAATAGTCCAGGCAAAAATGGGCATCCCAACGAACCAAGAAAATGAAAAGGTTCGCGCAAAAATTAGGGATTAAAAATGAAAAGATTGTACACCCGGTAAGTTGAAAACCTGAAAAGGCAACTTAGGAAAAAATGGGTATCCCGGTGGATTGAGAACCCGAAAAGGGCGATCCAGGCAAAAATTAGGGATTAAGCGAATGACTGCATTCTGAGTAGTTCTGAATCTCATTTCATGTCGATAACTGGAAACTTTCGAAGGTAGGCAACATTCCAATCACTCTTTTTCGGAATGCTGATCATCTGGAGGATCTTGAAGACGAGCGAGTTATAGCAGAATTGGAACCCGACAGGAATCCATTTCACATTGCCATTAGATTAATTTATGTTTTTATCTTTTGTGCGATTACCTCTTTCCAGGGATTGGTTCCTCATGTAAATGCCTATTCAGAGGCCATTCAATCAATAAAATCATGTTATTCAGTATATCTCTGTTTTCATTTTCATTTTACTATTTTGTTTGCAAAAATGACGTCCGAATTTTTGATAAACATTGCATCATGAAACATAAGAGCTATACAGGTAGATGCTTAATAAACATTTAAAATTGCTGTAAATTTTAAGTGCTTGGGATCTTTTATTCAGAACAGGTACACTCGGGGCATTTCCTTAAGGTTCCCCGCCGATGATCGCGAATGTTTTCCCCCAACAGGCGAAGTTGGTATCTTATCCCTGCATAGCTGATCAGAGGATTGGATTCTTCGATCCCCAGCAGGCTCTCACTGCTGTACCTCCCCCAAGCGGTTGTTTTAGAATATACACTCCCCAGTAGAGTTGACAGTGCCGGACTGTATATCCCCAGCGGAGTTGACAGTGCCAGACTGTATCTTCCCAGCAGAAGCGGTTGCTCCTTAGAGTTCGATGCCAGATCGATAATCCCAATGCCAGATCCATGGTCTCTTTCCTTAAAGCAGAATCTCGGTACCGTATCGGTGTTTTCTTCCCTGCTAAGTCGTTTCTCGCAGATTATGGTTTCCAGAACCACTATCGTTTTCCCCAACAACAGGTTTTCAGTGCCGTTCTCTCCCCAGTCAGAGCCTCAGTATTTTGTTATTTTCTAGAACACCGTGTGGCGGGTCATTTCCCCACAGAGTTCTTTGCGCTGTGCATCTCCAACAGCCTTGCCCAGATCCAGAAGATGGTGATCATTTCCCCAGCAGATTCCCTTGCCTCGGCTTGGCATTCTACCCAGCATTTTGCATCCCTGAATGTTGAATCATATTGCATTGCATCCTCCCAAATCGCGTAGCATTTCCATTTTCATGGAGCATTACGCCATTGAAAAATTCAAACATACGCATGTAAGCATAAAACATTCTCGGTATCCCAAGTGATAAGCTAGAAGTTGTTTCCAGTACTCAGACTGAAGATTGTTCATGACTTACCTTTATTATCCTCAGCAAGTGTCATTGGCCCGTGCGCCGCCTCTATTATCTTTCCCTATTTTTGCCGATGCTGACAGACATGAAGTTTTTCCGGTATTCAGACTGAAGTGGCATTCAGGCCAATTTTCCGATGTTCAGATCGAAGAAGTTTCCGACGTTCAGGTTGATGCAACTTGTGGCATTCAGGCCAGTTTCCGGTATTCAGACCGAAGTGGCATTCAGGCCAGCTTCCGATATTCAGACCGAAGTGGCATTCAGGCTAATTTTCCGATGTTCAGATCGAAGAAGTTTCCGATATTCAGGTCGATGCAACTTGCGGGATTCAGGCCAGTTTTCCGATGTTCAGATCGAAGAAGTTTCTGACATTCAGGTCGATGCAACTTGTGGCATTCAGGCCAGTTTTCCGATGTTCAGATCGAAGTGGCATTCAGGCCATTTTTCCGATATTCAGATCGAAGTGGCATTCAGGCCAGTTTTCTGATGTTCAGATCGAAGAAGTTTCCAACATTCAGGTCGACGCAACTTGTGGCATTCAGGCCAACCTCTTAGTGTTCAGACCGATATTAATAATCTCATATCTTCCGATGTTCAGATCGAAGTCATTTCCAGTATTCAGACTGATGAGCGGCGTTCAGGCCATGGTTATTTCTGTGTTACCATTTATTTTGGTATCCAGGTTAACATTCTTTTTCGGTATTCAGACTGACTCTCACCGTACCAGACAGATTCTTCTTTCAAGACCACCTCTTTGCCGATTCTGACAGGCATTGTTACTTCGCTTCACTTCAGTGCAAATTTTCAGGCTTTTATTGTATTCAATCCCTTGATACCCCGAAAGTGCGAAAGTCGCAGCTATCTTCTTTTCGGGTCTCCAATTGATTGAATAGGGGCAGCTGTAATACCCCAAAATTTGCCCCCCTCATTCATACATTCATTTTTAGGTCATTTAACATTTCATATTGCATTTCATCATATCAATCAGAATCAGATCCAAGAAGCTTGAATGTCATCCAAGACACTTTGTGGGTCCTATCTGGGTAATCGGTCAACACAAGGGAATGGCTTGAGATACTTCCAACATGTTCAAATAGGGTCTATTCATGAGTCAAAAAGTTAATCTTGAAGTAGCAAAAGTTTGTTCATAAGCTGTCATGCTCGCTAGGCGAGCAGAATGGATCGCCTAGCGAGTCCCAAGAAAAGCCACCAGAATCACCTACGCTCAGAGGAATTTCTTGAACTGTCATGCTCGCTAGGCGAAGCCCTCGCGTTTTGAAAAATAAAATAAAAATAAAAAAAGAAAAAAAAGAAAGAAAAAAATAAAAACGAAAAAAAATAAAAACGAAAAACGAAAAAAAAAACGAAAAAATAAAAAAAATAAAAAAAATAAAAAAACCAAAAAAAATACAACAAAAAAATCTTGGACTTGGACCTCTCTCTTTTGAGCCCACAAAGTCACAAAAGTCAGGTTATAAATTCTAGACTTCCATCTCCCAAAAAACCCTGTGAAAAAGATAGTGAGAGAAGAGCTAACAGAGTTCAGAGCAACCTCCAGAGACTGAAAGGAACTCATCTGCAAAGAACCAATTCCCTCTCATATAAACCCTAAGAGTGCTTTGCAAACCCAACCGTGCCATTCAATTTCAATCGATCCTCCCCAATCAGATATGCCCTATTTCCACTACTTTATACTTTCAACCTAAATTTTTTGATACCCTTTTAATGCATTCGTTTGACAAGAGGTTTAGACCTCCTACATGTGGTTGCTTTTTGTGAGCTCTTTTTGTGAATTTTAATGGCATGATTCATGTGGTTACATTTTTATTTGGGGCAACTCTTGATTACGCCCCATCTTGTCACTCTAACCTGTTTGTTGAGTTTTTGTGAGGGCTCACATGACTTCTGAAAGGATAGCTTGCTTGGCATTCCACTTTATTTGTGGGATACCATTTGGAGATTTATTCCGATTACCTGTATTGACTTGCTTTCTTTGATGGTGCCAACTCTAGAGATCTCTGGGTTTCTTATTACTTTAGTTGCTGTTACTCCGGACCTTTATCCGTATGGTAGATCTCTTGATCCTTAACTTTCCCGCATTTTACCACTTTCTTAGCTGGAAGACCTCGATAGGAGGCAATGTTTTTGTGTGTTTACTTTTGTGCCCAAAGACCTCCCAGAAGAGGCACCAGTGTTGAAGACCTCCATGAAGAGGCAATTGACGGATAAAAGGGATTAGTAGTCAATCCCCCGTTATTCAGTGCGTCGTTCTTTAAGATCACACTACGTGTCGATGCTTCAGAACAAAAGCCCAAGATCTTTTGTCCGGTCAATCAGTGGAGAAGATTCCACCTTCCTGAATCCCCACTTTTTGTCATGAGCTCACCCTGTCCAGGGTTAAGAGCTATGAGGTCTTATCCTCATTACCCACTTGATTTGCTCACCCTGACGTTTAGTCTCAGTGGTTCAGAGCCCATTTGATTACCTTTCCATGGCTTGTTTGTCGAGGTTGATATGACCCCTCTTGACTAAAGCCCTACCCATGTATGTTTGATCCCCCTTGGTGGAATTTTACTTTATGCATGTTTGTTTTGTATGGTGTGATCGTCTCCCCATAGGATTGCTAGGCTTCGTATAGTCTCCCGTTTGCATGTCAATTAAGGTAGAAATGTTCCTTCGTCTAGGACTTCCTTTTTGCATGAGCATTCCTAAAACACAAACAAACTCATTGATTTTTCTTCTCCTAAGAACACGTTAACTCCTTCTACTACAGGCGAGTAAGTCTCCAAAGGTAGAGCATCTGGTAGATTGCGTAGTAACGTCGTTCATCCAAACCCTTAACCCGTAGTTAGCCGAACTACGGCTTGCTCTGATTCTCATTCCAGATGAGATACGTAGGCATAATACGCGATGTCTTAGCGAGCACACTCCTCTTTAACCCCTAGGTAGCCGAGCTACGAAGACTCTGATTCTCATGTTCAGATGAGATACGTATGCAGTGGATACGACATCCGTGCGAGTCATTTTCTTTTGACCCCTCTTTTAGTAAATAGTACATTAGATAAACCCACACCCTTTAGACAAGAACGACAAGAGTGGATCCTGTAGAGTACTACGGATGCATAGGGGTGCTAATACCTTCCCTTCGCATAATCGGCTCCCGAACCCAAGAATTGGTTGCGAGACCTTGTCCTTTCCTTTCCTTTTTCCAGGTTTACTTCGAGCGTTTCCTTTCCCTCCTTTGGGATAAATAACGCACGGTGGCGACTCTTCTGTCATTTCTTTCTTGCCGGGTGTTTTTTCGCATCTCCTTTTTTCAGGTTGCGACAGTTTAGTTGTTCAATTGCTTAGTAAACAGTAATTCTACATTCTTTCCCCAGCGGATTTTGTGGTTTTCTACCCAGTAACCGGTAGATGTAATCCCCTATTTGTTGGTTATCTTTACCTAGTAACCGGTATTGATATTCCTTCATTTTTGAGTATATCACCCAGTAACCGATGATATATCTATTGGATAATTGCTTTTTTTAGGCAATTCATTCCTAACGGGTAATCTTTCCTTTACCCTTGCTTGGTAATGATTGTTTCTCCTTCAGGTTAGTCATCATTTTATACCCAATAACCGGTATCCCGATGTCCTTTCTTTTCGGTCGATTTATCCTTTATTAACCTAGTAACCGGCTGTGGATAATCTTCCATGCGAGTGTGTTATCTATGTTTTACCCATATAACGGTAGTAGATAATATATCTCATGCGCTCTTAAGTCGAAGTCTTTTTCTTCCCCAGTCGAGTAAGATTCGTATTCCCCTGTGGAATCGAATGTCCATCCTGTAAGTCGAGTTTGCTTTTTCATCCCTCCTTTCGGATGATGAGTGTCTTGGATATGTTCCCAATTCACGCCTGGTTGGTCACTTATTCTATGCCTAGTAACCGGTATCCCTGGTGTTCCTTCCTTCTGCTCCCTATTATGATTTTTTGTCCCCTGTGGAGTCAGATTTTCCCTGAGTTGAGAGGTGCCTTGTGGGTCCTCCTCAGATGTTTCGGATGATTGATATCTCTCAGCCTTATACCGGTCTTCGATATTCTTTCTCCCTGAGCGTGTTGTTCTCTTACCCAGTAACTGGTGTTTTGATCGCATATCCCTCTTTGAGTTTATTACCCAGTAACCGGTAATATCTCGTTGTTTCTTTCCCAGTTAAGTCCTTTGTGGACATCCCCGTCTGAGTCCGGATTTTTATCCGATGTATCCTTTATGGGTAGTTGTGCTGTATTGGCATATTCCCCAATACATGCATCTTTGCGTCAGCTCGAGTCTTTCCATCAATTTATTTTCGTAGAATCCCTTCGTGTCTCCCAGGAAGTTTCCAAGTCGTGACCTGCTCACGCATTTTCTTACCTTATTTCCCCCAGAGTCTCTGTTTCCCTAGTGAGTGTGTTACTCCTATGGATTTTCAGTTTCTTCTGAGTTCTTTTCCTTTGTGGCAATTATTCACCATGAAGATTTTTATTTTGCATGCATTTGCATCATGAGGTCTCTTAGGGACCAAAATTCGTCTCTTCGTTATTATTTAAGCTCATTCTATCTCATCGAGACGAAGATTTTAACCTTCATATCCCCGGATAGAACGACATTAAATAGGGGCATCTGTAAGACCCTAATTTTGACCCTAAGATCCCTCACAACATCATGTTATTGAAGTGCATTGCCTCAAGGATCATAGCATGTTTGGTTCCTTAACCCTAGGGTTGGGACTTGTTTGAGTGTTTTGAGACCACCAAGCATGCTTCTATTATATATTATTGATTTTCTTATTTGATTACTAACCAAAAGCACAAAAACATGTCACTAACTCTTTTTGTTTTGAAGCTCAAGTGATCATGTGCTCCACAATGCTCCTAGGAGGCTCCTAAGCCCAATGCAATGGCTCGATAAAGAAGAGAAAAAGCATGACAATGGTCCACAAATCTCCTAATCATCATATATGCCTCCCAATTATCTCAATTTTCCAATTTGATCAAGAGAACCCAAAGGGCTTGAGGATTGTTTCCCAAGGAAACCCTAATTTCACTATGCTTTGATTGTGCCTTGCCCATGAAGCAATCTCAACCTCTGATCAAATTTAATCAAGGAAAGTTCTTTCATTCATCATTTTATGCATATATGAGCCTATTTGAAGCCCCTCAATCATTTATTCATCAAGATTGGAAGTTTGGCCCTGAAAAGTTGACCAGTCAAGTCATCTGATTAAACTGAGGATCAATGAGATATAACTTTTGATGTATTTGTCAAATGAAGATAACCCCAAATGAAACAATGTTTCTAATAACCATATGAACAACTTTAATGTTCATCAAAAATCCATTTGATGCTTGGAAGGTCATCATTCATTTCAAAACATTATAGGTCATTTTGACTGAAACCCTAATTTTGGGTCAACTTACCAAGGGCATAACTTCCTTAATTGTTTATGATTTTAAGGTGAGACCAAATACATTGGAAATATTGAGATGTCTACTTCAAATTTTATGTTGGACAAAATTTCATAATCCTAAAATAAATACATGTGATAATACAAAACATTATGGGTCATCTTGGACCTAATTCATTGAATTTGAAAAAGTACCCAACTTCAAATGACCATAAAGTTGTCATAGAAAATCCAAATGATGCACACTTTGAGTCTAGATTGACTATCTTGAAAGGATATACAACTTTAATGTTGGAGGTTTATTCAGTTGAAGCTCCTATCAAGAGGACAGAGGGGTTTGATTAAGCTTGTTTTTGGTGAACTTTTTCAAAATGATTTGAACATATTTTGTACTTGGATTTTCACAGCCAGTTTTGATCAATTTGCACATGCCAAATGGTTTTTTTGCCCAACATGACTTTTGTTCCTTATCTCAAGGGATTTCCAACCATTACTCACAATGCTCTTTTGGACTCACCATTTGGGAGATTCGAATTTCTTTTTATTTAGGTGCATTTTAATATTTTATGATGAAACTTGAATTGCAAGCTTGTTCAGTCTGATGTGTGTCGCATTACGCGAAAAACCGGCGGGAAAACAAAACAACAGAGCCGCCACCGTGCGTTATTTATCCCAAAAGAGGGAAAGGAAACGCTCGAAGTAAACCTGGAAAAGACATGGTCTCGCGACCAAAGAGAATGGGATCGGGAGTCGGTTATGCGAAGGGAAGGTATTAGCACCCCTACGCATCCGTCGTACTCGACGGGATCCACGCACAAAAGGAAGGAATATGGTTGCTAATCACTGCTCACAAACAAACAAAAACTGGCTGAAAGAGACACAAGAAAACAAACGAAACTAACTCGGCAGGATATCGCATCCTGGGCCTACGTAGTCCATCAGGCATAGACATCAGAGTCGATGTAGTTCGGACTAGGGGGAAACGTGCTCGCTAGGATGTCGCGTCCTATGCATACGTATCTTCTCGGACTAAAGAAGAATCAGAGCACTCGTAGCTCGGCTAACGCACGCCAAACAAACAAACACGGGAAATCGACTGCCAATCGTTGGGCTTACGTCAAACTCCACACCCAAACAGGAAAACATGGAAACCGAATGCCAATCGCTGGACTTACATCAAACTCCAAACCACACACACGCACACTGGAAACCAGATGCCACTTAATGGACTTATACCGGTCTCCGAGCACACAACAAGACAAAACAAAAAAAGCGCCCGGAGAGATCAGCTCATCTCCTGCCTACGTACCTCATCTGGTATGAGGATCAGGGCGACGTAGTTCCCCTACGCAGGGACAAAGGACTAGCCTAACCAGATAACAGAGGGAGACACAACTAGGGAGACTAACTCGAGCCTAGATGTTATCATGCAAGTCATCCCTAAGTTAAGGTTGCTATCTAACTTGCACCGGAAGCAAGCTAATCTAATCAGCACAGACAGAATCACACAATCACAAATAGCACACACTATATACACACAAAGTGGGGCTCAAACAAGGGTCAGGCTGCAAAAGCAAGCCAACTGTAATCAGGTGATGTTAGCTCTTAACCCTAACATTGAGAGTTAGGGTGAAGCAGATGAAGTAGGAAGTGAGGGGTGTGCCTCACAGCTCTTATCCCTGGCCTGGGAGAGCTTCAGACAATGAAGTGTGGGTTCAGAAAGTGGGAACCCTTCTACACTTATGACACTGACTCAACTGTACAACTGTACAAGGATCTTGGGTTAATATCCCAATGCATCAACACAGTGGTGTGAGCAGAGGGATGACTCAACTGAATAGCAGGAGATGGATTGCACATCTCTTGTATCTGCCAATTGCCTTATCAAAGGTCTTTTCCTGCTTGGGTACAAAAATAAACAAGCACAAGCATTGCCTCTTAAGGAGGACTTCAGACAGGTGCCTGGCCAAGTAACAGGCCAGGTCTTCCAGACTACATGGAGAAGAGATATTATACCTCAATGCTCAAGCTAGCAAGCAAAGCAAAAAGCAAGTTCACAAGGGAACTATAGTAACTAAGGTACCTGAAAACAATCCAACATAATCAGTACTCAACTCAAACAACAGTCAAACAGAAAGTTACAAGTCCACAGCACAAACAGATAACAACCATGAATGCACAAAGGTGCAAGCCACAAGGCATAAGTGCAAGTCTCAAAGCCTACAAAACAAACTCAATGTTAGTCATAAACAAGAAATAAACCAACTCCAATTGAGTGCACATCATCAAGCATAAGCAATTGTGCTCTTTGACCTGAAACAAAGCTCAAACATTAAGCACTAACCAGTAGGACTTGGCCTAGGGTCAAAATGGGAGAAATAAACCAAAACAGAACATGAAACTTATCAAAAATCAAGATCAATCAAATAAGAATCAAATCCAAGTAGTCTCACATTCATATCATCAATCAATATCATTTCATGAGGCAAAGAGTGCAAAACATGCAATTTGAAGCTCATAGAAGCAAACAGAAAGATCCAATTCAAATCAACTCACAAACATTTCAATAAATTCCCAAACAATTCATGGCTAAACTGCATTCATAACATGATCTACACACCATACTTCAAGTCATTTGGACCAAGGGAAGCAAGTCAATTAAAATAATCAAGTCAAAGCATACTCAAACAAGCTCATACAAGGCCCCAAAACATGCATCAACTTCAAGCAAGCACAAAACAGAATTGGCATAAGATAAATGAACCAAATCAAAGCCATGACACACTTCAAGATGTCTATAATACACATGCAAAATTTAAAGTCCACCCAATAAACAACAAGAATTTCACAAATCAAATGAGATCATGACTCACAAAAAGTCCACAATTGGTCAAACAGAAAATAAATTCTCAAACAAATTGGAAATGCACTCAAAAAATCCACAAAAATTCACATTCAAACCTAACATCCAGGAGAGTCAACATGCAAAAACTCAGATCATCTTGAGTTCATATGGCATGGTAAAGAAAATCCATAAGTCAAGCAAGAAATGGTGTGACACAAATTGTCACACCTCCGAAGATCAGGTCATATCTCACAATCCAAGAATGCAAAAATCACAAACTCTATACCAAAATGCTCCTCAAGATGTCTAGATTATGCATACAAAGTTTCAGCTTCATCCAATCAAGCATCATCATTTCATGATCAAAATGGTAAACAAGGTGCAACAAATGACATGTTCACATAAACCCTAGCCAAAACAGAAATCCACACGTGCACAATTTTTGCAAAAATCATCATAAAATAGTAGACATGGCAAGGATCATCATGGAAAGAACCTCATGTTAATTGGACAAATATTCATTGAGATATGAATTTTCTAATGTGAGAAAAAATAAAAAAATGAATGGAACAAGTGTATATGAACATGATGAATACAAGAGGAATAATGCAAAGCCAAAATGAAAGAACGCTGGAGCCAGGATTCGAGCTGTGTGCGTTTTCAAATAGGGCGCCACTTAAGTGAAACGCTGCGTTTCACTTAAGTGCGTGGCGTGATGCTATTGGACGCATGGCTCACAAACAGAAAATTTCATGCAAACACACGGGCAAATGGATCAAAGCATTGCTGGAAAACAAAAACCTAGACATTCAAGCAACATTCATCGTGTTCATCAAGGTCAAGAACAAAACTCCACAGAAATTCATGAAACTTATGCCAATCGAATCAGCCTTCATCATACATCAATAATCTAGCAATGATTTGGTCTAACTCTAACCACATCACAAGAACCGATCCAAATATGTTTCAACATCCAAGATTCGAATCCACATAACTTGCTCTAAACTTAATGAAATTTCATGATCTAAATTGCAGAATGATCTACATGCTAAGATATTCAAGAACCACATGATAATTGTGAGAATTGGAGCAATCGAGTTCTTACCTCTATGAAGATGCAGCAGCCGATTTGTTGGATTCAAAGCCTGGAAGTGTGAAACAGATGTCCTATGTTGCTTGGATGAATGTATGGAAGCAAGACTTCAGCTCAACACAGCTTGAATTCGAAGAAAATTCCAACTGCCATCAAAATGCTCAATGTAACAGTCCAAGAAAACAGCACGAAAATGGTGATCCCTGGCTTCAATTCACTTCCAAAAGGCTTGTGTATGTTGGAACAACGAAGATCAATGCAAGTTCTATGAAGATTTTTGCAGAAAAATGGAGAGAAAGTTTTGGAGATTTTTCACTTTTTTGGTCTAGATCTGAGCAAGAATGAATGTTAATCCCATTTTCTGTTAGAATTATCTATTTATATGTGCTGTTAATCAATTTTGTTAATCAAGCTTAGCCAAAACCAAAGTGATTAGTGAAATGAGGTGTTTATGTGCAATTGGCCAAAATAACCTTCATGTGTGGAATGAGTTGCTACAGTGCACGAATTTCTTACTAAACACACTCCAAATGTGATTTTAGACCAAATTCAAGTGGTGGAAAATGTGGCAAATGCATATTTTTGAAATTGATATTTTTCCCTCCCTTTTTCAAATTCAAGTCACATGAAAAATGCCATTTTTGTGTGATGATTTTTGGTGAAATGAAATGGATGGTTATGATAGAGCATGTCAAATGGAGATTGTAGCAAAAAACCCCACTCAATTTGGCCAATTGGTGTGAAAGTTATCCAAGTTTGAAGTTCAAAATTTCTTGACAATGATTTGATCATAACTTTCCAACCACACATGAGAAATGGATGTTCTTGGACTTTTTGGAAAGGTGAGAGCAAGATATTCAACTTTCATGTTGGACAAAATTCCATTTGAAGCTTGTATGATGATGTAAATTTGAGGAGAAGACCTTTCCATTTTTGGCAGTTTGAAATTACAAGTCACTTACTATTTTTGGAAACTTTTCTTCTGACCTCAAATTCTCCAATGTTGATCTTTGACATGTCAAATGAGACTTGTATGGACATGAATTAAGCCTTTCAAACCATCCCCCACCTTCAAATCCATGATTTCAGACACAGTTAACCACAATTGACTTTCTAGGGTTTCAGATGAAATTCAGCTTGACTGTTGAGCTTTGATCATCCAATCCTTGGCCAAATCACTCCAAAATGATCCCTAGATCATATGAACTTTGTTGAACCAACCCTAGGGCTTTGCTTCAATAAGAAATGCACTTGCTTGCTTGCTTGACTGGATCTCCTGACCAGTCTTGACTGATGACTTGCACTTGGGCAAATGGACAATGCAATGTTATGCAGTGGACAATGTTAATGTTACGACCTAACATGAAAATGAATGTACAAAATGGTAGGTGCAAATTTGAGGTGCTACAGCTGCCCCTATTCAATCAACTGGGAACCCGAATGGATGAGAGCAATGACTGTCAGACTTTCAGGGTAAACAGGGATTGAATACCGAAGAACCGTAGAAATTTGCACAATGCGGGGATCCACCAACGGAAACGTCCACTGGGATCTGATCCTTATTACTGAGGATTTCGGGTTTTTTTTTTCTTCAAAGGTACAGTCACATCCAGACATCACAACACGATGAATGGGAATGGGAATCACAACTAGACATCAACGGACGACTAGGAAAAACTCAACGTTTACCGAGACCAACAGAGAGATAACGAGACATTAACGAATGACTGGAAGAGATACAACCATACGTCAATGGACGTAATGGGAAAAACTCAACGTTTACCGAGACTAACGGAGAGGTAACCAGACATTAATGAATGAACTGGGAAGAGATACAACCATACGTCAACGGACGTAATGGGAAAAACTCAACGTTTACCG
Organism: Lathyrus oleraceus; assembly: GCF_024323335.1. NCBI lineage: Eukaryota > Viridiplantae > Streptophyta > Magnoliopsida > Fabales > Fabaceae > Lathyrus > Lathyrus oleraceus. The sequence continues at coordinate 118,805,645 of NC_066581.1, read as the reverse complement.
AGACCAACGGAAAGGTAACTCTACTGGGGACGACCAGGAAAAACTAGACGTTTACCAAGACCAACGGAGAGGTAACTCTACTGGGGACGACCAGGAAAAACACGACGTTTACTAAGACAAACGGAGAGGTAACCAGACATTAACGAATGAACTGGGAAGACTCGACCAGACGTCAACGGACGAAAGGGAGAAGCTCGACGTTTATCGACACCAACGGAGAAGGAGAAGACTCGACCAGACGTCAACGGACGAACGGGAGAAGCTCGACGTTTATCGACACCAACAGAGAAGGAGAAGACTCGACCAGACGTCAACGGACGAACGGGAGAAGCTCGACGTTTATCGACACCAACGAAGAAGGAGAAGACTTCACTAAGGAAGGGATATGACAACCGAAAACCGAATAGGACACCACCGACGACTCTACTGGGGATTCTGGCTGGGAATCAACCAGACATTAATGAATGACTGGGGAATAGGATATACAATCAGACGTCAACGGACGAATGAGAAAGACTCGACGTTTATCGAAACCAACGGAGAGGTAAATCTGAGGGGAAGGGTACAACTATACGTCAGCGGACGCATAGAAAAAAACTCAACGTTTATCGAAACCAACAGAGAGGCAACTCTGTGGGGATAATGACCCTGTGGGGATAATGATCACAACCAACCGTCAACGGACGACCAGGAAAAACTCGACGTTTATCGACACCAACGGAGAAGGACTCTTCTAGGGAAGGAGAACGACGTTACGAACATCGAAAGATGATGTTTACGGACACCAAAGAAAACCAGACATTAACGAATGACTGGGACATACTCGATGTGTACACCGAAAGATGGTGTTGACCGACACCAAAGAAAGAACACACGCGGGTGCTGACGTGACACCGACCTGTATCACAAGATGACATCTACACATGTCAAGGCAAGGCTAAACACTTGCTGGGGTCTCACTGAGGAGAAACAAACTTTCCTGTCACCAACGGATGAGGAAATAAACCTCTCTGGGGGAAGAATATCCTGAATGCTGTTAGGAGCAACTGTAGCAACCGTGCTGTACAGATTTTGAACAAATGATCCGCCTCTGCCGGGGATATGGTCTGATTGGTTTAGAACACCTAAAGGCATATGTTTGAATTTTTTTTTTTTTTATATATATAGCGTAATGCTCCATTATCGAAATGGAAATGCTACGCGATTTGAGGATGCAATGATCACTATATGCCAAATGCAAAACTGGCTGGGAAGCCAAACAATCAGATACTCCAACTCTGTGGGGAGACTCTGTTTGAGGAAGACTCTGCAGGGAGATCACCGACTTCTTACTCATGCTGGAGAAACAATACTGCTGCTGGGAAAGGATAGACTCCTCTGGGGACATCCTTCATAGGACCCAATCCACCCGGGGACTCCGCTTGGGGAAGCAACCAATACAACTCCGCTGAGGAATACCCAACTACGACGGCGCTGAGGAACCAACACAACTACTCCACTGGGGAAAGTAATCAAAGCAACTCGCTGGGGGGTAACAAATCGACTTTGCGAGGGATAACCAGGCGACTTCACTGGGGAGAGCCAACCAATCCACAACTGATAAACTCTGCTGTGGGAAATAAATACTACTCCGCTGGGGACAAACCCATCCAATCCACTGATAGGATAGACTCAGCTGGGGATACAGATATCGTTTTGCTACGGAAAACTCATCCAATCCACAGGTAGGATAACTGCTGGAGATAAATTTCTTTGAACCCGCTCCACTCGGGGACTTGCTGAGGAAGATTCTAACTCTAGTGGGGAAAGCAAATATATCAGACTCCATGCTGGGGGAGAAACATCCACGACCCTGCTGGGGATGAGCGCTCACGACCACGCCGGGAGGATAACAATACTTCGAACCCGACTGCTGGGGAAAAACACTCCACTGATACCTCTACTAAGGATATCACATCCTTCCAACTCAGTGGGGAACTCTCCCGGGGAAAGTACTGCTGGGGAATACACCCACTTCCAGGCCTGCTGGGGATAGAAGACAAAATCCAAAGGCGTCTCTGCAGGGGAACATAGTTCTGACAACTTCCATACTTACTTGGAGAAATATCTGCCATGGAAACATCTTCACAGATGACGATCTGCAAAACAGCACAATAACATGCCCCCAGGGGATACATGGACAAGATACGCTCAAGTGTCCTCAACATCGAAAATGATTTTCAAATGTTTCATGCAAGTTATTGTTTAGCCTTCACGTTTTTATATGCAATGTTTATCAAAAATACGGACGTTTTTGCAAACAAAACAGTAAAATAAAAAACAAAAGAGCTATTTATCTGAATAACGACTTTTATTGATTGAAAATGTGCCTGAAAAGGCGAATACATTGGGAAGCAATTCCTAGAAAGAGGTAATTGCGCACAAAAGGAAAAATCTATCCTAATGGAAATGTGAACACGACATCCACTATTTCCCAATCCTGTTATAACTCACAGATCATCAGTTTTCCTCCCAACTCCTTGCTTTCTGAGAAGAATGACTGGACCGATCACATCTTTCGAGATGGCAGACGACGAAGCGCGATGAAGTACAGATAACTCAGACTGTAGTCTTCGCTTTAATCCCTCTTTTGGCTGGATCGCCCTTTCGGGTTTTCAATCCACCGGGATACCCATTTTTGCCTAAGCCGCCCTTGCGGGTTTTCGACTTACTGGGTGTACAAATTCTTTTCATTTATATCCCTAATTTTTGCCCGAACCTTTTGTTTCTGTTTTTTGGTTCGCCGGGATGCCCTTTTTTGCCTGGACTCTTTTATTCTTTTTGTCCAGCGGGTCAATTTACGCGAAGTATTTTTTGACTACATCTTAGTTAACAGGGGACGGAAAATCTTCACCATCCATAGTTGTAAGCATCAAGGCTCCACCGGAGAAACCTTCTTAACAACATATGGACCTTCATAATTAGGAGTCCACTTGCCCCTGTTATCTGTACCGGGAGGAAGGATCCTCTTCAAAACTAGATCACCAGTTTGATAGCTCCGAGGACGCACTTTCTGATCAAAGGCTCGCTTCATCCTTCTCTGATACAACTGCCCATGGCACACAACTGCTAGCCGTCTCTCTTCGATAAGGCTTAACTCGTTAAAACCTTGTTCGAATCCACCCGGCTTCGTCCAGCTTGACATCCAATAAAACTCTCAGAGAAGGGATCTCCACCTCAACTGGTAGGAGGTCTTCCATACCATACACAAGGGAGTACGGGGTTGCCCCGGTCGACGTACGTACTGAGGTACGGTACCCATGCAAAGCGAAAGACAGCATCTCATGCCAATCCTTGTACGTCACGACCATCTTCTGCACAATCTTCTTGATATTCTTGTTTGCCGCCTCTACAGCACCATTCATCTTTGGTCTGTAAGGAGAAGAATTGTGATGTTCAATCTTGAAATCTTTACACAGCTCTTTCATGATCTTGTTATTGAGATTCGAACCATTGTCAGTGATTATTCTCTCAGGAACTCCATAACGACAGATGATTTCTTTCTTTATGAACCGGGCAACCACTTGTTTGGTAACATTAGCATAGGAGGCTGCTTCCACCCATTTGGTGAAATAGTCAATCGCAACTAGAATGAAGCGATGTCCATTCGAAGCAGTAGGCTCAATCTTCCCAATCATGTCAATGCCCCACATGGCAAACGGCCAAGGCGAGGTCATGACATTCAACGGGCTTGGTGGTACATGCACCTTATCAGCATAAATTTGACACTTATGGCACTTCCGAGCGTACTTGAAATAATCGGATTCCATAGTCATCCAGTAATAACCGGCTCTCAACAGTTTCTTCGACATTGCATGACCACCAGCATGGGTACCAAACGAACCTTCATGCACTTCCTGCATTAACATGTCTGCTTCGTGTCTATCCACGTATCTGAGCAAGACCATGTCAAAGTTCCTCTAATACAGCACATCATCCTGATTCAAGTAAAAGCTTCCAGCTAGCCTTCTCAGGGTTTTCTTATCATTCTTCGACGCACCTTCAGGATACTCCTGAGTCTTGAGGAAGTTCTTGATATCATAATACCACGGTTTCTCATCAATCACAGCAGACTCGGCTGCAAACACATACGCAGGCCTCTCGAGTCGATTCACTACAACATGTGGCACGTGATTCCCCCAATGAACTTTGATCATGGAAGACAAAGTAGCCAAGGCATCAGCCATCTGATTCTCATCCCGAGGGACATGATACAACTTCACCTTCTTGAAGAACGTCAATATTCTTCTGGGGTAATCTCTATACGGAATCAAATGCGGTTGGTTCGTATTCCAATCTCCATTGACCTGATTGATCACTAGAGCGGAATCTCCAAAGATGTCAAGAGTCTTGATCCTCAAATCAATGGCTTCTTCTATCCCCATGATACAAGCCTCATACTCAGCTTCGTTGTTGGTGACATCAAACGTCAATCTAGCAGCAAAAGGTATATGAGCACCTTTAGGATTGATCAGCACTGCACCAACACCGTTACCGTTCACATTCACGACCCCATCAAACATCAGTGTCCACTTGTCATCAGGATCCGGTCCTTCCTCGACAAGAGGCTCTTCACAATCTTTCATCTTAAGATACATGATGTCTTCATCAGGGAATTCAAACATCATCGGCTGATAGTCTTCGATTGGTTGCTCGGCAAGATAGTCTGACAGAACACTACCTTTGATGGCCTTCTGCGACGTGTACTGGATATCATATTCAGTTAAGATCATCTGCCAACGGGCAACACGTCCAGTGAGAGCCGGCTTCTCAAAGATGTATTTTACTGGATCCATCTTAGAAATCAACAAGGTAGTATGGTTCAACATATACTGCCTTAGTCGACGAGCAGCCCAGGCCAAAGCACAGCAAGTTTTCTCGAGCTGCGAATATTTTGTTTCACAGTCGGTAAACTTTTTGCTAAGGTAGTATATTGCATGCTCTTTTCGACCAGACTCGTCATGCTGTCCCAATACACACCCCATCGAATTCTCTGTTACTGAAAGGTACATTATCAAAGGCCTCCCAGGAACTGGAGGTATAAGAATTGGAGGTTTCTGCAAATATTCTTTTATCTTATCAAAAGCTTTTTGACAATCATCGTTCCACCTGATTGCTTGATCTTTTCTTAGCAATTTAAATATCGGCTCACACGTAGCTGTTAGGTGAGATATGAACCGCGCAATGTAGTTCAACCTGCCTAAAAATCCACGAACCTGCTTTTCCGTTCTTGGTTCAGGCATTTCTTGAATAGCTTTTACTTTCACTGGATCAACCTCAATCCCTTTCTCATTGACAATGAAGCCTAACAGCTTCCCTGATCTCACGCCAAACGTACACTTGTTTGGATTCAACCTCAGTTTGAATTTGACCAACCTGTCAAACAACTTCTGCAAATTAACCAAGTGCTCTTCTTCTGTCTTCGACTTCACAATCATATCATCCACGTACACTTCAATCTCTCTGTGCATCATGTCATGAAAGAGAGTCGTCATTGCCCTCTGATAGGTAGCACCGGCATTCTTCAGCCCAAATGACATCACCTTATAGCAGAACGTTCCCCAAGGTGTAATGAATGTCGTCTTTTCCATGTCCTCTGGCGCCATCTTGATCTGATTATAGCCCGAGAAGCCATCCATGAAAGAGAATACCGAGGATTAAGCTGTATTATCAACCAATACATCAATGTGAGGTAATGGGAAATCATCTTTCGGACTCGCCCTATTCAAATCCCGGTAATCGATACACATTCTGACTTTGCCATCCTTCTTCGGCACAGGAACGATGTTGGCTACCCACGGGGGATAAGTTGTCACTGACAAGAAACCCGCATCGAACTGCTTCTGAACCTCTTCCTTGATTTTCACTGCCATATCAGGACTCGTTCTATGAAGCTTCTACTTAACCGAAGGACAATCATCTCTGAGAGGTAGTCTATGCACCACAATATCAGTATTCAGCCCAGGCATATCTTGATAAGACCAGGCGAATATCTCCACATACTCTCTCAGCATCTCAATCAACTTACTCTTGACATCTGACTTCAAAGCAGCCCCGATCTTAATGTCTCTTCTGGCGTCCTCAGTACCAAGATTCACAATCTCCAACTCCTCCTGATGAGGTTGGATGACCCTTTCCTCCTGCTTCAACAATCTGACCAATTCTTTCGGGAGTTCACCGTCTTCCTCACTCTCCTCTTCAGCTTGGTAGATGGGATTATTGAAATCATACTGAGCCATAACAGATTTGTTCATAGTGGATGCCATAAGATCACTTCTGCATGTTTTAATGCTTTGTTTTAGAAAAAGAGTTCAATAAAGTCACAAAAACAAAAACATTGCCATTTTTATTATTTTGAAAAAGTGAAGACAAAAATAGAAAGATAGGGATCACAAAATTGTTTGCAAAACGTCCTTTATTAATGATAAAAATTGTCAAACATGATGTGGCCCTACAATGAACCACTACGTCTTGGGCAGAACGTAGGGTTTTGTGCAGAATGAAAAAACAAAAGAAAATTACTCTGTTTGAAGAGTAACTTGGACTACATCCTCTGCTGTCCAATTGCTGATAATCTCCCCTGGCGCACGCGGGCGGACCCAGTCGTCGAGATCATAATCACTGTCACCATCTTCACTATGAGCATCAAAGACATCACCGTGATTCATTAGCCCAGCGCTGGTAAAGGTACTTGGACCTGCTTGACCACCCTGCTCCGCTTGCAAAGGTTGATAGCCAATACCAAACTTATCTTCCTTGATCGGCAAGTCCACCATTTTTCCCCAGCCTTCAGCTTTGCCAGAGTCAACGACCTCCTTAGCCTGCTTGTACAAAGCAATCGAAGCGCCTGGCTTCCTCTGATCAGCACATGCCACCCCCTCGAGAGCAACCGTCTCAAATGCCTGGCACAAAGTTTCGTGGATCTCGCCATCCACCTCGACATATTTGAACGAGGACAGGTGACTCACCAAGATATCTTCTTCGCCACACACGGTCACAATCTGATCGTTCCAGACATATTTGAGCTTCTGATGGAGAGTCGACGAGACTGCCCCTGCTGCATGAATCCATGGACGCCCCAACAAACAAGTGTACGCAGGCTGGATGACCATGACATAGAAGATTATATCGAAAACCTCCAGACCTATCTTCACCGACAAGGTAACTTCCCCAAACACCGAACGTTTGGATCCGTCAAAAGCACGAACGATCAGATCACTAGGAGTAGGGATAACCCCTTCCACAAATATCTTCTTCAGAATTTGCTTTGGCAAGACATTCAGAGAAGAACTGGTGTCTACCAGCACGTGTGACAACACAGCCCCCTTGCACTCCATCGTGATGTGCAAGGCCTTATTATGGTTTCTCCCTTCAGGCGTCAAATCAAGATCAGTGAACCCCAGGCCATGCCTGGTGCTTACGTTAGCAATCACACCCTCTTGCTGGTTGACAGAGATCTCCTGAGGTATATACGCCATATTCAGCATCTTCAGCAAGGCGTTGCGGTGTGCCTCAGAGCACAACAGCAAAGAAAGAATGGAGATTTTGGACGGAGTTTGGTTGAGCTGATCTACAATCTTGTAGTCACTCTTCTTAATAATTTTCATGAACTCCTCCACGTCCTTCTCAAACGAGCCACCAGGCATATTTGTCTGAGCAGGTTCTTCGTCAACCACGACCTGTTTACCCTTCGCTTTAGCGGAAGCCTCAGCATTAGCATCCCTCAACGGTTGGGGAGCAAACAAACGTCCACTACGAGTAAAGCCTCCCGGTCCACCGACATTGTCCACAACTGGACTTGCACTCGCCACAGGAGCTTTACTAGGCATACTGATCGTCACCGGTGCTTGATTCGATGGCCTAACCCGATTCTCAGCCCTTCGATTATTCCGGTAGGCATTGTCGTACCTCCAAGGCACAGCCTTACTATTCTCAACAATAGGTCTTCTACCTGATACAGCAATATTAGTTGGAGTGTTGACAGTTACTGGTGCGGAAATGGTGACGGGAGTACTGCTGGTTGTAGGCGCACTACTAACCCTTTGCCCACGCCCTTCAGACGGTTTGAAGTATATCGTGACAGTTGACACTGCCCCACGATCTTTAATATCAGCCCGGACAAACTGTATACTGCCTTCGTCAATCAACCTCTGAATACCAACCCGCAACGGATCACACCCATTCTCAGCTTCAGCACAGCCTAAACAATCTCCATCATAACCCGGGTAGACACCCCCATTCAATAAACGGCCCTTAACAACTGCCAAAGAAGTCTGAACGTCATTCACACTGACAACCACGTCTTCAGCTTCAGCCCCTTCAACACAATTCACCCGGTGAGCACCATGCGCAGGCATAGGGTTATTCACGACATTTGGTACAGGAGAAAAGTTGATCGTCTTGGCATCAATCAGGTCCTGGACCTTATGGTGGAAAGCCCTGCAATTCTCTATATGGTGTCCAGGCGCACCAGAATGAAAGTCACAACGCACATTGGCATCATACCCAGGTGGTATTTTTGTCAATGGCGCCATCGTCCTCAATTCAACAAATCCTAGTCTGAGTAACTCCGGCAGTAACTCAGCGTAGGTCATCAGCAAGGGATCAAAACGTCTATCAGGCATCCTCTGCCTTGGCTGATACGGACGTTGTTGCTGTTGTTGTTGTTGTTGTGGCATTGGTTGTTGAACCCTTTGTTGTTGTTGCGGAGGTTGACGTTGCCGAGGTGCTGGAATGGTCACTGCGGCAACCTGACGGTATTGATTTCTGTTCTGACTTCTGCGGTGTTGAACAGCATTAGTTTCACCCTCTCTTCGGCGAGGTGCCCCAGAGAAAGACTTCTTGGATGACGAGGAACTAGCATCTTGGATCTTACCAGCTTTGATCAAGCTCTCAGTCCTCTCACCACATATGACCACATCAGAAAAACTACCGAATGGGCAGCTTCCCATCCGGTCCATAAATACGCCCTGTAGAGTGCCAATAAACATATTAGTCAACTCCCTTTCCAGCATAGGGGGTTGAACTCTAGCAGCCAGTTCACGCCACCTCTGGGCGTACTCCTTGAAGCTTTCACCGGATTGTTGGCAAAGACTCTGCAGCTGAGTCCGGCTCGGTGCCATATCCATGTTATGCTTGTATTGCCTCAAGAAGGCTTCACCCAGATCCCTCCAGCATCGGATCGAATCTCTCTTTAATTCCATGTACCAGTCCAAAGAAGCCCCAGATAGACTATCTTGGAAAAAGTACATCCATATCTTCTCATCATCGGTATACGCAGAGATCTTCCGATAGTAAGCCTGCATGTGGGTGCGGGGGCAAGAAGTGCCATTGTATTTGTCAAAAGATGGCGCTTTGAATTTATATGGGATCCTCAACCCCTCAACCAATCCCATATTGGTCACATCGAACCCAAGAGAATTCTGGCACTCCATCGCTCTAATCTTCTCAGCCAGGGCATCAACTTTACGATCCCTATCCTCAACTCTGACCACTTCATCATCTTCACTCAGCAGTGTGAACATGTCCTCTTGTCTGTCGACAATCGGAGCTGGATGACGAACCGGAGCCCGGGTAGCTCTGACATTGACAGTCTCAGCAGCAAGAGGCTATCGATTAATCCTTATTCCTCTTAATTCATCCCCCATGGCATAATCATGAACGGGAGAAGCAACATTGACATTCTCATGAGCAGGTGCAGCAACAGGCGAAGCACGGTTGGACGTCTGAATCACGGTCTCTTGTCTCTGAACCAGGGCTCGGAGTTCCTCCTGACCTTGTGCAACCCCTTGCATCATCGTCATGAACTGGGCCATGTTCGCCCTCATCTCAGCCAACTCAGTCTGAACCTGATACATACTTCTCTGTTGATTGAGTCTGGTAGAATACCGGTGCGGTCTTCGATCAGCTATCCTGCCTGACACAGGAACCAGAGTGAGAAGTCGTGCGCAAGAACACCTGTTATGCAAAATGATATGAGTATGATGCTAATGCATATGATGCACATGATATGATCATTTCTCAGGAATTCAAAGAGCCTGATTCATCTTCAAAAGATGGCAACCTGCAACAAGAACAACACAGGAATCACAGAAACAACATACAAGAGCAAAGGGTACAGGATAAAGCCAACAATCTCATCTATAAATGAGCAACATGATCATACAACAATGATTCAAAGATCCAACGAAGTACAACAATGAATCCCACCCAACAGGCCTGGGGGTGATTCTCAACATATACATCAGGAATACAAGCTAAGACAAATGACTTCCAGGAATGAGTGTCTTCAAGTAGTGACACTGGTCTATCAACAGTTCACACTCTGAACATTCTGGCAAGGGAGTGATCTTCTCCTTCAACTGTCTTCTAAGCTCGACAACTTTTGCGCCAAGTTGGTCCTCTGATGCAAGTCTTTGGTCGACTTCTTTCTTCAACTGGATATCTTTGTGTCTGAGTTGCTTCTCCAAGTCTCTGATCTTCTTCAGATAACTGGCCTCAGCTCTCTGCAATCTCAAACACTCTCGGTGCTCTGCATCCAACAAGTTCTCCATCTCTGCGTAAGATCTCTTCTTACTCCTTGCTCCACCAACATTTGCACTTCGGATGTCTCTGAGTTGATGAGTCAGGTTCAACCTATCAGCTTTGGCTTGATACAACTCCATCTGGGCATCTTGCTCTTTCTCCTTCAGACGGCGATTTTCCATCAGGGCTTGCTTGTACTGCTCAGCCGGTACACTCTCAGCAAGGATCAAAGGTGGTTGCACTTGCAACGGATTCATCCTATCATAGGGCAACAACAAAGTTTCCACTCTCTTCTTGACCCAATCAGTGTAATCAGGCATAACAATGGCAAACTTTTTCCCTAAGACAGCTCCATCCTTAACACCAATAAACTTCCAAGCTCTTCCTATCTGCTCCAATCTAACAGGGTTGCTTCGCTTCTCAAAATACACACTCTCAGCTATCTATGCTTCAAGTGGTCTTCCATTCATCACGAACCCTAACTGGCGAAGAGAAAGAATTGGGTTGTAATTGATGCAACCCTTAGTCCCCACAAGTGGCACATTCCGGAATTCTCCACAACTCATAATAACATCACGCACATCCATCCGATAAGATTGCCATCTGATGTCATATGAAGTAAGAGACATAACCCTCTGAGTCCACCTATAAGTGCTCTGAGCCTCCACGAAAGGTCCACTGACTGGCAGGAGAGACATGAACCATCTGAGCAACAGTGGAAGACAACCTCTGATAGCTCCACCCTTACCATGCCTACTGTGGATAGCATAATAAGTGTCAGCTAACAGAGTAGGAATCGGGTTTCCTCCAATGAAAATACAGACTGCAGCATAGTCCACAAAGTTGGGCATACTCGGAAACAAGACAATCCCATAGATCATGACAGCAAGCTGGGCGTGAAAAGCTTCCCAATTCCCCTTCTCTGCTTCTCTTCTAGCAAATCTCAATAGAAACTTCAAAGGCATACCCACAACATCCCAACTGAACTTCCAATTATCACTAACCTCCTCGACACCCAACCGGAGAGCTCTGGCAACAACCCTGAAGTCAACCTCCTTGGGCACATCTAAGAAAGGAACCTGATGCTGAATCGGGACACTCAACAGAATGGAGTACTCCTCGAGAGTAGGCGCCAACTGATAATCCTGAAATGTGAAGCAACGAAGCTCTGGGTCGTAGAACTGAAGAAGAGTCTGCAATGGCACCGGATCGACTACCATCTTCAACAGTGTCAGAATATCCCCATACTGATCCCCGAACCCCCTCAGATGATCATTGGTCACCAGGTTGCTCAACTCTATCAGCGATGTCAAAGGCTCACGGTGAAAAATGTAGGAACAAGTCTTCCGCTTCGGCTCTGGGACTGTTGCCATCTCTATCAGTGAACAAGCTCTGGAATGTACCTGAGAAATGATATGCATGCAGAGATTAGTTTTTCTTTTCTTTTTCTTTCAATTCTTTTTTTATTGCGTTTCTTTTGAAAATAAACGTGCTATGATGCAAATGATGCAGACGACTGGCAGGCTGTGCATCTCGGAACACAGGATCGAAGCTTCGGCTTGAACTCTGAACCACAATTCATCTGAAACCCAAAGTCAACTGACAAACTGTCATCTGAACCCAATCTGAGGAACCAAGTCACCAACCGGACCACAAGTCCCCGACTAGTCACCGACAAGTCACCAACTGTACCTGTAATAATGATCATTCCCTCCCCACTCACGGGTGTCATCTAGGCCAGGGTAAGGTCGAGAGAAACGTAGGATAAACAACCCTTTCAAGAATATGATCCTGTGCACACCCGATGTATGCACCGATAATACCCCATCAGAGTCTGAACTGCTCGTGATATCAATGTTCCGCTAGGTGGCGCATACCACCCGCTTCCCATGAATCACTCTATTCCTAGGTTTCCTAGATTTCACTCATAGCCTGGGTATTGGGCCTTTTACCTCGAGTAACTCCCACCCCAAACAGAGAAACACAGCACAGCCAGTACAGGTGAATATGAATGAATGCAAACATTAATGCACACATAAATGCAAACAATAAATGAATGAATGCAATAAATGAAGCAGCAAACAACAACCAAAACCCTAACCTAGAGAGCGCCAGGAGAGACTCGCTTAGGGAAGATGGACCAGCAAGAGGTCAACTTCTCTATGTGTCCCCAGCAGAGTCGCCAGCTGTCGCATTACGCGAAAAACCGGCGGGAAAACAAAACAACAGAGCCGCCACCGTGCGTTATTTATCCCAAAAGAGGGAAAGGAAACGCTCGAAGTAAACTTGGAAAAGACATGGTCTCGTGACCAAAGAGAATGGGATCGGGAGTCGGTTATGCGAAGGGAAGGTATTAGCACCCCTACGCATCCGTCGTACTCGACGGGATCCACGCACAAAAGGAAGGAATATGGTTGCTAAACACTGCTCACAAACAAACAAAAACTGGCTGAAAGAGACACAAGAAAACAAACGAAACTAACTCGGCAGGATATCACATCATGGGCCTACGTAGTCCATCAGGCATAGACATCAGAGTCGACGTAGTTCGGACTAGGGGGAAACGTGCTCGCTAGGATGTCACATCCTATGCATACGTATCTTCTCGGACTAAAGAAGAATCATAGCACTCGTAGCTCGGCTAACGCACGCCAAACAAACAAACACGGGAAATCGACTGCCAATCGCTGGGCTTACGTCAAACTCCACACCCAAACAGGCAAACATGGAAACCGAATGCCAATCGCTGGACTTACATCAGACTCCGAACCACACACACGCACACTGGAAACCAGATGCCACTTAATGGACTTATACCGGACTCCGAGCACACAACAAGACAAAACAAAAAAAGCGCCCGGAGAGATCAGCTCATCTCCTGCCTACGTGCCTCATCTGGTATGAGGATCAGGGCGACGTAGTTCCCCTACGCAGGGACAAAGGACTAGCCTAACCAGATAACAGAGGGAGACACAACTAGGGAGACTAACTCGAGCCTAGATGTTATCATGCAAGTCATCCCTAAGTTAAGGTTGCTATCTAACTTGCACCGGGAGCAAGCTAATCTAATCAGCACAGACAGAATCACACAATCACAAATAGCACACACTATATACACACAAAGTGGGGCTCAAACAAGGGTCAGGCTGCAAAAGCAAGCCAACTGTAATCAGGTGATGTTAGCTCTTAACCCTAACATTGAGAGTTAGGGTGAAGCAGATGAAGTAGGAAGTGAGGGGTGTGCCTCACAGCTCTTATCCCTGGCCTGGGAGAGCTTCAGACAATGAAGTGTGGGTTCAGAAAGTGGGAACCCTTCTACACTTATGACACTGACTCAACTGTACAATTGTACAAGGATCTTGGGTTAATATCCCAATGCATCAACACAGTGGTGTGAGCAGAGGGATGACTCAACTGAATAGCAGGAGATGGATTGCACATCTCTTGTATCTGCCAATTGCCTTATCAAAGGTCTTTTCCTACTTGGGGATAAAAATAAACAAGCACAAGCATTGCCTCTTAAGGAGGACTTCAGACAGGTGCCTGGTCAAGTAACAGGCCAGGTCTTCCAGACTACATGGAGAAGAGATATTATACCTCAATGCTCAAGCTAGCAAGCAAAGCAAAAAGCAAGTTCACAAGGGAACTATAGCAACTAAGGTACCTGAAAACAATCCAACATAATCAGTACTCAACTCAAATAACAGTCAAACAGAAAGTTACAAGTCCATAGCACAAACAGATAACAAGCATCAATGCACAAAGGTGCAAGCCACAAGGCATAAGTGCAAGTCTCAAAGCCTACAAAACAAATTCAATGTTAGTCATAAACAAGCAATAAACCAACTCCAATTGAGTGCACATCATCAAGCATAAGCAATTGTGCTCTTTGACCTGAAACAAAGCTCAAACATTAAGCACTAACCACTAGGACTTGGCCTAGGGTCAAAATGGGAGCAATAAACCAAAACAGAACATGAAACTTATCAAAAATCAAGATCAATCAAATAAGAATCAAATCCAAGTAGTCTCACATTCATATCATCAATCAATATCATTTCATGAGGCAAAGAGTGCAAAACATGCAATTTGAAGCTCATAGAAGCAAACAGAAAGATCCAATTCAAATCAACTCACAAACATTTCAATAAATTCCCAAACAATTCATGGCTAAACTGCATTCATAACATGATCTACACACCAAATTTCAAGTCATTTGGACCAAGGGAAGCAAGTCAATTAAAATCATCAAGTCAAAGCATACTCAAACAAGCTCATACAAGGCACCAAAACATGCATCAACTTCAAGCAAGCACAAAACAGAATTGGCATAAGATAAATGAACCAAATCAAAGCCATGACACACTTTAAGATATCTATAATACACATGCAAAATTTTAAGTCCATCCAATAAACAACAAAAAATTCACAAATCAAATGAGATCATGACTCACAAAAAGTCCACATTTGGTCAAACAGAAAATAAATTCTCAAACAAATTGGAAATACACTCAAAAAATCCACAAAAAATCACATTCAAGCCTAACATCCAGGAGAGTCAACATGAAAAAATTCAGATCATCTTGAGTTTATATGGCATGGTAAAGAAAATCCACAAGTCAAGCAAGAAATGGTGTGACACAAATTGTCACACCTCCGAAGATCAGGTCATATCTCACAATCCAAGAATGCAAAAATCACAAACTCTATACCAAAATGCTCCTCAAGATGTCTAGATTATGCATACAAAATTTCAGCTTCATCTAATCAAGCATCATCATTTCATGATCAAAATGGTAAACAAGGTGCAACAAATGACATGTTCACATAAACCCTAGCCAAAACAGAAATCCACACGTGCACAATTTTTGCAAAAATCATCATAAAATAGTAGACATGGCAAGGATCATCATGGAAAAAACCTCATGTTAATTGGACAAATATTCATTGAGATATGAATTTTCTAATGTGAGAAAAAATAAAAAAATGAATGGAACAAGTGTATATGAACATGGTTGAATACAAGAGGAATAATGCAAAGCCAAAATGAAAGAACGCTGGAGCCAAGATTCGAGCTGCGTGCGTTTTCAAATAGGGCGCCACTTAAGTGAAACGCTGCGTTTCACTTAAGTGCGTGGCGTGATGCTATTGGACGCATGGCTCACAAACAGAAAATTTCATGCAAACACACGGGCAAATGGATCAAAGCTGTGTTGGAAAACAAAAACCTAGACATTCAAGCAACATTCATCGTGTTCATCAAGGTCAAGAACAAAACTCCACAGAAATTCATGAAACTTATGCCAGTCGAATCAGCCTTCATCATACATCAATAATCTAGCAATGATTTGTTCTAACTCTAACCACATCACAAGAACCGATCCAAATATGTTTCAACATCCAAGATTCGAATCCACATAACTTGCTCCAAACTTAATGAAATTTCATGATCTAAATTGCAGAAGGATCTACATGCTAAGATCTACAAGAACCACATGATAATTGTGAGAATTGGAGCAATCGAGTTCTTACCTCTATGAAGATGCAGCAGCCGATTTGTTGGATTCAAAGCCTGGAAGTGTGAAACAGATGTCCTATGTTGCTTGGATGAATGTATGGAAGCAAGACTTCAGCTCAACACAGCTTGAATTCGAAGAAATTTCCAACTGCCATCAAAATGCTCAATGTAACAGTCCAAGAAAACAGCACGAAAATGGTGATCCCTGACTTCAATTCACTTCCAAAAGGCTTGTGTATGTTGGAACAACGAAGATCAATGCAAGTTCTATGAAGATTTTTGCAGAAAAATGGAGAGAAAGTTTTGGAGATTTTTCACTTTTTTGGTCTAGATCTGAGCAAGAATGAATGTTAATCCCATTTTCTGTTAGAATTATCTATTTATATGTGCTGTTAATCAATTTTGTTAATCAAGCTTAGCCAAAACCAAAGTGATTAGTGAAATGAGGTGTTTATGTGCAATTGGCCAAAATAACCTTCATGTGTGGAATGAGCTGCTACAGTGCACGAATTTCTTACTAAACACACTCCAAATGTGATTTTAGACCAAATTCAAGTGGCGGAAAATGTGGCAAATGCATATTTTTGAAATTGATATTTTTCCCTCCCTTTTTCAAATTCAAGTCACATGAAAAATGCCATTTTTGTATGATGATTTTTGGTGAAATGCAATGGATTATTATGATAGAGAATGTCAAATGGAGATTGTAGCAAAAAACCCCACTCAATTTGGCCAATTGGTGTGAAAGTTATCCAAGTTTGAAGTTCAAAATTTCTTGACAATGATTTGATCATAACTTACCAACCACACATGAGAAATGGATGTTCTTGGACTTTTTGGAAAGGTGAGATAAATATCTTCAACTTTCATGTTGGACAAAATTCCATTTGAAGCTTGTATTATGATGTAAATTTGAGGAGAAGACCTTTCCATTTTTGGCAGTTTGAAATTACAGGTCACTTACTATTTTTGGAAACTTTTCTTCTGACCTCAAATTCTCCAATTTTGATCTTTGACATGTCAAATGAGACTTGTATGGACATGAATGAAGCCTTTCAAACCATCTCCCACCTTCAAATCCTTGATTTCAGACACAGTTGACCACAGTTGACTTTCTAGGGTTTCAGATGAAATTCAGCTTGACTGTTGAGCTTTGATCATCCAATCCTTGGCCAAATCACTCCAAAACGATCCCTAGATCATATGAACTTTGTTGAACCAACCCTAGGGATTTGCTTCAATAGGAAATGCACTTGCTTGCTTGCTTGACTGGATCTCCTGACCAGTCTTGACTGATGACTTGCACTTGGGCAAATGGACAATGCAATGTTATGCAGTGGACAATGTTAATGTTATGACCTAACATGAAAATGAATGTACAAAATGGTAGGTGAAAATTTGAGGTGCTACAATGTGCATGTCCAAATGCATTTCCCTTGAGCTCAACAAGTTGTTTCAGCCATCATTGGGCCTTCCACACGCTTACACAAGTCCATGCAATTCAAATTCCATTAGCCATGCACATGATCAAAGCATGATCAGATGATGCATTCAGTTATAAATAGAAGCTTCCTCTCATTCATTTGGTAACCTTTTGGAGATCCCAAGTGCTGCAGAAGTAAAACCATAACCATCACCAAAGGAATTAATCACTTTTCTTCATTTATTCGAACTTAAAATTCAGCACCATTAGCTGAGTTTTAAAGCCAAATTCCTTAGCCTATCACTTCCATTACACTCAAGGATCAAGAAGGAGCAAGGATCTTGGAGAATTCGTGGCCAGAAGTTCATCCATTCAAACTTTTTGGATTTGAATCTCCTAATTCAATGTAGTATCCTTATGTGTTTGTGGTTTTCTGAAGTCCTCATACTTGAGGTAAGCCATTGGTGCTTTCAATTCTTCATTTCATGAGAAATCAGTATGAACACCATGATTTTCTCCTTCACATTTCTCTCAATATAGGAAGAGTGAGGGAGATCCATCGGTACAGTGATGATCTCCATCACACGAACTTCATTTCCATGGCCTTGTTTTTAATTTTCATTAAGTTTTATTTTCCTGCAACTGGTGGTCGGAATTTGTTGTCTGGCTGAAGAAGATGGTGGTTTCCACCACCACCACCACCACGTGTGTCACTTCCTGGCCATTGGATCACCTTGCCACGATCTAATCTCACACGTCCGTTTCAATTACTTCTTTTAATGCTTGATGTAGCGCGTTTGAATTGGATGTATCGTGCGCCATCAGATCTGAACCGTGCCAAGTGCCACGTCAATTAATGAATGTGGATCAGATGGCTGTGGTTTTTTTCGCTTATTTTCATTTTCCATTTATTTTCGGTTAATTCATTTTATTTTCAATAATTCATTAAAAATCCATATGAAGTCAGAAAAATATGAGACAACTCCAAAAATTTTCTTGAAAAATCTAGTTTCATATTATGATTTTTAATTATTTTTGTGACTTCGTCTGATATTTTTTATGAATTACTTGGTTTTTAATGGTTTTAATTCATTTTAAAATACTTTCTGACTTTTAAAAAATACCAAAATATTTTCATAGCATTTATGGATCATGATGAGTCAATGAAAAATAGTCCCAACAATTTCTTGATTGTTTTGAGATTATTTGAGATTTTAATTCATATTGTGCTATTTTTAATTGTTTTTAATTGATTTTAATTACTTTCTGATTTCAAAAATTTGTGAGAAAATTAGTCAAAGCTTGTTTGACTATGTTGAACCCATGAGAATTTAATTGGACTTGTTGAAGTTGTTTTGAATTGAATTTGAGGTTCAACCTTATTTGTTTATTTTTTATTTGTATTTTATTTTAATTCAAAAAATACCAAAAAAATATTGTTGACTTCTTGACTTGTTATCTTCATTTCTCTTCTGTTTGGTATAGATTGAGTTTGATTTGATTCAACTTTGATCATTTGGGATTTGTTGTTGACTTATTTTCCCCTCCCTCTCATCTTCATCCCTTTCTTTCCATCAATGACCCATGAGTTAAAGTCCTGAGGTTGGTCTTGAAAAATGAGAAACTTAACCTTCTTTGATCCAAACCAAACACAACTTGATCCATGATCAAGTGAGTTATTTTGTATCATTATTCATATTGATTTTCATCTTTGCTCACTTGAGCACATATTTTATGTTTATGTCATTTTTCCTTTGCTCATTTGAGCCTATTATTGTGTGTATATATTGATATTTTGTGTTGCTTTGTGTTTGTTTTGTGTAGACCAAATGCAAAAGGAGAAAGGACTTAGAATTAGGATTTACCCATGCTTAAAGGAGTTCAAGAGCAAATAGGCCTCATGCCTTTAGAATGCAAAATTTGTTGAAGAGCAACTAGGCCTCATGCCTTTAGAATGCTAAAACTCAAGAGTTGACTTAAAAGAATTCCTCCTAAAACTTATTCTTTGTCCATCCCCCATATTGTGTTGTGAACTTTTTGATGTTTGCTTTTGTGTGATAGGGATACCATCTTGAGATTGTGAAAATAGGACCATTGTCATGAGTAACCAAGTTAAGAGCCAAGCCAAATGGAGATCCTAGGAGCTTGAATTCAATTTGTTGATTGCTTGTTTGTATGCTAAGTCCAAAGGAAAAGAGCATCTTGAGTAATCTATATGACTTCAAGAAAAGGAACTCCAAGGGTTTATCTTTCCCCTCTTATCTTTGTATGCTTTAGGAATAACCCTTCTCTTCTTCTCCCCACTCTAACCAAGCCAAAAATCATTTTCAAAACTTTGGCTTTGTTTCAAATTAGAAACCTAGGCTTTAGGCTTTTGACTTTTCAAAACCATTTTTATAAATACTCATTGTAAATAAACTTGTATCCAACCTTGACCTCATTTTGTAAATAAGTCTAACTTGTAAATATAACCCATTCAAGTTTTTTTGTGTGGTTCCAATGGCCACCTTGTTAAAACCTTTTCAAAAACATTAGTCATAGGTTTGAGTTATCATAGTGGTTGATGTAAATCTCACCTCATCCTTAGTGATTGGATTATAAGTCTTCCATGCTTATTATAGGGTTAACCCCTCACTAGCATGTTGAAGCCTTCCTCACATGGTGGATTGTTGGTTTAGGTTGAGTTTTCTCCATTTGATAACAAAAGACCTTAAGGCTTTTGATAAAATCAATTCACCAATCTTTGAGATTTTTACCGCGAACTACGAGGTTTTGATCCTCCTTTGGGATGGTACGTAGGCAATGGGTTCATCCATTCAAACGACAAAACTTGTAAATATAATCTATTTTCTTCTCATCCCTCCAATCTTTTGCACAAATCTTTTGACAAATACCAACCTACAACACATATTTGCGAAAGAGGTTCCCATAGAGTACTAAGGATGTTTAGGGTGTGTAAAACCTTCCCATTTGATAACCAACCCCCTTACCTAGATCTCTGACTTTTTTATTAGTTTTTTATTTGAAAAACTTCTTACTTGGCTTTTGTTCGCTTTTTAGCCTTTCCTTTGGATAAATAAAAGTGCGGTGGCGACTCGAATTGTATGTTGACTTTTGGTTTAGTCAATAAACCTAAAAGTAACGAAAACCCCGCTACAGTGATCACTCCGTAGATCTGCATCAAAGGTTTCAATTGCCATAAGAGTTAATGATTCTATCACCAATCATGCCCATTCGTAAGGATCACTAAAGGAGAATTTTTTCAAATTCTGCTGCGTTTTGGATCTCCCTTCTTCTTCATAATTAAGTGAGGTGAAAGTGTTAGACACCTCTCACTTTTGTTGTACTCAATGGGAACCTCCTATAGCCTAGGGTTAAATGTGTTTTTTAAGGGGGATGTTTGCATGTATTATTTTTCCTTGTTTTTAATTATTTATAAAGAGAGGGGCATGCACAAAAGAATAAAAATGGGAAAAGAGTTAGTTTTAAATTATGGTACTCGTCAAGGTTTCAGAACCTAATGCCTACGTATTCTCATTGAATGGTGAGTAAATCAGAGTCATCGTAGTTTGTTGTTTTGTTGGTTGGTGGATTTTAATTTATGAAAAAATTGTCATGGTTTTAAAATTAGATGCACTAGGGCAAAAGAAAGTGATTTATCATATGGGGCGAGAAAAAGAAATTCGATTTGATAGGAGACATGGATTTTAATTGTGTTTTGAATTGTGAAAAATATTAAGTTAATTTGATTGAGAAAATAGTGTCTAATTATATACAAAAGTATGGGTTATTTACAAGTTAATATTTTCGTTTTTGTTCTTTTTAGAATTAAAAATAAATAAGAGAAGATTTACTATGGTTTTCCTTCATTTTTCATCATCTGAATCCCTCTCTTATAGTCCTTTTCCTCATTACATTCTTGCACCAAAACCATCATATAATCACAAGTTTCAATGGTTTCCAATAGTCTTCATACCTCTTTGTGTGCTTCAACTAGATACAACTCTACTTACTTCTCAACTCTTTCTCAAGAGAAAACTTTTGATCAATATTTCTGCGATTGCACCATCCTTAAATTAAAAAATTTTCATGAAAAATATTTCAGAGAACAAGGTTTTGAGTTCATGCATTTTGTTTATGAAGCAATTCTAACAAATTTTATTTGTGGTGAATATGAGCCCGTCAATCATCATTTGGTGAAGTATTATACACCAATCTTAACTTCCAAGATGGGCTCATCTCTTTTAAGGTAAGCAAAACTCCAATTTCACTGTTTGTTGCTATGTTTGGTGAAATTCGTGGCCTACTAAATAAAGACACCAATTTTTCATATGATATTCCTAATATTCCTGATTTTTCTAGGCTTTAAATGAAAGTTATAATAAGCTCAATTCACATGTGATGTGATTATGTTACCACTTATGTTGTGATATGAATATGGAAATTCAATGGTTGAAGTCTTTATGTCATATCCTTTGGGACTTTGACAAATTACATATGACAACCACCCTTACTCTAACTCCACCCAACCGTTGTCTTCCATTATTCCTCAACCCGAGGTCACTCTGATCCTCCCTTCAACACCAGCCACGATAAGCTAAGTGACCATCACTATTCCGGATGCAACTCCCCTTTCAAATACCCTATTTTTCAGACGCCTAACCATCAACAATAAAATTATTTTCAGTCACACCAAACAACTATTGCAATTGTTGTGTATTCTGGCCAATCGTTCGCTATTCTCCTTTTCAAGCAAACTGAAGCTCTCTCGGTTCAAACACACCTCCACAACAGTGGCGACAATAAAAAAACTCAATTAGAAGCAGCTTGCAAGCAGCAGAGATTCGTGTTTCGATAAAGACTAGGAATTTTTTTGTATGAATCTATATGATGTTGTTGTTTACTGCTTACTTGTTGTAATGTGTGTGTATTGATGTAACAATATCGTCGCATTTCGTTTGGTGTTGGTTGTGTTATTTCAGATATGTTTGATTTCTTTGTAATAAGTTTGTAAACATTTTAAATATAATATTTGGTTGCTACTATTTTTTTGCTTTTCCGTTGTTTGAGTCAGAGTTTAATTCGCGGATTCAACGATTATAGGCCATCAATTTTTCTTTCGATATATTAATGTAACATTGTTGCTGCACCTCTAAGTTAGTTTCATTCAGATAGTGTAATATTCAGTTTCGGATTATCTTCAAACAATAATGAAATAAAAGGCTACCTAGGTAAAAGGTCCAGTCATAGTCTCGAGTATTAAGCCCAAGTGGTAATCGCTTGTAACTCATAAATACTTGTCAAACACTAAACCAAATATGTCACTATTTTGCAACAAATCAAAAGAAAAAGGATACCTGGATGAAAGATCCAGTCATAGTCCCGAACAATAAGCGCAAGTGATAATAGCTTGCAAGCTCAAGTGTTTGTCTTTCATTCAAAACACTTACAAATATTCAAACCTTTTCGCAAAAAAATTGAAATAAAAAGACTACCTGGGTGAAAGATCCAGTCATAGCCTTGAGTATTATGCCCAAGTACAAATTGCTTATAAGTCATGAATACTCGTCTTTCAAGTCTAAAACATACTCAAGCACATTGAGCTTTATTTCTCGCCTCCGTGCAATCAATAACTTTTTTTACAAAGAACATTATTTAGTTTGTTCTAATGTGAATCCAAACTAGCGGTTAATCCTCCACCGCGAGCAAACAGGTCAATGTTTAACCGTTACAATGTGATCTAAACATTTGTTCAATAAAATAAACTTCAACCAGTCTAACATATATTTTTCTCGCCCCATGCGAGCGAAACATTTCTAACATGTATACAAACTAGCTCTCAAAATCTTCTTGGCCATGGCATGCCCATTGGCATGAGTTTCAAAGGATCCTTCATGAATCTCCTTGATCAACAGGTCCGCTTGAAGTCCATCCACGCATCTACGCAGAATCATGTCGTGGTTTCTCTTGTATAACACACCATTGCTTAAGAAGAATTTGGATGCTAACTTCCTCAATGTTTTCTTGTCAAGGGTTGTTGCATCTGTTGGATATTCTTGGTTTTGCATTTGATGTCGTGAAACCAAGGTTTACCATCGGCTTCCTCTTCAACCGACTGGCGATAGGCAGGCTCAACTTTCCGCTCTATCTGAATGAGATGCGCTTCATTATGGAATCTAACTTGGTAGATTAAAGCCAACATGGCCAAAGCATCAGCAATTTGGTTCTTAGTTCTCGGGATATGACGGAAAGTGATTTCGTCAAAGTATTTTATTAGTTCCATGACATTGGCACGATATGGGATTAACTTTGGTATCACGGGTTTCCCATTCGCCTTTGACTTGATATATCACCAAGGCTGAGTCTCCACATACTTCAAGGATTTTGATTCGGAGGTCAATTGCTGCTTCAATGCCTAGAATGCACGCCTCATATTCTGCTATATTGTTTGTGCAATCAAAACACAACCTTGCTCTGAAAGGAGTGTACCCACCATTCGGGTTCAATAGGACAGCTCCTACGCCATGCCCCATGTAATTGGAGGAACCATCGATCATGAGCTTCCACCGAGATCCGGGTTCAGGTCCTTCATCAAGTCCTTGGATTTCACAATCTTTTACTACCATAATGTCTTCATCAGGGAAGTCGAATTTCAACGGCTGGTAGTCTTCAATGGGCTGGTTTGCCAGATAATTAGATAACACATTTCCTTTTATGGCTTCTTGAGATACATATTGGATGTCATACTCAGATAGTAACATCTACCAACGGGCGAGTCTTCCAGTTAAAGAGGGTTTTTCAAAGATATATTTTATTGGATCCATTTTTGAGATTAACAAAGTAGTGTGCAAATCATGTATTGTCTTAGACGACGAGAGGCCCATGCTAAAGCACAACAAGTTTTCTCCAAGAGTGAATATCGGGTTTCACAATTGGTAAACTTCTTACTCAGGTAGTAGATGGCATGCTCTTTTCGACCGGTTTCGTCGTGTAGTCCCAACACACATCCCATTGACTTTTCAAGCACAGTTAAGTACATAAAGAGTGGTTTCCCCTGAACAGGTGGAATTAGAATAGGGGGCTCTTGCAGGTATTGTCCGATCTTCTCAAAAGCCCTTTGGCAGTCAGAGTTCCATTCAACTGCTTGATCTTTTCTAAGCAACTTTAATATAGGTTCACACGTAACAGTCATATGAGATATAAACCTAGAGATATAGTTCAAACGTCCCAGGAATCCTCTAACTTCTTTCTCTGTACGTGGAGCAGGAATTTCTTGTATTGCCCTAACCTTGTCTGGATCTACCTCAATTCCTCGTTGACTAACAATGAAACCAAGCAACTTTCCAGATCGGACACCGAAGGTGCATTTAGCAGGATTCAGCCGTAGTTGAAATTTCCGAAGACGCTCAAATAACTTTTGCAAGTGATCTTCTATATGATCCTCTTCACTTTGGGATTTTGCAATCATATCATCTACATAAACCTCAATTTCCTTATGCATCATATCATGGAAAAGAGTGACCATTCCTCTTTGGTAAGTTGCCCCAGCATTTTTGAGACCAAATGGCATTACCTTGTAGCAAAATGTTCCCCAAGGGGTGATGAATATGGTCTTTTCCATGTCTTCTGGATCCATCTTAATTTGATTATAACCGGAGAATCCGTCCATAAAGGAGAAGACCGCAAACTTAGCAGTGTTGTCTACCAGAGTGTCAATATGTGGCAGGGGGAAATCGTCCTTTGGACTAGCTTTGTTTAGATCCCTGTAATCAACACACATCCTAACCTTGCCATCCTTTTTGGGTACTGGTACAATATTAGCTACCCATTGAGGGTACTTCGCAACTGCTAGAAAACCGGCATCAAATTGGCGTTTCACCTCGTCACAAATCTTTAGAGCCATGTCGGGTCTTGCTCTTCGGAGCTTCTGCTTCACTGGCGGGTAATCTGGCTGTAGTGGTAGCTTGTGGATAACAATATCAGTATCTAAACCTGGCATATCCTGATACGACCAAGCAAATACATCTACATATTCTTGTAGCAACTTGATCAATCTTTCTTTGATGCTTGCTCCAAGTGTAGTTCCAACTTTGACCTCTTTCTTGTCTTCCTCAGTGCCAAGGTTGATTGTACCCACTAGTTCTTGATGCGGCTGAAGGGCCTTTGACTCGTGCTCGAGCAGCCTTTCCAATTCTTCAGGGAAATCACAATCTTCCTCACTATCCTCTTCCGCTTGGTAGATAGGGAGTTCAAAGTTATAGGAAGTAGTGGGGTCATCGAATTCAACTGGTTTATTGATTATTCTGCATGTTTTTTAAATGCAAAAGAATTAAAAATATTTTTGTAGTTTTTGAAAGGATTGCCATTTTAAGGAAAGAAAATAAAATAAATGAACGATAAGAATTTGAACAAAATGTTTTTATTTGTCATAATGATTTTGAAATTTAATGTGGCCCTACAAATGATCCGTTAGCCTTGGGCAGAGCTAAGGATTTTGAAAAAACAAAGGAAAACACAATTACTTTGACACAGGAAAAACTTCTGGAATCTCAACTGCTTCCCAATTTGTTAAGGTTGCTTCACACCGGTATATCAGATTTTATGCTTCTCCATCTTCAGTGTCATCTTCAACTGCACCAACTTGATCCCCATGGATAAATCCCGTGCTTAGAAAAACTTCTTGTATGCTCCGTATGCGGTCCTTTGTAGGGACCATGGCTCCTTCCTTAGCAGAAGGCTTGTACCCCAAACCAAAACGATCATTTTTCTCACTGACATTGATGACTTGCCCCCAACCTGTAGGACCTCCATTTTCAACTGAGGCGAACGACAAACTGGTTTTCTCAATAGGATCCTTTACCTCTGCAAGTGTGGCATTGGATATTTCAAGTGCTTGGAAAGAGGTCTCTAAGGCATCTTCATCAGCCTCAATATAACAGAAAGAGGAGAGTTGACTAATATAAAATCTTCTTCACCCGAGACAATGATGAGCTTGTCATCGACAATAAACTTCATTTTCTGATGCAAAGTAGAAGTCACTGCCCCAGCAGCATGTATCCATGGACGTCCCAAAAGGCAGCTATAAGCGGGATTTATGTCCATGACTTGGAAATTGATTGGGAATACATGCGATCCGATTTGGATTGGTAGCTCTACCTCCCTAACTACTGTCCTCCAAGAACCATCAAATGCTTTTACCACAAGTGCACTAGGTTTCATTTCTGAACGTTGGTAAGATAATTTAGCAAGTGCCCTATTTGGTAGAACATTTAGGGACGATCCAGTGTCAACTAAAACCCTGGCCAGAGCATCTTCTTGGCACTTTATGGATACATGTAAGGCGGGATTGTGATTCTTCCCTTCCTTGGGTAGCTCTTCATTGCTGAAACTTAGAGTGTTGCAGGCTGTGATATTGGCGACCACCCCATCGAATTAGCCAACCGTTATATCTTGGGTAACATGAGCTTGAGCAATCACTTTCAGTAGAGCCTCCCTATGAGCTTGGGAATTTAGAAGCAAGGACAAGATAGATATTTTCGACGGTGTCTGATGTAACTGATCAACTATCTTGTAGTCGTTTTTCTTTATCATTCTTAGAAATTCACTCGCTTCATCTGCTTGCACTACCGGCTGTGCCCCTCCATATTCTGGGGCATGATTTGTAGTTGCAGCTTCCCTTGTTGGTTCTTGAGGGATTATATTAACATCGGGAGCATAAATCCGACCGCTGCGGGTCATTCTGCTCGTCCCTGCGATCTTAGTGATGTTGGTGTCAACATTCTCCAAGCTTTTCTCACCTTCAACATCTTTGGGCTTTTCATCTACCACTCCATCTACCACAGTTATGTCATATTTCCAAGGTACCGCTTTGGTGCTTTCAAAGGGAAAGGGGGTAGGCATACACACTACCACAGGTGATGGATGAACAACATCTTTTCTTTGATAAGTTATCTCAACAGGTTCTGGTAGATTGAAAAAGGGTTCAACGACTGAAATTTCCTCGTTTGTTGCAGGACCACACACTTGTAAAACACCTTGATCCATCAAGTTTTGAATATCAGTTCGTACCACTTTACATCCCCTTGGATAAATGGCACATTCTTCACAGTTGTCGTGACATGTATCAATCAAACTAGCTCCCACCAATCTTGCATGGAGTGCTAGCAACGGAGTTTTAACATCTTCAACATTTTTTATTATACAAACATCAGAAGCATCCTTGATGGCATTAACATCACCATGCGCCGGCAAAGGGTTACTTTTTACGTTGGGTCTGACATCTCGAAATGAAAGGATCTTCTTCTCAACAAGCTCTCGCACAATATGCTTCAAAGCATAACATCCCTCTAAATCATGCCCAAGGGCACCCTCATGGAAAGGACAATGGGCATCTTGATTGTACCATGGAGGTAAGGGATTTGGTGGAGGACCCAAAGGTCTGGGAGTCACCAACCCTTTCTGCAGTAACGATGGGTACAACTCAGTGTACGTCATAGGGATTGAAGCGAACGGAGGTCTACCTCTTTGTACCCTATTTTGATTTGAAAGATTTTGTGGACGTGGAGCCTGTGCCCTTGGTTGTTGATAAGCGGGTGGCATGGGTGCTTGCTGGTATACTGGTGCTTGTTGAATAGGTTGATAGACAGGAGCTTGTGACTGGTTGAAATTTGGTGTGACTGCTGCCACATACGGTTGTTGAAAATACTGCACTGGATAAGATGGTTGTTGCTGAGCAAATTGATGTTGCTTCTTCCATGAATGACTCCTTCTTTGACTGGTTGACACTGCGTTTGTTTCACCCTCTTTCTTCCTTTGAAAACTTCCGGGAAACTTTTTGACATTATTACCAGATGTTTCAGAGGTGGTTATCATTTTTCCAATCTTCAATCCAAGCTCGACCTTTATGCCCATGACAACCAAGTCAGAGAAGCTTGCCGATACACTACTCACCATCCTTTCATAGAACATAGGTTTTACCGTATCCATGCACCAATCTGCTAACTCCTTCTCAACAAGGGGTGGTTCGACTTGCGAGGCCACTTCCCTCCATCGTTGTGCATATTCCTTAAAAGACTCGTTATCTTTCTGGGAAATGCTGAGCAAGTGCCTCCTATCTAGGGCCATATCCATGTTATACTTATAATGTTGGATGAAAACATCAGATAGGTCTTGGAAACAACGAATTCTACTCTGATCAAGGCTTAACTACCACTTAGAGGGAGCGCCCCTCAAGCTGTCTTGGAAGCAATGTATCATAAGTTTATCGTCCTCTACGTGCGCAGCCATTTTTCGATAGTACATAATAAGGTGACATTTAGGACATGAGTGGCCCTCATACCTATCGAAATCTGGGGTCTTGAATTTCGCAGGAATCACAAGACCTGACACTAAGCATATCTCCTTAGCAGCAACACCAAAGACTTGGTCCCCTTCCATAGCCCTTAACCTTTTCTCAAGAATCTGAAAATTCTTTTTCATTCCTCTTATGTCTTCATGCCTTTCATCATCTTCGTCCGAAAAATCCGGAGCATGTTGTTGATCTTCAAAATAAGGTTGCACGTGTGCACGGACAAGAGGTGGTGCGAACGTGTGGACCACTGGATGAGTTTCATTGATAGTTGGTAGAGGAGCCGTCTGCTGAGTGGATTGTACAAAACCAGGGGCGCCTTCAACTGGAGGTGTGAAACCGGGAGGTAAACCATAGACCGGCCAAGTGGTCGGCACTGTCCTTGCAGGTTGGGGTTCAATCGTAGGACCGGTGATTTCTGAAACGACCGTCGTTTGGGTGTCCAACTTGGCCTTAATGACTTGTAGTATCTCCATGACTTGACCCATGTTTCCTCGTAGGTCTTCAAGTTCTGAGCTTACTCTCTCCAATTCTTGTTCTTGATTTGCCATTTTTTGACGAGCGTTGGCTCTGGTGTTGTAGTGGTGTTGAGGACTCAGTGTGGAACTGAAGAAGACACAAAAATGAGTTTTTTGTTTGAAGAATGACATGAGTGTATGTTATGGGTGAATTTTGTGCAAAGCTCTTAGTTATCTTTATTATTTATTCCAGCAATGTTAGAATATATTAAATAAGAATAACACGTAATAATTGAGGCCCAAAATGACAACTTCCATTAATCAAAATCAGATTTGAATACAAAAGGATTTAACTTCAAGTATAAATGATTCAAATACAAAAGATTTGAACACCAACAATTCAAATTCAAGTACAAGTAAACTTAAGCTCTGTCTCAGCTCGTATGACCGTAGCAAGATCTGTGGTGAGCTCCTTCATCGTTTTCTTGCAAAACTTGATGAAATTGAAAACTTGAGGAGGCGTGTTTTTGGGACACATACACCAATCCGCTTCCTGGAGTTTTTCTAGGAGTTCCAACATGTTGAGGTTAACAAATCTAGCCAAGTTGCGGAACTTGCCATTCCATTCAACATAGAGCTCTTGGAGTTTCTTGATGACCTGTTGATCTTCATCTAAGGTTGCTCTAGCCTCTCTATACAACCTTTTCCAGTACACACAATCATTCTTTAGGAGCAAGTAGGCTGCATCACCTTCTTGGCTCTCCAAAACTTCAAACCTCCTATTAGCCTCTTCCAACTGGTACTTGAGATGGTGATAGTTTCTTTCAGCTTCTTCTTTTTGGAGTATCTCGCGAGACAACTTCTCCTTGCATTTCTTCAGAGTGTCCCTCAGTTCACGGATCTGTGCCTCAAAGTCGAGCTTAATTTCTTTCTTATCCATAAGAGATTTATCCAACATTCTCCCTAACTCACAGATTCTATATTCAGCTTTCTTGAGCTCTTCCTTCCTAGTTCGGATCACTGATGTGGAACCTATAAGGATATGATCAAGATCGTCCTTCTGGTCTTCTAATAGCCTGGCTCTCTTGTTACTATCCTCAAGTTCCTGGGCTTTCCCCTTACGTTCATCCTTCAAATTCTGATTTTCCAAGATAACTCGGTTCATCTGAATCCGTAATTCAGTATTCTCCAATTCGAGCTCCTTAACCTTAGTAGTGAGTTTCTCCATGTCCTCAGGGAGTATGGGCTTGGGCTCAGGAGTTTTGGGAAAAACTGAAGCCTTTAAGATAAATGGAAAATGGATTTCCCCAACTCTTTCTTTCACCCATCGAGTGTAAGGTCTCTGGCGAGAAGGTTTCTTTTTCCAAACTCTTTACCCTTCCTAACAACTTTTAACCAAGCCTTTCGTATCGCTCTTACATCAGGATTGCTTGCTTGGATATCAAAGAGCACAAATGGCTGTAAGTTCTTTGCGTCAGGAGGACCATCCATGGAGTAGTTGTGTTGCATTCGAGATAACATAGGGTTATAATTGATGCAACCCTTAGTACCCAACAACGGTACATTAGGAAATTCCCCACAGCTGACTATAATGTCTGGGGTTTCCCACTCTCGGATATACCATCGGATGGAACTTGCAGTGAGAGATGCTAATATTTGAGGAGATTTAAGTTCCTTTGCCACAAAAGGGCCTTCTTCGGGCATATGTTGCATGAACCAAGTATAAAGCAAAGGAGCACAGCACAACAAAGTTCCACCCCTCTTTTCATGTCGAGCGTGAAGGGCATGGTAAATGTCAGCTAAGAGAAATGGTACGGGATTGCAAGAGAGAAAGACTTCTATGGCTACCTGATCCACAAATTTTTCAACGTTTGGGAAGAGCACAATCCCATGGATCAACAAAGCCAACACAACATAGAATGCATTCCAATTTCCCTTTTTCTTGAACTTCAGAGATAAATCTTCCAAAAACATCATGGCAAAACCTTCGCAACCCCCTTTATCAACCCAATTGTCTAGAATAGTCGGGACATTGATACTTAGGGCTGAAGCTATCTTCTTTGGGCCTACTTCTTCTTCGAGCTTTGGAAATGGATTGAAATCCTTCAATTTGAGACCCACAATTCTCTCAACTTCTTCCAAAGGAGGAGCTAGTTGGAAATCAACGAATGTGAAACAACGTAGAGGTGGATCATAATATTGTGCCAAAGAGCTGATAATTCCATAGTCAACTTTCTTAGTTAGAAGGCTCAAAATTTTCCCATAGTTTTTTCCGAACTCATCACGTTTGCTGAGAGTCAAATCAGAGATCAAACCCTTCAGACTGTCCAGCTTAGGTTCCTTGTACTTAAGTGTGAAAGTGTTTCTCCTTGGAGTTGTCATTTTCAAGTTCTCAATTCCTGAAACAAATAAGAGACAACTAAGAGATTGCTTTTTATGATGGTGGTGCAATGTATGTGGATGAATGTGATGCATTTTTTGTATAGGTTCAATAGGCTTAAGGCATAGATAAGTCTGATTGCTTCGTATAGAACATGGTTCTCACCAGGTATGATCTAAGGTTTCAAAAAAAGTTCCTAGAGTCATGGATCCATTAGACTGTTTGCTACCTGCTGCAACTTACTTGCCAAACATCAACTCCATCTAAATAATCTACTCTAAGTGAGGTTCTCGCATCGATCCAACGAGAAATTCAACTCGCATACCCATGCTACGTAACCATCTTCCCTAGTTGGACGAAGGATTAAGGTTCTACAAATGGTTCTCAGAGTCATGGATCCTAAAGAAAATATCGAAGCTTACGGCAACTTACTTGCCGAGCGATAACATCTTCTCAAGAATCTACTCTAAGTAAGGTTCTCGCACCGACCAAACGAGAAATTAATCTCGCGGACCCGCACTACTCAACCTTGTCCTATCTTATGTTTTTACTCGAAACTCGGGTAAAAAGTCTTTCCCACAAGGTTTGCAATCAGAGTATCCAAGTACCAAAGCATAATGGAACTAGTACAACAGATTTATATCAATATGACAATAAATATAGCAAAAACAATAAAGAAAAGCCACACAAGTAAACAAATAAAGGCACACAAAAGACCTAACTAGGCTTGACTCACTTAGGGAAACAACATTTCTATTCCCCAGCAGAGTCGCCATCTATCGTATCTCAAGAAAAATGGGAGACACGACCTATGCGAAACGCGATCGCACGCTCGCAATGATTGACTGAACAAAGTCGCCACCAAACTTTATTTATTCCTAAAAAGGAAAGGGGAAATATCGATAAAACCCAAGAAAGAACGACAATGATATTGGTCGTCGCAACCAAATCAGGGTTCGGGAGTCGATTACGCAAGGGGAAGGTATTAACACCCCTCACGTCCGTTGTACTCAACGGGAACCATTAGGTTAGTTGTGTGCGTTAGTGTTAGTTTGGAATGTTTGGCTTTTCAAGTTATTAAGTGGGAAAGAATAGAACAGAGGAGAATATTTTTGGATTTTTGACGAAGGACTAAACCTAAGTTTTTTATTAGTGGGCCTGACAAGATTTACAAATCCTGCTCCTACGTATCTCAATAGAGAAGTCAAGGCTTACGTATTTCTGGGTAGAAAAAGTTTGTTTGTTCGTCGATTTTAGCGAAAGCTATATTGTATTAATCGACGAAAACATTGTTTTACCCAAAACAGATGAGGAGCGGACGTATACCACACATCGAATGGATTTACAAATCAACATTCAGAAAAACGTCACTTATCTCAACTCAACAATTGTGGCCGAAGCATTGCTTTGCATCACCTTAAGACAAGATATCTTTCGTTTATGAAAAGGTTTTTCTAATCAATCGCACGATGGAGAAAAAAGAGTTTGATTGGTTGGATGTATTTTGAGTGATGGCTAGAACTTGGATGAGCGAGATATCCATCTCGAATCCTAGACTCAGGAGTGCGAGGTATCCACCACGTTCCATTTCCATCTTACTGGAAAAAGTATTTAATAAAGATTAAGTATTTTGAGGTTTGATTGAGAAACGGTTTGAAGAAACCGCATTGACAATTTTAAATGATGGCGAGAGCTAAGATAGGTGAGGCATCCACCTCGAATCTTAATCTCAGGAGTGCACGGTATCCACCATGTTCCATTTCCATCTTTATTGAAAGGGGTTAAGATAGGAATTAAGTATTTTGGAGTTTGAAAGACGAGTACTTATGACTTGCAAGCTCTTACAGCTTGGGTCTAATACTCGAGAATATGTCTGGATATTTCACCCTGATAATCTTTTTCTTCTAAATTTGCTTAAGGAAATGGTTTGAATATTTACAAGTGTTTTGGAGAGAAGACGAACACTTATGGCTTACAAGCTCTTACAACTTGGGCCTAATATTCGGGATTACAACTGGATATTTCATCCAGGTAGTCTTTTCCTTCCATCTTACTTAAGAAACGGGTTTGAGTATTTACCAATATTTTGAGGAGAAGGCGAATACATAAGGCTTGCAAGCTCTTACAACCTGGCCTAATATTCGGGATTACAACTGGATATTTCATCCAGGTAATCTTTTTCTTCATATTTTATTGAGAAAAATACGTTTGAATATTTACAAATATTTTGAAAAGAAGACGAATACTTAGGGCTTACAAGCTCTTACAACTTGGGCCTAATATTCGGGATTACGACTCGATATTCCATCCAGGGTAATCTTTTTCTTCAGATTTTAATGAGAAAAGAATTGAATAATAAACTAAAATAATTAAAGTACAAAGGTTTGAAATGATTATCGGATGCTCGTTTTAATTCTTGTATTAACAGATGAATAAAGAATGAAAGAATAAATATTATACACTTTATGGGATAGGGGTACACTTGTTATGAATGGGGATGGTTCATGTCAATCAAACAATAAGAATATATGCCCCAATCATCATACAAGTAGGCAACAGTTATCAATCAAATCAGATAAGTAAACAAGTATATAATCAAATCAAAGAATCAAAGAATGAAATAATGGAGCATTAAACAAGGCATGGGAAGTATGAACATGTTAAACAATCAAGCAATAGTGAGCATGGATGAAAGAAACAAGTATAACAGATAACAGATGAACCAGACAGATGAAAAGATGCACAAAAAGGGTCCACTGAAATTGATTAAATCAAGAAATGAGGTAAGGATCAAATAAAATCAAGATAAAATACCTCTAATACATGGCCTATGATATGAACAAGGGAGGATCAAAAGATCTCTTCAATTTCCATAAGCAATCCCTAAGCCAAACATCGATAATAAAGAAGTCAACTGAAAAATCGAGCCAACTTAAGAAATATCAAATAAATAGCAAATTAATCAAGAAAATCATGAAAAATTAAACTAAGTGAGATGGGGTCAGGACATCATCATCCCCTAAAAAGATTTTAAAAATAATGAAAATTAGTGCATAAATTAATTGAAACGAAATAGAGGTCAAACCAAAAGTCAACCAACCAAACTAGGTTAAAAATAAATCAAAAATAAATGGAAAATTGTGAAATAAAAATCCAAGAAAAAGTCAGGTTGACCATGGGACAGTGGTCAACCTTCATCCCAAAAATCAAAGGCTGAAAATAATTTTAAGTTATAAAAATAAAATCAAGAATTAAAGGTATGCTAAAAAGAACCACTTGGAATGAATAATTAAAATAAAATATTAACATTAAATAAATACGAAAATAAAAATTAAATAAAATTAAATAAGGCGTCAAGAAATATGGAAAATATTTTTGGGTATTTTTATGAACAAAGAAATATTTTAAATTAATTAAAATCAAAACAGAAAATAAATGGAAATTAAAGAAAGAAAATGAAAAGAGAGTGTATCAGTATTGATGGGCCAGGAAAGGGGATGTCAAAAGCGAGTAGCACAGGCCCAAGGTCCACAACCAACTTAAGTCAGGAGTGACATGATTAAAATGAACGTTTTAATAAAATAATTCATGTAACATGCATCAATTGGTCAAGTTTCATTTAAGTGACTAAAAGACAAAAACAAATGGACAACCAGGATTACAACATGCGCGCTTGATCCAGTGGTCCTCAAGACGACACGTGGTCGTCTTCCTCATGGGACCAAAAAAGAAACCCTAACGCCATGCAAATACGCAGAAACAGGTGAATTTCTTCCAACTTCAACAACAAAATGCGACCACCATAGGGCATCAAATGACATGAAATAAAGCCCAGATATCAAGTATGAAATGTGTAGATTAACATGGTAACTTTGTTTGAGTGAAATGATGGCTTAATCATGGAGAAATATTGACAATAAGATGACAACATGGCCACGGGCATAAAAGAAATCAACAACATAAACTCAACATCAAGAACACAAGCATATGATTGGCCTTGTAAACAATCATGAAACAAATATGAGCATATGATTAGCATGGCAAACAGTAGTGATAATAATGATGAGCATGGTAAGCAAGCATAAGAATGAGAAAAATAATGGCCATGGAAATGGAGTAAGATGATTACCTAGTGGAAGCTTGGTCCACTGCCTCTTGGTTGTGGAGAGTATGGAAGGAAATGGTGTTGCTCTCTTGTGCCTCACTTCAAGAACTTGGTGAGAAAATAAAGTCTGCTCTGTGACCTTTTTTCCTTGCTTGCAACGAAATTCCAATGGCCTCCTTTTAGGTTTAGGGTTTTAGGCTTAAATAATGTGATTTGGTTTATGAGGAAATGGTGCAAAGGTGACAATTTGGTGAGGTGTATGAGGAAGTTACTTATTTTGGCAAAACTGAAGTGAGTGGAAATAATTTTCATGGCTAAATGAGGAAAAGAAGAACATGGGCTGGTTGGTTTTGCAGCATGGCTTGGTCGGTTTGGTTAGCAAGGAAACATTCCAAGGTGATGACTTTGTGGCTTCATAACTTGATGAGAACATGACCAATTGGTAAGACAATGCAAACAGTAGAAAGATCTCGTGGAGCTTAGCATGTTTCATGTTGAGCATAAGTGGAAATGATGAATGGAAGAAGGTGAAAAATGACCCTCAAGATCATGTTGCACCATGTAAAACTGGTTGGGCAAGCTAGGCATAAAATCTGCCTAGAAATTCAAGTCATGATGCCCACTTTAAGTGAATGTATCTCTCAAACCATTGATCCAAATGAGATGATTCCAAAGGGAGGTGAAAGAGGACATGGCAAGGTATAATTGTTGTGAAGGAAATACTTTCAATTGGTGCCTTGAAGTGGAAGAAAACTGGACAGAAAGTTTTGACAAACTTAGAGAATGAAGTCCAATTCTCAATCTTGTTTTGTGTGGGCTCCTTCTGTTAAGGAGTGATCAATCCAAAACCTGATTTTCAAGTCACTAATGCAGTATGCAATGAGTATGACCTAGTATGATGCCAATGAAGTGTAAAACATAATCCCATGCTTCTAGGAAAAAAAGAAGGGTAAATTTTTCAGGGCCAAAATCAGGGTATGACAGTGTGTTTTTTAGAAGTTCTTAAGTCTTAGAGTCTCTCTAAGTTGTATTTTTCCTACACCTCTGATTGCAAATCAAGCGTAGTTATTGTAGCGGTAAACTCATGATCATCAAGCTATGGATAAGCTAGAGATCTAATAACAAGAGTTGCCACCGCACTTTTATTGTTTCCAAGGGAAGAGGGAAAAAGTACGTACAAAACCAAAAAGTAAGAAGTTTTCAAATCAAAACTAATAAAATGTCAGAGATTACAGGTAAGGGGGTTGGTTACACAGAGGCAAGGTGTTAGCACCCAAAGTGTCATAGGTACTCCTAGGGAGCCCTTTTTGTGTGAATATGTATTTGGTACAAAACGATGTTTACAAACAAATAGAATGAGGGGGGGGGGGGGGGGGGGGGGGGGGGAGAAAAGAATTCAATTAATTATATTTTTGTGTTTGACAAGACCTTCGAACTTGTGCCTACATACCAACATAAAAATGAGGGATCAAAACCTCGTAGTTCGTGATACAAATTTCAAAGTGGATGCATTGCATTTAATAAAAATTAAGTTTGAAAGGCACGAAGGCCTAAAAATGGTTTGAATGAGTTAGTTATTTTTGGCTTTTTTGAAAGTTTAAGTCAAGTCTAGTTAAGTTTATTTACAAGTTTGATTTAAGAAAAGAAGTTTAAAAATGCAATGGCATAAGGCCAAAGTTTCTATCTTCTTGCAAAGTTGTCAAAGTTTAGAACAAAATAAGTTCAATCAAAGAAGATTTTGAAAAGGGAGGGAGAGATTTTGAAATTAAAGAAATGGGGAGAAGATGAAGAGACTAATCCTATGCACAAAATTAAAAGTTAAGAGTTGAAAAGATCCGACCAAATGGGTAGTAATCCAATAGACAAGAATGTCAATAGAAACCTAGCATTCCCTTGGACATATAGGATCAAGCAACACACACAAATGCACAATTTTATTATCTTGAAGATCAAAGGAATCAAATAAAGATAGCCATATCCAAGCTTTAGCCACTCCATGATCTTATTCAAATTACCCCATGTAACAGATGAATTCCACAAGTCACAGGTTCAAAATAACAACATCACAATGATCATGTTGCAGATGAACTCAGAGGGATCTTGAATGATATATCAGATGAAGTTTCAAATTGCAAGCACTTGGTTTCACAGAAAGTTGGCATTGGCCAAGTCCTTTAGCATAGGAATGTTTCCTAAGTTCTAAGTCCGTTTGTCCAAGATCAAGCCAACAATCCACATAAAAGTTTTTTAGGGTTTTTGTTGTTATTATATACATTAACGGTCAAAGACCACACAAACAAGCAAATCATACACAAACAAGATATATCACACAATATGGTCCAAATGGACAAAGGGAAAATTCCATTAACATAAACAATTAGAATGGTATGAATAATATCACACGAATAAAAACTAAAATTAAATGACATTAAAGTAAATGGCTTGAAGTTAAAAGTTAGTTGTTAATGAGTTAGAAGTTAGTATTGTTTTGCTTTTTCTTTTCATTTTTAAGACATTCTTTGGAGAACACTCAACCCACTTGTCACAAGCATGGATCCTTAGCCAAGACATCTTCCAAAGGAAGGAAAAAAGGCCAAGTTTCCACACAATACCATGAACGAGGGGAGACTTACTATCTCACTGTCTAGAATGTTATGCCTTTTGTGTTACAAATTTAGTGCTATATTAAGCAATCGTAATTAGACTTATGTAGAAGTCACAACTATTTGAGGTCGGGCAATAGAATTTTGGTGTTAATGCATGTTAGAGACATAGTATAATGGGCTATGCTCATGAAACATACCACACACAAAAAGAATATGCAAAAGAGGTTGTATAATCTCATCCATACTCATGTTATTTTTTCAATCAACTAGCTTTAGGACTTTGAGATATCATATGCCAAATGAAATGAATACATAAAGAAGGGGAATGATTTGAAGAGGGAGGGGAATGGATCAAAACTCAAATTGGTCAAAGGAGGACTTTTACCAAATTAATATCATCCATTCATTTTGGGAGATGGAATGTACATTCCATCAATCCCCTAAATCCAATGATATTAACTTGACAAAATCAAATCAACATTGACCAAGGCCCAACAACAAGAGTCAAACTCAAACAAGTCATCACAATTGGTCAACAAAATTATTTGGCATTTATTCAAATTAAAAATACTAAAGTAAGGCATTTAAACTAAATATGGTTTGTCAAATTCCTAAAACCTCATCAAAACACCAAAGAAATGGCCATGAGATTTATCATAGGTCAAACAAGGTCAAAGTACCTTGGAGATTTTTTTTTAGAATTTTTAAATACTTAAAAGTATTTTTAAACAATTAAAAATAATCACAAAATCAATTAAATCATTAAAAATATTAATAATGATCCAAAAAATAATTTTCATTCAGAATATGAA
Source organism: Lathyrus oleraceus (assembly GCF_024323335.1). NCBI lineage: Eukaryota > Viridiplantae > Streptophyta > Magnoliopsida > Fabales > Fabaceae > Lathyrus > Lathyrus oleraceus. The sequence continues at coordinate 118,766,433 of NC_066581.1, read as the reverse complement.
AGAGGAAATTATTTGAATTTTTTTGGTGAAACTCTCATTTTTTTGGATCAAAATTAAAATTAATATGAATTAATGAAAATAAAACAATAAAAATGAAATTCAAAATAATCAGAAAAAACGTGGACCACTTGATCACCCTCATTAATTGAGGTGGCAGATCAAGTGGCCATCAACGCGCTTTCCACCATAGTCACGAGCCAATGCGTAACATAAATGGTAATTATAAGCAACGCGTGAGATTAAAACGTTTCAACTGAGATCAACGGCTCAGAACCTGTCCAGCACACCATCGACGCTGGACCTCCGGTCACCTTCTTAGGCGATGTCCACTGGACTGGTTCACTCATCACCATCAAGAAAATGAAAAAGGAGGACATGATCTGAAAGAAAAAATGGCGTAGAGCACGAATCTGACCTCAATTTTAACTAACTCCACATATATAGAAAGATATGAGGAGTTGAATTTTGAGGTGTGTCAACTGAGTTGCTTCGATTTGACCTCTAAGCAACTCAATCTTCCTGCCTACATTGGTAGGACTTCAAACAACCAAAGATCCAAGAGAATTGAGTAGAATTGAGAGAGAATCGAAGAGATGAAGTTTTCTGAAAATTACCTTCAATGTTGTGCAGTTCTTGATGTTGCTTGCTCCAAACACGATCTGATCACACTTGAGAAGCTAGAAGGAAGTGATTGATGAGGTTGCAAGGCTTTGGATCCTGAAGTTTTTGAATCTCCAACAGTTGAGATTCAAACTCAAATTTCAAATTGAAATTTATCAGGTTTTCCTTTGGAATGATAAGGTTTTAATGGGGGGCAAAGCTGGCGCGCAAGGTGTGATTCAAATGAGCACAGAGGTCATGTATTTATAGCATGAATGAATGATATTTGCACACTTCAAATTTTGTACAAATTTAGCAATGTTGGTGGCACGAGTGCATGGGCATGTGCAGGCCCATGATGCAATGCAAAAAGGTCCAAAATCATTCCAAATGAAGTCTGAATGGAAGCTTGATTGGCAAGGCAAAGTGAATTGAAGTTTTGAAGTTTGATTCTTTCCAATTATGCAGCACTGTTAAAGCCATGCGCAGACCTAGCAAACCTCATCCAAAATGCATGAACTTGGGTTCTTAAGAAATATTGGACCAAGGGGAACAAGTTTTATGTTCAACACTTTTTAATTTGGAGCTTGGAACATGGAGAATTTTAGGGTGGAAGTTTGGAAATTTTCAACATGTTGAAATTTTTTCTAAGAGTCAAGCCAAATTAGGGTTTCCAAGGCAAATCACCCTCAAACTCTTGAAGAAAACTTGATCAATATAACATGTAGTAATCAATGGAACTCATATATGATGCTCATAAACTTTCTTGGATCAATTCATGGTTGTGCTCTTTGTCATGAGGGTCTTAAACCCCAGATATGAACTTGATAGATCAATGGAGATCATGCCCTACCTACAAAAGAGTTAGGCAAATGCCAAGACATATTTTTGGTATTTTGTTTAGTGAAATGATACTATACAAGTATGATACAATCACAAAGTGCTTGGTGATCTCTCCCAAAACAAACCCAATGAAGGAGGGGTAAGGAGGATGCCAAGGTATGATCCCAATGTTAATGCTTATGATGCAATTGCATGAGGGATCTTAGGGTCAAAATTGGGGTCTTACAGCTGCCCCTATTTATGGACATTCTAACTGAGGGGGCGAAGGTTAAAATCTTCATGTCGACTCAGTAGAATGGACTTAAATACAACATATAGAATCAAATTTTGGTCCCTAAGAGATCTCATGATGCATATGATATGAATTCAAAAGTTAATGCCCTGTGGGAAATATTGCCACAAAGGAAAAGAAATCAGAGATACCGAAAATCCGCAGGAGTATAATGTATTCCAATAGGATAACTCACTAGGGAGATAGAGACTCAGGGGGATAGAGGGAGTTATGCGTAGGCCAGGCTACGATTTAAAACTAATGGGGGACTCACGGAATTCCATTCAAACATGGAAAAGTCTTAGCCGGGGAACAACAACATCTGCAGGGGATACGAGTAAGTTAGGATACAAATTAAGTACTTGAATCATGCAGGGAAAAGCGATTTCACTAAGGAAATGCACACTCAACTCAACTGGGGAAGAAATAAACTTCAACACTGGGGAAGAAATCTACTACCTGTTATTGGGTGAGGAGATAATAAAGATCTGAAAGAGAGGACATCCGTCATCGATTAGGATGAACATATCAAGGATGACTCGCTGAGAAAAGCCAGGAGGGAGTATTCATTACCAGTTACTGGGTAAGAATAGCCTCGCTGGGGAGAACTGCATTAAATAGGATTTACAACTATCAGTTACTGGGCAGAAGACCAAGGAATGAGAGTATCCATCATTGGTTAGGATGAACATATCAAGGATAAACTCAACAGGGAAGAGAATCTGCCATCGCTCAAGATGAACATATCAAGGATAGACTTTCCTGGAAAATGTCAAGGAGGATACCCGTTACTGGTTAAGATGAACATATCAAGGATAAAACACTTGAGCAAAAAGTAGGAATTACATCTATCAAATGCTGGATAGAAGACCATCAAAGAGAAAATTCGTCACCGGTTAAGATGAACATATCAAGGATAGACTCTAAGAGGGGAGAAAATAGGGATTATATCTATCAATTACTAGATAGAATACCAAGAGAGAGAATTCGTCACTAGTTAAAGTGAACAGATCAAGGATAAACTCTACGGAGGGGACAAAAGCAGGATTTACAACTATCGGTTACTGGGTATAAGATTGCAAAGAGAAGGAAACCCGTCATCCGTTAGGATGAACATATTAAGGATTAACTCTCTGGGGAACAAGAATAGGGATTACAACTACCTTTTTACTGGGTAGAATACCAAGAACGAGAATATCCGTCATCGGTTAGGATGAACATATCAAGGATAGACTCAAGGAAGGGAGAGAAAGATATTCGTCACCGTCTAGGGTGAACATATCAAGGATATACTTCCTGGGGAATCAGAAACAAATGAATCCACTAGGAACTCCACTGTTGGGAAAACAAGGGTACTTTTGTCGGGTATTGGGCAAGAAGTAGCCAACTGCAAACTAAGAAGAATATTACCAGTTATTGGGTAATAAGCTCTTAGGAGACTCAAAGCATCTATCTAGGCATGATTTAGAAAGAAACAATCAACCAAGACTTAACCCAATGAGGATATAGCTCAAGGGGAATGGTTCCATCCATATAATAAACTGGGGAGGAAACTAAAGTAATAATCATCCACGAGGAAACAACTCAGTGGGGAATCAGAGAAAGGTTAAAGTCTTTTTACCTAAGGGGCTAACACTCTATAATTGAGGGAGGACAGACACCGAACTTATATGGGGATAAAGTACCGCCATATAGAGAATGAGAATCTCAATCAAATATGATAGTGCGAATATGCAAATTATGAAATTATATGATTGTATATGTATATGTATATATGATGATTATGCTTGACAAAATGATCATAAAGGATACAAAGGTGTCACAAAGAATTTGAATCATCGGTACAATCCTCGGTCAATCCACAAAAAGAGGGAGACAACTGCTGGAGAATAGAGAAATCAACAAACCAAAGGCTCAAATCTAGCCGAGGGAGGAGATCTGTTGAGGAAAGGAGAAGTTATCGAGTCTGCAGGGAATTTTAGGTCAACACCATATCGAATGGGAGACAACCATGTAGAAGATAAACATAAATAGCTGCTCAGAAACCAGAAAGAAACTATGTCTGGGAGCGAGCCAGATGGCGAATGGTGGGGAAACCAATGTGATCAAATGGGGAAAACATCTTACTCTGCTGAAGAAACTTGAACCCTGTTGGGGAATACATGAACACTGCCAGGAAAATAACACGCTGCAAGATACTGAATCAACCAACTTAGCTGGGGAAAAGAATCGGAACTTCGCTAGGGCACAAATACTTCGCAGGGGAACTGGATCAACACAGAAAACAAGGGATACCCGAAAGGTTAACTGCTTGGGGAACCTTTGATGCTTAGCACTTAAGGACTTGCCGCTCTTGAAGTGCTGTTGATACTTCCTTTTAATTTGCTTTGAAAATTTCTTGTTTTTATATGTTTTAAGAAAAAGATTTTGATAAAAAAATTTAAAATTTCAAAATGATCATAATAAAATCTAAACTATTGGCTGAAGTAAATAAGAGTAGAAACAATTGGATAAAAGCTCAAATTTATTTAGTGGGATTGTAGTATGTAAATGACAAGATTCCATAGATTTTTACAAAGTTGAAAATGGTAATTTACATAGAAAAGGGTTACATTGAATACAAATGATCCTTAATCCTTCTACCAACTCTTGATATCCATTGTGCTCTTGACCGCTACCGGGATGATGAATCGATGTCAACCCTTCTGCTCAAAGTTCTCCAAAATTTGAAGATCAACAGATTGTAGTTACTTGCCATAATCCCTAATTTTTGCATAAGTTTCCCCAAGGTGGGGTACTCAACTTATCGGGAAATTCTTTTTCTGTTTTATGTCTCTAATTTTTGTCTGGATCGCCCTTTCGGGTTTTCAATCCACCGAGACGCTCTTTTTTGCCTAAGACGCCCTTTCGGGTTTTCAACTTAACGAGCTATTCTTTTCTTTTTAGGAAAAGTATTTCTTGACTGCATCTGCGTTCATAGGATAGTGAACTCTTCACCATCCATAGTTGTAAAAATCAAAGCACCACCCGAAAAGGCTCTCTTAACAACATATGGGCCTTCATAATTAGGAGTCCATTTTCCCCTAGAATCTAGTTTTGAATGACAAGATCTTCTTGAGCACAAGGTTACCTTCCCTAAACACACGAGGTTTGACCTTCTTATCAATAGCTTTCTTCGTCCTCTGCTGATATAACTAACCATGACACATGGCAGTCAATCTCTTCTCTTCAATCAAATTCAGTTAATCATACCTGTTCTGACACCATTCATCCTCAGTCAACTTGGCTTCCATGAGCACACACAATGAAGGAATCTCAACCTCTACGGGGAGCACTGCTTCCATACCATACACAAGAGAAAAAGGGGTTTCCCTTGTTGAAAGGTGGATGGATATACGATACCCATGCAAAGAAAACAAGAGCATCTCATGCCAATCCTTATACGTGACAATCATCTTCTGAATAATCTTCTTAATGTTCTTATTCGCAACTTCAACAGCCCCATTCATCTTAGGTCTGTAGGGAGAAGAGGGCCACGAGGAAGAAATAACATTCATCTTAGGTATGTAGGGAGAAGAGGGCCATGAATCTTATCAGCATATATTTGACACTTGTGGCATTTCTTCACAAACTTGCACAATAAGATTCATGGCCCTCTTCTCCCTACATATACTGACGCAGACGCTTATCTTATCAGCATTTATTCAACATATACTGACGCGGACGCTTATCAACCCAAGCCAATGCATAATAAGTCTTCTCAAGCATAGAATACCGAGTCTCACAGTCGATGAACTTCTTATTGAGGTAATAAATTGCAAATTCTTTCTTTCCAGTCTCATCTTGCTGACCAAGAACACAACCCATACTATCATCAAGAACAGTCAAATACATGATCAACGGTCTTCCTTCAACAGGTGGAGACAAAATCGGAGGTTCAAGCAGATATTCTTTGATACTGTTAAAAGCTTTCTGGTAGTCTTTGGTCCAATCACAAGACTGATATTTCCAAAAAAGCTTGAATATAGGCGCACATGTGGCAGTCATATGGGAAATGAATCTAGAGATATAATTCAAGCGACCGAGAAAACCACTTATTTGCTTCTCACATCTGGGCGCAGGCATCTCTTGTATTGCTTTGACCTTGGCAGGATCAACTTCAATACCCTTCTCGCTGACAATAAAGCCCAACAACTTACCAGAACGAACACCAAAAGTACACTTATTGTGATTCAAGCGTAGTTTATACTTCCTCAAACACTTGAATAGTTTATACTTAACATGTTCCTATTCATCAATCGATTTAGCAATCATGTCATGGACATATACTTCAATCTCTTTATGCATCATACCATGAAAAAGAGTAGTCATTTCTCTTTGGTAAGTTGCACCAGCATTCTTTAAACCGAAAGGCATCACTCTGTAATAGAATGTTCCCCAAGGCATAATGAACGTGGTCTTCTCCATATCTTCAGGTGCCATCTTGATCTGATTATATCTGGAGAATCCATCCATAAATGAAAATACTTTGAATTTAGCAGTATTGTCTACCAACATATCAATGGGTGGCAGAGGGAAATCATCCTTCGGACTGGCTTTATTCAAATCTCTATAGTCGACACACATGCAAACTTTTCCATCTTTTTGTGGCACAAGCATAATATTTTCCACCCATTACGGATACTCAGCGGTTACAAGGAAACATGCATCAATCTGCCTCTGCACTTCCTCTTTGATCTTCACAGCCATATCAGGATGCGTTCTTCTCAACTTCTGCTTGACTGGCGGGTATTCTGGCTTCAACGGCAATCTATGCTCCACAATCTCAGAATCTAAACCAGGCATGTCTTGATAGGAACAAGCAAACACATCTAAATACTCTTAAAGAAGATCAATCAACCCCTTCTTGACATCTGGACACAGTCAAGACCCAATCTTGACTTCCTTCACCTCATCCTCGGAACCCAAGTTGACTAGCTCAATCTTCTCTTCGAATGACTGAATGGTCTTTTCATCTTGCTCAAGAAGACGAGATAACTCCTCAATCACTTCTACATCACTTTCCTCCTCGGCTTCAAATAGAGGGAATTCAAAATTTGGAGAAGGAGAAGGATCATTGTATTCAATGGGGTTAGGAACCAACCTGCATAATGATTGGATATTTTGATTTTAGAGAAGTGAATTTGTGACCAAATATTATGCAGATGGAAAATTATATTGTTTATTTATGTTTTTTTTTGTGATTACCATTTTCAGAATCAAACAAAAAGTAAAAACAAGACATCATAGATGTGGATGAATAGAATTAATTTTATTAATGATCAATTTGGAAATGCCTAAACAATGTTCACTTCTCCCTTAGGCATAGGAGAAGGATTTTGAAAACATATAAAAGCAATTACTTAGATCGATGCAAAATAACAGGAATATCAACAACAGTCCAATTATTGCAAGCCTTTCCATGCGTCACAAAATTGGTGCAATCTTCCTCTTTGTCATCCTCTAGCACAGCAGCTAAGTGTTGTTCATTGCCATGAATGAACCCTCCGTTACGGAAGATAAGTTGCATATCTTCAGACCTTGCGGTTGATGAACCTTTCTAGAACCCCAAACCGGTTCTGCCTCTGTTTTCAGGGACCTCTACCATGTGCCCCCACTGATCAACATTACCTTCTTCCACAATCTTTGTAGCATCTTTCAATGAGGACATAGGTGCCCCAACTCTCTTTTCAACAACAATAGATAAGGCTTGGAACGGAGTTCCAACCTTATCCTCAGCTTCAACATAAGAGAAATATGACAAATGGCTAACCAACATCGCCTTCTCTCCACCAACAATCACACACTTCCCATTCTTCACAAATTTGAGCTTCTGGTGCAAAGTTGAAGTAACAGCTCCTGCCTCATGGATCCATGGCCTCCCCAACAAGCAATTGTAGGCCGGATGGATATCCATTACATGGAAAGTAATTTGAAAATCACTCGGACCTATCTTAACTGGAAGGTCCACTTCACCAATAACCGTTTTGCGCGAACCATCAAAAGCTTTGACAATTACACCGCTATACCTCATAGGCGCTCCTTGGTATGATAGCTTTGACAAAGTTGACTTCGGAAGGACATTCACCAAACTTACCCTTTCAAGTACCAACTGGATCTTCAACAGGCACTTCCACCTTCTTTCCAATAACTGATTCTTCTTTATCCTTTGGGAACACCGACCCAAACACTCGACCACTGCGGGTCACCTTGGAAACATCAGCAATGCTCACCACAAAGCTAGTCGTAGGCAACGGGACCTCTTGACCACCTTCTATCATTGTGGCATTATACTGATACGATACAACTTTATCAGATGAATACGGGACTGGGCCCACTAACCGTATAACTGTAAGACCCCAATTTTCTCCCTAAGATCCCTCATGCAATTTCATCATAAGCATTAGCATTGGGATCATACCTTGACATCCTCCTTACTCCTCTTCCATTGGGTTTGTTTTAGGAGAGAGCACCAAGCACTATGTGATTGTATCATACATGTATTTTTATCATTTTCACTAACCAAAATACCAAAAATATGTCTTTGTATTTGCCTAACTCTTTTGTAGGTAGGGCATGATCCCATTGATCTATCAAGTTTGTATCTAGGGTTTGAGGCCTTCATGAACAAAGAACACAACCATGAATTGATCCAAGGATGGTCACAAGAATCGTATATGAGTCCCAATGATCTCTACATTTTTTATTGATCATGTTTTCTTCAAGAGTTTGAGGGTGATTTATTTTGGAAACTCTAGTTTGACTGCGTATCTTGAGTAACTTCTCCAAGAAGCTATCTCACCAATTGATAAAATTTCTCAAGGGAAATTTCAAAATTCATCATCTTATGCATATATGATCTACCATGATCCTAGAAAGTCAAGATAATTGAAGATTAGCAAGTTGGATGATGGTTGTTGGCCAGATGAATTCATCTCATCAAAACTGGGTCTCCCTAGACCCTATCTCCTACAATTTTCACCATATGAAAATTATTCCAAGAGAAATATTACTCTAAATGACATTCCAAACAACTTTAATGTTGAGACCTCGAGCTAGTTTTTCTTGGAAAATCATTTTCTATGTTGAAACATTATAGGTCATTTTGTCTAAACCCTAATTTGTATGTCAACTTCCCAAGGCCATAACTTGCTCATTTTTTATGAGATTAAATACTTCCAAGTTGAGAAATCAAATTCAATATGTATAATTCAACTTTTATGTTTGGAGTGAGAGCTAATTTCAACTTTTATGAGCATGTTATATGAGGTTACATTATAGGTCACTTTTGACCTATACCACTAAACAAGTGATTTTTCCAAACTTCAGAAATGCATAACTCTATCATTTCAAATCCAAATTACATTAAATTGGTGACCATTTTGAAGGTATTTGAAAGATCTACAACTTTGATGAATACACGTCTCTCATTTGAAGCTCACATAAAAAGTTAAGCAAGGTGGAATATTGAGATATATGGCTTGACACTTAGAATTTTTTTTGACATGTTGAAATTTCCAAACTTCCACCTCAAAATTCATTATGATACAAGCTTCAAATAGAGACGTGTTGAACATGAAAGTTGTTCCTCTTGACCTCACCTTTCCAAAATGTCCAAGTTCATCCATTTTGGACTAGAATTTAATAGGCTTCACATGGCTTGAACATTGTATCATCATTTGGCAAATATAAAACTTCAAGTTTCCATGTACACTTGCCTTGCAATCCAAGTTGATTTCAGACTCTCCCACACTCATTTGTGAACCTAAAGCAATGATCTCATGGGTATGTTCACACCCATGCACCCATGCATCATCCATTGCCAATTTTGGAAAGTCATTTGGAAGGTGCAAATATCACATGATCCAACTATAAATGGAGCTCCATATGCTCAGAATTCAACACACATTCACGTCAGCTTTGATCCTAGACCCCTAACCCTTCCATTTGAGAGGATAATCCTGAGAATTTCATCTTGAAATTGAGTTTGAATCTCACTGTTTTGAGATTCAAAACTCCAGGGATCCAAGACCTTTTGTGCATTTCATTCTACTTCTGCAAGCATTCTGAGTGAGATCAAGCACGAGCCAAGGCAAGAACAGTTGAATCTAGACATGCATTGAAGGTATTTTCCAGAAAATTTCATCTCTTCGATTCTCTCTCAATCTTGCTCAATTCTCTTGATTCTTTGGTTGTCTGAAGTCCTACCAATGTAGGCAAGAAGATTGAGTTGCTTAGAGGTCAAATCGAAGCAACTCAGTTGACATACCTCAAAATTCAACTCCTCATATCTTTTTATATATGAGGAGTTAGTTAAAATTGAGGTCAGATACGTGCTCTACGCCATTTTTTCTCTCAGATCATGTCCTCCTTTTTTTTCCTATGGTGATGAGTGAATCAGTCCGGTCAGGGTCACCGGAGAAGATAACCAGCTGTTGGACGTCGGTGATGTGATGGCACGGTTCAGAGTCATTGATCCCTTTTAAATTATTTTAATCTCGTGCGTTGTTTTTAACTATCATGTTTGTGCCGTGTTGACTCAAGTCTACCATGGAACGTGCGCTGGTGGCCACTTGATCTGCCACCTCAATTAATGAGGGAGATCAAGTGGTCCACGTTTTTTCTGATTATTTGAATTTCATTTTAATTGCTTTATTTTCATTAATTCATATTAATTTTAATATTGATCCAAAAAATATGAGAGTTTCACCAAATAATTTCAAATAATTTCCTCTTTCATATTCTGAATTAAAATTATTTTTTGGATCATTATTAATATTTTTCATGATTTAATTGTTTTTGCATTTGTTTTTAATTGTTTAAAAATCATTTTAAGTCTTTAAAAATTCTGAAATTTTTTCTCCAAGGTCCTTTGACCTTGTTTGACCTATGATAAATCTCATGGCCATTTATTTGGTGTTTTGATGAGGTTTTAAGAATTTGACAAACCATATTTAATTTAAATGTATTATTTTAGTATTTTTAATTTGATTAATTCCTAATAATTATGTTGACCAATTGTGATGATTTCTTTGTGTTTGACTCTTATTGTTGGGCCTTGATCAAGGTTGATTTGACTTTGTCAAGTTAATATCATTAGATTTAGGGGATTAATGGAATCTATATTCCATCTCCTAAAATGAATGAATGATATTAATTTTTTAAAAGTCCTCCTTTGATCAATTTGAGTTTTCATCTATTCTCCTCCCTCTTCATCTCATTCCCCTTCTTTATGCATTCATCTTATTTGGCCTATGATATCTCAAAGTCCTAAAGCTAGTTGGTTGAAAATTTAACATGAGTATGGATGAGATTAGGCCACACCTTTTGCATATTCTTTTTGTGTGTGGTATGTTTCATGAGCATAGTCCATAATACTATGTCTCTAACATGCATTAACACCAAAATTCTATTGCCCGACCTCAAATAGTTGTGACTTCTATATAAGTCCAATTACGATTGCTTAACATAACGCTAAATTTGTGACTTAAAAGGCATAGCATTCTAGTTAGTGAGATTGTAAGTCTCCCCTCTTTCATGGTATTGTGTGGAAACTTCGCCTTTTCTCCTTCCTTTGGAAGATGTCTTGGTTCAAGGATCCATGCTTGTGATAAGTGGGTTGAGTGTTCTCCTAAGAATGTCTTAAAATGAAAAGCAAAAACAAAACAATACTAACTTCTAACCTATTAACAACTAACTTTTAATTTCAAGCCATTTACTTTAATGTCATTTAATTCTATCTTTTATACATTTGCCATTGTTCATATCATTCTAATTGTTTGTGTTAATGCAGTTTTCACTTTGTCCACTTGGACCATATTGTGTGATATATTTTGTTTGTATATACTTTTCTTGCTTGTGTAGTCTTTGATTATTAATGTGCATAATAACAACAAAAACCCTAAAGAACTTTTGTGTGGACTATTGGCTTGATCCTGGACAAATGGACTTAGAATTTGGCAACATTCCTATGCTAAAGGACTTGGCCAAGGCCAACTTGTTGAGAAACAAAGTGCTTGCAATTTGGAACTTCATTTGATACATCATTCAAGATCCCTCTGAGTTCATCTGCAACGTGATCATTGTGAAGCTGTTATTTTGAACCTATGACTTGTGAAATTCATTTGTTACATGGGCTATCTTGAAGAAGATCATGGAATGGATAAGCTTGGATGTGGCTATCTTTATTTGATACCTTTGCTCTTCAAGATAATAATTGTGCATTTGTGTGTTGCTTGATTCTAAAAGTCCAAGGGAATTCTGGGTTTCTATTGACATTGTTGTCTATTGGATTGCTACCCATTTGGTCAGATCTTTTCAACTCTTAACTTTTAATTTTGCACATAGGATTAGTCTCTTCATCTTCTCCCCATTTATTTAATTTCAAATCTCTCCCTCCATTTTTTCAAAATCTTCTTTGATTGAACTTATTTTGTTCTAAACTTTGACCACTTTGCAAAAATATAGAAACTTTGGCCTTATCACATTGCATTTTCAAACTTCTTTTCATGAATTAAACTTGTAAATAAACTTAGCTATACTTGACTTAAACTTTAAAAAAGTCAAAAAAGAACTAACTCATCCAAACGATTTTTAGGCCTCTGTGCCTTTCAAACTAAATCTTATTAAAAGCAATACATCCACTTTGAAATTTGTATCACGAACTACCAGGTTTTGATCCCTCATTTTTGTGTTGGTATGTAGGCACAAGTTCGAAGGTCTTGTCAAACACAAAAAATATAATTAATGAATTCTTTTCTCATCCTGGTAAGACCCCAATTTTGTCCCTAGGATCCCTCATGGCATCATATCATAACATTGCATTGCCTCAAGGATCATTGGACACCTTGCTTCCTTCCCTGTGGGTGGGATCTTTTTGAGAGTAATTCTTGATCACCAAGCATGTTTGCATTTGTATATCATTGCTTTTCTTCTAATCACTAACCAAAAGTACAAAAATATGTCATCTAACCTTTGTCTTGCAGATGAAGCATTAACAGGTCAAGACAATCAAAGGCATTCATTGAGCAATAGATGGTGGTCATTCTTGAGATTTGAACCCCACAATCATTCACAAGAGTTAATATGAGTTATGATGTCATTTTGAAGCAAAATCCCAAGTGGTAGAGGCTTGAATCTCATCAGAACATTTTCAAGTCATCTGAAGACCTAGAAAGTCAACTGCAAAGTCAAGTGTGGATTTGGAGGTGGGAAGTGATTAGAAATACTTCATTCATGTTCAAATAAGTCTCATTTGACATTTCAAACACTCACATTGAAGAATTTGAGGTCCAGTCAAGAATTTCCCAAAATAGCAAGTGACCTATAATTTGAAATTTCCAAAAATGGAAAGGTTTTGGACCAACTTCAACTCAATCTTACATCATCAAGAAAGCTTCAAATGATGTTTTGTCCAGTATGAAAGTTGAAGATCTTTCTCTCCCATTTCCAAAAAGTCAAAGATCATGAATTTCTAATGTGTGGTTGAGGAGATATGATCCAATCATGGCAAAGTGTGCTTGAAAATTCAAATGGGCATAACTTTTGAACCAAAGCTCCAATTTTGGTGGTTCTTTTTGCATTTTGTTCAACATGACTTGTAGTTTCCAAACATCTCATTACGTGGCATTAATTTCCCTTGCATGATCATGTGCTCATTCATGAAGATTTTTGAAGGAAATTTCATAAAATCATTTTGGTTGATTATATGCATGAAATATCACTTCCAAAGCTTACATGGACTATTTTTAAGTGGTTTTGGGCCTTGTGTTGGTACTGTTCACGCATGCATGAAGTGCATGAGGTGAAAATACCAATTGATGCATACACCTTCATAACTTGCTAATCATAATTACATTTGGCTTAAAAATGATTTCAGTATGATTAGCATGGGATATATAAGGATAATCTCTACTGCTTTCAGGAAAAAAAAAGGATTCATTTTCAAATCTAGATTCAAAAATCCTCCAAATTTTTCTCTCAAAAATATTTTGCAATTCTTCACACAAGAGCCATTTCTAGTGATGGATTCATGATCAGGAAGCATTGTTGAGCAAGATTGAACGTGGAATTCGAGCAAATCGTGCCAGTTTGGACCATACTCAAAGCTTGAAGGTTCAATGGAGTTTGGAAATTGAGCTGGATTCAGGCGTGCTGGAGCATTCAATTCATCATCAATCACTTCAATAAGCATCATAGAGAAGATTTGAGGCATTGCTGAGCTTTGTAGAGCACGATTCCAGTTTCTGTTCTTCAAAGAGGTCAGGTTTCGAGTTCAATTATTTTGCAATTCATCATGATAATTGTGTAGATCTTTCATTGGTGATCATGCTGGTATAAAATTTGAGTGAAATGGCGCAATATTCATGAAGTTATGCTTAATTGAAAGTTTGATGTCAAATTTTATTTTCTTCGATCCGAACTTGTTTTGATGTTTTTGCATGATTTGGTTATGGATCTTGCATGTGCATGTGATGATGATTCGAATGGTGTAATTATTTGTGATTTCTGGACCTGTTTTGATTTTCTGGAAAATCTGCATTTGATGTTCATCTTCATCTTCATGAGGAAGATGAAGATCATCATTTTCCAGAACTAGCCACGGTTTTGCCATGCATTTGCTACGGTTTCTTCATAGGATTAGCTACGATTTCTGGGATTTCTGGGCGCTAGGGTTTTAGGCTAAACATGTCGTTTTGCTTAACGCCAAAATTTGAAAGTGGACCAGGTTCGAGCCAGGCTGAGCGCGCTTTTTCAAATGCTTCATCATTTCTCACATATTTTGCCATGCTTATTCATGTTTTAATTTCAAATTTTCCCAAACTTAGAAAAATCACAACAAATAGAAAAATGCATCAATTTAATCCCAATTTTTTTGCAAAATGCTCCTTATTCTGTCTAGTTTTTTATGAGCATAAATGTGCAAGTTGTGCTTGGCTGAAAAAATATTTTGTTATAGGATGATTGAATACATATGCATGTGTGATACTGCCTTGCTTATCTCATCATAAAATGCTCAAAAATAATCCAATGGCTTTGAAATTTTGCATGATGAATCTAGACACATTGCTGGACATTTTGGTTTTGGTTTGATATTTTTATCAATTACCATTTATGTTTTATGCTTGTGTTAACTTGGTGTGACAATTTGTGTCACACCTTTTGATGTTCAAATTGTACAATGTGATTTCCGTACCAAATGATCTTTCATTCTTCTGTTTTTTTGTATGTTGATCATGTTAGATGTCTTGATTGTTCATGAATTTTTCCAGATTTATTTGAACCATTTCTGTTTTGATTTGAATTTTTCATTCATGATGATCACATATGAGCTTTGAAATTGCCTTTGACTTTACTTGATCATGAAATGCTTTTGGTGATTGATTTTGATATGAGCCTTTTTAGGATATGTCAATAAGTGTTTGAAGTTGCAATGTGTTGAATTTCAGCTCCTGTTTTGAATTTTTTCTCCATCTTTGACCCTAGGCTTTGACCTAGTGGTTTGTTGCTTACATGTGAGTCTTGATTTCAGGTTGAGCATCCAAGTTCCATAATTGATGATGCTTCATCATTTGAGTATTGATGTTTGCTTTTGATTACTAATATTTGTGTGTTTTGTAGGTTGATGCTAACTCATTTGAGTTTGCCTTTTGGCTTACACATTTTGTACATTGGGATTGTCTGTTGCTTATTGACTGTTGTCTGTCTGTCTGAGTATTGTACTAATTTGTTTAGTTGTTTCCACAGGTACCTAAGTTGCTTTAAGTTCATTTTGAACTTTGCTTTGCTTGGTTGCTTAACCACTTAGGTATAATCCCTAATCTTCATGTAGTCTGGAAGACCTACTGTTATTCGTAGGCACCTGTCTGAAGCCCTCCTTAAGAGGCAATGTTTGTGCTTGTTTAATTTTGTGCCAGGCAGGTAAAGTCCTCTTATGAGGCAATTGGCAGATAAAAGAGATGTGTAGTCCATCTCCTGCTATTCAGTGTGTCATTCACCTTGCTCACACCATGTGTTGATGCATGGTGAATAATAACCCAAGATCTTATAGAGTCAATCATTTGTGGAGAAGAGTTCCAACTTTCTGAACTCCCACACTTTCCATTGATCAAAGTTCTCCCTGACCAGGGATAAAAGCTATGAGGCACACCCCTCATCTCCATTTCGTCTTCTTCACCCTAACTCTCAATGTTAGGGTTAAGAGCTCAAAATACCCCATTCCAGTTGGCTGTAAAGCCTGACCTTGCTTGAGCCTAATTGATTGTGTATAATGTGTGCTAATTGACTTGTTTGTTTGCTTACTTGATTCATCTGTGCATATTGGCTTGAGTGTGCCTTTGTGCATTTACCTTCATTACTTGTATATCATTTGATAAACATTGTTTATTACTTTGTAACATTTTGTTTTGTCCATTGAGGAGGCAAGCATAAGTCCATTGATTGGCAGTTGTTTCCTATGATATGGTAGGAGACTAGTATAAGTCCATTGATTGGCATCTGGTATCCATGTTTCATTTTGTTTTAGGAGACTAGTATAAGTCCATTGATTGGCATCTGGTATCCATGTTTTATTTTGGTTTGTGAGACTAGTATAAGTCCATGAGACTAGTATAAGTCCATTGATTGGCATCTGGTATCCATGTTTTATTTTGCTTTGTGAGACTAGTATAAGTCCATTGATTGGCATCTGGTATCCATGTTTCATTTTATTTTAGGAGACTAGTATAAGTCCATTGATTGGCATCTGGTATCCATGTTTCATTTTATTTTAGGAGACTAGTATAAGTCCATTGATTGGCATCTGGTATCCGTGTTTCATTTTATTTTAAGAGATTGGTATAAGCCCATTGATTGGCATCTGGTATCCATGTTTCATTTTGTTTTAGGAGATTGGTATAAGTCTATTGATTGGCATCTGGTATCCATTTTGTTTTGTGAGATTGGAATAAGTCCATTGATTGGCATCTGGTATCCATCTTGTTATTTGCTTATTGCTTTGTGTTGCCTATTCCAAAGGAATCACTTGAATCATCTACATATGATCTCAAGAGGTGAACATCTAAGAAGTTTTACTTCCTCACCCTCCCACTTTGTGTTTCTCTAAACCTCCATTTTGTATGTTAACCCAAACTTGAAAACTATTGTGCAAACATTTTCAGTTGTTTTCAAATTAGAAACCTAGGCCTTAAGCCTCTGATTTTTCAAACCTTATTTTCATAATACTTCTTTTGAATTAAATCTTAATCATACTTTGACCATATTTTGTGAACACTCATAACCAATTAATTTCACTCATTCAATTGTTTTGTGGCTCAAGTCCACTTTCTTGATAAGTTTTCATACATTAGCCATAGGTTTGATTTATCCTAGTTGGTTGATGTTAATCTCACATTTGTCCTTAGTGATTGAATTGTAAGACTTCATTGCTTATTATAGGGTTAACCCCTCACTAGCAAGTTGAAGCTATTCTCACATGGTGGACTTGTTGTTTGTATAAGGTTGAGTTTTCTCCCGTGGATAACGAAAGACCTTAGGGCTTTTGTTTTAAAATCAATTCACTTACTTTTGGAAATCTTTTAGCCGAACTACGGCGTTTTGATCCTTACCTTCCATGGAAAGGTACGTAGGCAACAGGTTCATCCGTTCAAACACAAAAATAATAACTTGTACATTCTTTTCTCATCCCTTCAATCATGTTTGCACAATAAATATTTCATAAACAAATAACATTTCGTACAACAAGTTGTGAAAAGGGCTCCCTAGGAGTACCTAGGACGTTTTGGGTGCCTAACACCTTCCCATTGCGTAATTAACCCCTTACCCAGATCTCTGATCTTTTCATTAGTTTTTTTCTATGTGTAAAACTTCTTAGGCTTTTGTTCGCTTTTTAGCCATTCCTTTGGATAAATAAAAGTGCGGTGGCGACTCGATTCTTTGTATGCTTTGCTTTTGATTTAATCAATAAATCATAAAGTGACGAATACACCACTACAATCCCCCCATTCTATTTCTTTGTAAACATCATTTTTGTACCAAATACATATGCATACAAAAAGGACTCCCTAGGAGTACCTAGGACACTTTGGGTGCTAACACCTTCCCTCTGTGTAACCAACCCCCTTACCTATAATCTCTGCATTTTATTAGTTTTGATTTGAAAACTTCTTACTTTTGGTTTTTGTTCGTACTTTTTCCCTTTTCCATTGCAAACAATAAAAGCACGGTGGCGAATCTTGTTATTTGATCTCTAGCTTATCCATAGCTTGATGATCATGAATTTACCGCTACAGAAATTAAGTGGCGACTCTGCTGGGGAGTAGTCTCCAGTTGGTTTAGCTACTTTTTGTGTGCATATATTTGTATATATGTGATGTTTATATATATGTATGTGTGATATAATCTGTTTGTTGTGCTTGGTGATCTCTGAGTGGTGAGATAAGTTCTAACCCGAACTCAAGTGCAATTAAGATATAAGGATGGTATAGTCATGTTCGACTTGTGTGGAGTAGTCCGTAACAAGTTGGCTTGAGATCCATCTGCTCAGTGGAGACTCTTTTGGATTTGGAAATGTCACACAAGTATTTGATGTTAGGCATTACTATCTCTAATTGGGGGTCTGAGAAGCTAAGGACCGTAGAACATTTACCCCCTCTTGGCCTATTTAGAACGTAGTGCGGAAACTGTTCAAGTGTAGACTTGATAACAGTTGTTACGTGATACTACACTCAGACGAGTTTCTCTTGAGATTATTATGGGTCGATGAGTCAGTCATCTTAACCTGTAATATTCGATAGATGGAATTAAGACTCTGGGAACTTTTTAGAACATGATCTACAGGTTTTTATCCTTAGTTCACTCCTTTGGGATGGTTCTTACCCAGACTCCATGCTCGTGACTTACAACAAACCCTTGATTCTTGGTTAATCTAATCAAATCTTGTCAATATCAATGGAACTTGGGTGTTGATAGGGTATAAACCATAATGCACCAAAATGGAAGATTGATCTTAACAATGACTTGATTCATCCCGTGACCTTTTTTTGCCTTGTGTGTGATCCCTTATTTGTGATTGTTGCGTTCATGCATTCATGCGCATCATAACATTCATCACACGAAAATTTCAAGGAACTAAGGTATCATTTGCAAATATTTTCAGACCATGGATTATGGACGAAGGAACACTAATAAGTACAGTTTCAGATGTCCCGACTTGAAAGAGTTAAGGAAGCTAGCATCTTTTGTATTAGATCCCTTGGACTTCAAACAACGTCATGGGAAGCTTTTTTCTATCTTGTCTGCTGATGTGGTTGAAGGACTTTTGAGTGTACTAGTGCAGTTCTATGATCCTCTCTACCGTTGTTTCACTTTCCCATATTTTTTGCTTGTGCCTACCTTGGAGGAGTATTCTCATCTTTTGGGGATACCTGTTTCTAGTCGAGTGCCTTTTAGTGGATTGGAGAAGATTCCCCGATCTAGTATTATTGCTAAAGCTCTTCACTTGAAGAAGTCTGAGATAGAGGCTCATTGGGTGAAGAAAGGAGGTATATTTGGGTTTCTATCTGATTTCCTCGTCAAGAAAGCTACTGCTTTTGCTCCATCCGGTATTGTGGATGCTTTTGAAGCTATCTTTGTGTTGCTCATCTATGGATTAACTTTGTTCCCTAACATTGACGTTTTTGTCGATGTTAACGCCATTAGACTTTTCTTGATTGGAAATCTTTTGCCTACTTTGTTGGGTGATATATAATTCTCTTTGCATCTAAGGAATTATAAGGGTGGTGGAAGGGTTGTCTGTTGCATTCCTCTTCTGTACAAGTGGTTTATTTCACACTTGCCTCAGACACCTGCTTTTGTGGAGAACAAACAATGTCTAAGGTGGTCTCAGAGACTTATGTCTCTCACTAATGATGATATAGGTTGGTATGATCCGTCTTTGAGCAGTTCAGAGATTATTGATAGTTGTGGTAAATTCTCTAATGTGCGTCTCATTGGTACACAAGGAGGAATTAACTACAACCCTGTTTTGGCTCGTCATCAACTTGGGTTCCCCTTGAGAGACAAACCTAATAACACTTTGTTAGAAGGTCTTTTCTATCAAGAGGGTAAAGATCCCCAACATTCGAAGTAGAAGATTGTGCATGATTGGCATAATGTGCATAGGAAAGGAAGATTCGAGCTTGGTGTGCGCAATTGTGTAGCTTTGGAAGCTTACACTCTTTGGGTGAAGAAGAGAGCTTTGAAGTTGAAGATGACTTATCCTTGAGAAAGACCTATGTATATGGTTGTGGTTTGTAAGACCCCAATTTTGACCCTAAGATCCCTCATGAATTTTCATCATAAGCATTAGCATTGGGATCATACCTTGACATCCTCCTTACCCCTCCTTCATTGGGTTTGTTTTGGGAGAGATCACCAAGCACTTCGTGATTATATCATACTTGTATTTTATTATTTCACTAACCAAAATACCAAAAATATGTCTTTGTATCTATCTAACTATTTTGTAGGTATGGCATGATCTCATTGATTCATTGATCACATCTAGGGTTTGAGAGCCTCATGAACAAAGAGCACAATCAAGAATCAACTCAAGAATGGTTATAAGCATCATATATAAGTCCCAATTGCTTCTACATGTTATATTGATCAAGTTTTCTTCAAGAGTTTAAGGGTGATTTGCCTTGGAAACCGTAGTTTGACTGGGTATTTTGAGTGACTTCTCCAACAAGCAATCTCACCAATTGATCAAATTTCTCAAGGGAGGCTTCAAATTTCATCATCTTATGCATATATATCTACCATGAGCCAAGAAAGTCAAGAGAATTGGAAGTTAGCAAGTTGGTTGATGGTGGTTGGCTAGATGAATTCATCTTATCAAAACTGGGTCTCCCTTGACCCTATCTCCTACAATTCTCACCATATGAAAATGATTTCGAGAGCAAACTTACTCTAAATGACATTATAAACAACTTTCATGTTGAGACCTAGATCTAGTTTTTCTTGGAAAATCATTTTCTATGTTGAAACATTATAGGTCATTTTGTCTAAACCCTAATTTGAAAGTCAACTTCCCAAGGCCATAACTTGCTCAATTTTTATGAGATGAAATATTTCAAAGTTGCAAAGTAAAATTAAATGTGTCTACTTCAACTTTGATATTTGGAGTGGGAGCTAATTCAACTTTTTTGAGCATGTGATATGAGGCTACATTATAGGCCACTTTTGACCTATACCAGTGATCAAGTGATTTTGCCAAACTTCAAAAATGCGTAACTCTATCATTTCAAATCCAAACGACATGAAATTGGTGACCATTTTTAAAGTATTTGATATAGATACAACTTTAATGAAGATACTTTTCTCATTTGAAGCTCCTATAAAAAGATAAGCAAGGTGGAATATTGAAATGTCAATTTTTTTCCAAAATTCCACCTCAAATATCTCCATGTTCCAAGCTCCAAATGAAAAAATGTTTAACATGAAACTTGTTCCTATTGATCTCATCTTTCCAAAGAGCTAAAATTCATGCACTTTGGATGTTAAATGCATAGGTTGCGCATGGCTTAAACAGGCTGATATCATTTGGCATGGATCAAACATCAAATGACAATGCTCAATTACCTTGCAATCCAAAGCATCTGAACTTCATTTTGGACTTTCAAACAATCATTTTATGGGCCTATGTGCGCCCATGCACCATGCTTTCATCATTTTCCAATTTTGGAAAGTGAAAGTGAGTGTGCAAATATCGTCCAAATTCTCTATAAATTGAAGCCCTTATGCTCATAGTTAACACACACACTGCGCCAGCTTTGAATCTCCATTGAAAACCCTTCACATTAAGAGGATAACCCTGATAAATTCATTTGAATTTGAGCTTGAATCTCCACTGTTTTGGAATTCAATTTTGCAGGAGTCCATTGATTCTAAGCCTTTCCATTCCTCTTCTGCAAGCAATTGAAGAGAAGCCAAGCACGATTCAGATCAAGATCTAGCAACCTCAGACCTCCATTAAAGGTAATTTGCAGAAAATTTAAACTCTTCGATTCTCCTTGATTCTTGCTCAATTCCACTGATTCTTGTGTTGTCTGAAGTACTAACAATGTAGGCAAGGTGTTTGAGTTGCTTTGAGGCTAAATCGAAGCAACTCAGATCATGAACCTCATTTTTCAATTCCACATATCTCTCAATATAATTGGAATTGGAAGAAATGGAGGTGATATTCGTGCTCAGTGATGTTTTCTATTTAAAATCATGTTCCTATTTGAAATTTTGGTGATGGTTAAAATTGACCAGTCCGGCGAAGCTCGCCAGAGAAGACAACCGGAGCTTTGGCTCCGGTGGTGATGTGTCTTTGGTCTAAACCGCGTGATCCTTGCTCCACGTTATAATCTCAGCCGTTCCTTGTGAATACCATGTTTGCCACGCAGTTGACTAGGACATTGGTGGAACGCGTTTCGTGGATCATCAAATTTGCCACCTCAATTAATGGAATGTACATTCCATCTCCCAAAATGAATGAATAATATTAAAATTATTTTTGGATAATTATTAATATTTTTCATGAATTAATTGATTTTTCATTTGTTTTTAATTATTTAAAAATATTTTTAAGTGTCCAAAAGTTATGAAATTTTTCTCCAAGGTCCTTTGACCTTGTTTGACTTATGATAAATCTCATGGCCATTTATTTGGTGTTTTGATGAGATTTTAGAATTTGGAGAAAACATATTTAAATTTAATGCATTATTTTACTATTTTTAATTGAATAAATGCCATTTTAATTGTGTTGACCATTTGTGTTGCCTTAATTGAGTTTCTTATTTGTTGTTGGGCCTCGGTCAAGGTTGATTTGACTTTGTCAAGTTAATATTATTGGATTTAGGGGATTGATGGAATGTACATTCCATCTCCCAAAATGAATGGATAATATTAATTTGTTAAAAGTCTTCCTTTGACCAATTTGTGATCTCATTCATCCCCTTCCCTCTTCATCTAACTCCCCTTCTTCATCCATTCATTTCAATTGGCCAATGACATCTCCAATTCCTAATGCTAGTTGATTGAAAGATTAACATGAGTATGGATGAGATTAGGCCACACCTTTGCATATGTTTCGTGTGTGGTATGTTTAATGAGCATAGTTCATAATACTATGTCTCCAACATGCATTAACACCAAAAGTCTTTTGCCCGACATCAAATAGTTGTGACTTCTACATAAGTCCAATTACGATTGCTTAACATAGCGCTAAATTTGTGACATAAAAGGCATATGCATTCTAGTTAGTGAGATTGTAAGTCTCCCCTCTTCCATGGTATTGTGTGGAAACTTGGCCTTCTTTCCTTCCTTTAGAAGATGTTTTGGTTCAAGGATCCATGCTTGTGGCAAGTGGGTTGAGTGTTCTCCAAAGAATGTCTTGAAATCAAAAAAGCAAAACAAAACTAACTATTAACTTACTAACCATTAACTTTTACTTTCAAGCTTTTACTTTTAATGCAATTTACTTTTATTGTTATATTATCATTTCTCATTGTACATATCATTCTAACTGTTTATGTTTGTGCAATCTTCACTTTGTCCACTTGGACCATATTGTGTGATATACTTTGTTGCTTTGTTTGTTTGATGGGTCTTTGACCATTAATGCACATAATAAAAACAAAAACCCTAAAAGACTTTTGAGTGGACTGTTGGTTTGATCTTGCCCAATTGGACTTAGAATTTAGGCAACATTCCTTTGCTAATGGACTTGGCCAATGCTAATTTGTTGAAAAACCAAGAACTTGCAATTTGAATTCATCTGATACATCATTCTAGATCTCTCCAGATTCATCTTCTTCATAGGCTCTTTTGAAGAAGATCATTGAAGTGGATAAGCTTGGATGAGGCCATATTTATTTGATGCCTTTGCTCTTCAAGATTGATATAATTGTGCATTTGTGTGTTGCTTGATTCTAAAAGTCCTAGGGAATTCTGGGTTTCTGTTGACATACTTGTCTATTGGATTGCTCCCATTTGGTTAGATCTTTTCAACTTTAAACTTTTAAACTTTTGTACATAGGGTAGTCTCTTCATCTTCTCCCCATTTCTTTAATTTCAAAATATCTCCCTCCATTTTTTCAAAATCTTCTTTGTGTGAACTATTTTTGTTCTAAATTTTGACCACTTTTGCAAATGGTAGAAACTTTGGCCTTATGCCATTGCATTTTCATACTCATTTTCTTAAATCGAACTTGTAAATGAACTTAACTATACTTGACTTAAATTTCCAAAAAAGCCAAAAAGAAATAACTCATTCAAACCATTCCAGGCCTTTGTGTCTTTCAAACTTAATTTTTGTTAAAACCAACACACTCATTTTGAAATTTCTAGAACGAACTACGAGGTTTTGATCCCTCATTTTTATGTTGGTACGTAGGCACAAGACCGAAGGTCTTGTCAAATACAAAAATATAATTAATAATTTTTTTTCTCATCCCCCCATTCTATTTGTTTATAAACATCACTTTGTACAAAATACATATGCACACAAAAAGGGCTCCTTAGGAGTACCTAGGACATTTTGGGTGCTAACACCTTCCCTCAGTGTAACCAACCCCCTTACCTGTGATCTCCGACTTTTATTAGTTTTTATTTGAAAACTTCATACTATTTGGGTTTTGTTCGTACTTTTTCCCTTTTCCCTTGGAAACAATAAAATCGCGGTGGCGACTCTTGTTAATTGATCTTTAGCTTGCCAATAGCTTGATGATCATGAATTTCCCGCTACATAAATTAAGTGGCGACTCTGTTGGGGAGTAGTCTCCAGTGGGTTTAGCCTACTTTTTGTGTGAATATATTTGTATATATGTGATGTTTGTATATATGTATGTGCGATATAATCTGCTTGTTGTGCTTGGTGATCTCTGAGTGGTTAGATAAGTCCTAACTCGAACTTGAGTGCAATTAAGATAGGAGGATGGTATAGTCATGTTCGACTTGTGTGGAGTAGTCCTTAACAAGTTTGGTTGAGATGCATCTGCTCAGTAGAGACTCCTTTGGACTTGGAAATGTCACACAAGTAATTGTGGTTAGGCATTGATATTTCTAATTACGTCTGAGAAGCTGAGGACCTTTAGAACACCTAACCCATCTTGGCCTCTTTAGGATGTAGTGCAGAAATTATTCAAGTGTAGACTTGATGACAGTTGTTACGCGATACTACACTCAGACGAGTTTCTCTTGAGAATATTATGGGTCGACGAGTCAGTCATCTTAACCTGTAGTATCCGATAGATGGAATTAAGACTCTGGGAACTTTTTAGAACATGATCTACAGGTTTTTATCCTTAGTTCACTCCTTTGGGATGGTTCTTGCCCAGACTCCATGCTCGTGACTTGCAACAAACCCTTGATTCTCGGGGTATCCAATCAAGTCTTGTCAATATCAATGGAACTTGGGTGTTTATAAGGTGTAAATCATAATCCACCAAAATGGATGATTGATCTTGACAATGACTTGATTCATCCCTTGACCTTTGTTTGCATTGTGTGTGATCCCTTACTTGTGATTGTTGCAAGGAACTAAGGTATCATTTCATGTGCATCATAACATCCATCACACAAAAATTTCAAGGAACTAAGGTATCATTTGCAAATATTTTCAGACCATGGATTATGGACGAAGGAACACTAAGAAGTACAGTTTCAGATGTCCCGACTTGAAAGAGTTAAGGAAGCTAGCATCTTATGTATTAGATCCCTTGGACTTCAAACAACGTCATGGGAATATTGAGTGTATTAGTGAAGTTCTATGGTCCTCTCTACCATTGTTTCACTTTCCCAGATTTTCAGCTTGTGCCTACCTTGGAGGAGTATTCTCATCTTTTGGGGATACCCGTTTCTAGTAGAGTACCTTTTAATGGATTGGAGGAGATTCCCCGATCTAGTATCATTGTTGAAGCTCTTCACTTGAAGAAGTCTGAGATAGAGGCTCATTGGGTGAAGAAAGGAGAGTTATTTGGGTTGCCATCTGTTTTCCTCATCAAGGAAGCTATTACTTTTGCTCAAGCTGGTAGTGTGGATGCTTTTGAAGCTATCTTTGTGTTGCTCGTCTATGGATTAGCTTTGTTCCCTAACATCGACGATTTTGTTGATGTTAACGCCATTAGACTTTTCTTGATTGGGAATCATGTGCCTACTTTGTTGGGTGATATGTATTTCTCTTTGCATCAAAGGAATTCTAAGGGTGGTGGAACTATTGTCTGTTGTACTCCTCTTCTCTACAAGTGGTTTATTTCACACTTGCCTCAGACGCCTGTTTTGTGGAGAACAAACAATGTCGAAGGTGGTGTCAGAGACTTATGTCTCTCACTAATGATGATATAGTTTGTTATGATCCGTCCTTAAGCAGTTTGGAGATTATTGATAGTTGTGGTGAATTCTCTAATGTGCCTCTTATTGGTACACAAGGAGGAATTAGCTACAACCCTGCTTTGGCTCGTCGTCAACATGGGTTCCCCTTGAGAGACAAACCTAATAACATGTTGTTAGAAGGTCTTTTCTATCAAGAGGGTAAAGATCCCCAACATTTGAAGCAGAAGATTGTGCATGATTGGCATAATGTGCATAAGAAAGGAAGATCCGAGCTTGGTCCGTGCAATTGTGTAGCTTTGGAAGCCTACACTCTTTGGGTGAAGAAGAGAGCTTTAGAGTTGAAGATGCCTTATCCTTGTGAAGGACCTATGTCTATGGTTGTGGTTGAGCCATTAACTCTCCTTAACCAAGATGTAGAGGAGTTGGAAGATGCGCTCATCAAGATGAAGCAAGAGAAGGATATGTGGGAAGAGCGTTTCCATCCTTTGAACAAGAAGCATGAAGAGTTGCAGTTGGAGTATAAGGACAAAGATTCACTGATTGAGCTAATTGAAGACCGAGTGACGAAGAGACAGAGAGATCTAGAGGTTTCATTTTCTAGCATGCCTCAGCCTTTCGTTGCCTGGAAGAAGATTATTGACCAACTTGTCCTCGAGAAGACACAGATGAAGGCTTCTTTTAAGACCGAGATTCTTCGCATTCGAAGGAAGTATGCGCCTTCAGCCCGATCTTTTGATGTTGTTGTTAGGGATCCTTTGGATGACTAGTCTCCTTTTCTCTTGTATCTTTTATTTTGGTTTCTGAAATTGTACTCAGTGTAATCCTTCCAATTTATATAAATAAAAAGAGATTTTTTTGGTCATATCAAATTATTGCAATTACCATTTCAATTTTATATATTTGTAAATGATATAGTAAGTTCCTTGGAAAATAAAAATAATCAAGCATTGCATTTCATGCATCAGTTGTATAAGCAGGTTTTTGACAGGAGTCTGATTGGTGTTCTTCTGTGCTTTAGCCAAGCTGACTCACCGGTACAACACTCGAGCCAACCGTCCAAAGATCATGGAACACCTTGAGCAAGAGAACCGAGACTTGAAAGAGGAGATTTCCCGACTGACTGCCATGATGGAGTCAGTTCTTGCTGCCCAGAGCCAAGCTTCTCCAACTCCTATAACTCCTCCTGCGAGGACTGTCATTTCTAAAGTGGTTACCTCTACTGTGCTTGCTGCCACCGCCCACTTTGCTCCGAATCTGCCTGCTGGATTCCCTTGGGGAATGCCACCTAATTTTATGCCAGAGGGTTTCGCTCCCACTTTTGCTTCCATGCCAGCATCTAGCCCGGTCATATCTGTGCCACCTCCCGTTGTGCACGATTGCCGCGTGTAGAAGACACCATCTATCACTCTGAGCCATCTGAGGGCCTGGACGTCTATGAGAAGATGGATGACATGAAGGACCAATTCCTTGAGCTGCGCAAGGAAATGAAAATGCTGAGAGGAAAAGATCTGTTTGGGAAGAGTGCTGTTGAATTGTGCTTAGTGCCTAATGTCAAGATCCCAGTGAAATTCAAAGTGCCTGACTTTGAGAAGTACAAAGGGAACTCCTGTCCACTCAATCATCTTGTGATGTATGCCCGCAAGATGTCAACCCGAATAGATAATGATCTACTGCTTATTCACTATTTCTAGGAGTGCCTGACAGGTGATGCGCTCTGTTGGTATACAGGGTTAGATAGTGTCAACATCCACACTTTCAATGATCTAGGAGAGGCTTTTGTGAAACAATACAAATACAATGTGGATATGGTGCCGGATAGGGACCAGCTGAGGTCCATGTCTCAGAAAGATAAGGAGACATTCAAGGAGTATGCCCAGCGTTGGAGAGAATTGGCTGCCCAGATCACTCCTCCTTTGGAGGAGAAGGAGATGACGAAAATCTTTCTGAAAACCCTGAGTTCATTTTATTATGAACGAATGATTGCCAGTTCCCCCAATGATTTTACGGAGATGGTAAATATGGGGATGAGACTTGAAGAAGGGGTCCGTGAAGGACGATTGTCAAAAGAGGAGGCGTCGACTAGCAAGAAGTATGGGAGTAATTTTAGCAAGAGGAAGGATAGTGAGACAAATGCTATAACAAGTGGGAGGCCGATGAGGCCTCAAACTAGAAGAAATCTACCACCCCGTCAACATCATCATCAAGTATCATCCGTCATTCCAGTATTCTCCAACCAGCAAACAACATCAATTCACTAACAACACCAATATCAGAATCAACGTCAACAACAACAACCACAACAAAGAACAAACACCTATAACAACAACCATTCCAACAACAATCATCATCAGCAACAGAACTTCGAGAGGAACAAGGTCTCTTTCGACCCAAGTCCTATGCCATATGCTGAACTGTACCCATCTTTAGTCCTCAAGAATTTGATTCAACCGAGGAATCCACCGCAAATACCAGAACCACTTCCCTGGTGGTATAAACGCGAGCTTCATTGTGCTTTTCACCAGGGTGCACCTGGGCACGATATTGAGAACTGTTACCCGCTGCAATATGAGGTGAAAAAGCTTATGAAGAGTGGCATGGTGTCTTTTGAAGACCGCGTGCCTAATGTGAAAGCTAATCCTTTGCCCGCTCATGGGAATTCTTTAGTGAACATGGTGGACGGTTGTCCAGGCGAATTCAAAGTTTTTGATGTCCGGTTTATCCGAAGATCTTTGGTGCAAATGCATAAAGATATTTGTTTGGAGAGTGACTGTGAACATGATCACGAAGGTTGTGATATTTGTAGTGTGAACCCAAGAGGGTGTGTTGTCGTGAAAAGGGACATCCAGCGTCTGATGGATGAAGGCATGATCCATATTGTTCAATCTCGGCATATAGATGATGATGTTAATGTCATTATTCCCGTTTTCAAACAACCAGAGCAGTTGGTGATTCAGTATGATAGCAACAGTAGCCAGAACGTCAACAATAGATTAGTTTCGCCGTTAGTAATACGGTCGGTGGGCCCAGTCCCATATGCATCTGATAAGGATGTATCATATCAATACAATGCTACAATGATGGAGAATGGTCAAGAGGTCTCGTTGCCTACGACCAGTTCAGTAGTAAGTATCGCAGATGTTACGAAGGTGACCCGTAGTGGTCGAGTTTTTGGACCAGTCGTCCTTGAGAATAAGGAAGAATTGATTGTTGGTAAGAAGGAGGAGGTGCCTAGTGTAGATCCTGTTGGTTGTTCAAGAGATAAGTCTGGTGAATCCAGCAATTTGAAAGCCAATAGTGATGATGATGAGGTGCTCCGACTGATCAAGAGGAGTGAATTTAATGTGGTCGAGCAGCTGCTCCAGACTCCCTCGAAGATTTTCGTGTTGTCTCTGCTTTTGAATTCTGAAGCGCATGTAGAAGCACTCCAGAGAGTTCTTGAATAGGCATACGTGGAGCAGGATGTTACTGTGGCTCAATTTGATCATATTGTAGCTAACATCACTTCATGCAACAATTTGAGCTTTTGCGACGAAGAACTCCATGAGGAGGGAAGAAATCACAATCTGGATTTGCACATCTCGATGAATTGCAAAGAAGATGCTTTGTCAAATGTGCTAGTTGACATTGGGTCATCACTCAATGTGCTTCAAAAATCAACATTGTCAAGCTATCTTATCAAGGAGCTCCCATGAGGTATAGTGGAGTAATTGTCAAAGCCTTCGATGGCTCTCGCAAGACTCTCATTGGAGAAGTGAACCTTCCACTCAAGATAGGTCTGAGTGATTTTCAGATTACTTTTTAGGTAATGGATATTCACCCGGCCTACATCTGTTTGTTGGGAAGGCCATGGATTCATGAGACATGGGCTATTAATTCCACTATACACCAGAAGCTCAAATTTGTCAAGAATGGAATGTTGGTAATTGTGGGAGGTGAGAAAGCACTGTTGGTCATCCATCTGTCATCTTTTTCATATGTAGAAGTTGAGGATGAGGTTGGAACGCTGTTCCAAGCCTTATCTATTGCTGCTGAGTAGAGAGTTGGGGCACCTATGTCCTCCCTGAAAGATGCGCAGAGAATTATTGAAGAGGGTCCTGTGAATCAGTGGGGGCGTATGGTAGAGATCACCGACAACAAGGGAAGAACTGGTTTGGGATTCCATAAGGGCTCGTCAACCGTTACATTTGAGGAGATGCAACTTAGTTTTCGTAGCGAAGGGTTCATTCATGGGAATGAACAACACTTAGCTGCTGTGCTAGAAGATAATGAAGAGGAAGATTGCACCAACTTTGTGACGCATGGACAGACATGCAACAATTGGACTGCTGTTGATATTCCTGTTATTTTGCATGAATCTAAGTAACTACTTTTATATGTTTTTAAAATCCTTCTCCTATGCCTAAGGGAGAAGTGAACATTGTTTGGGCATTTTAAATTGATCATCAATAAAATTAATTCTATTCATTCACATCTTTGATGTTTTGTTTTTACTTTTTGCTTATTTCTGAAAATGGTAATCACAAAAAAACATAAATAAACAATATAATTGTCCATCTGAATAATATTTGGTCACAAATTCACTTCTCTAAAATCAAAATATCAAATCATTATGCAGGTTGGCTCCTAACCCCATTGAATACAATGATCATTCTCCTTCTCCGAATTTTCAATTCCCTGTGTTTAAAGTCGAGGAGGAGAGCGATGAAGAAGTGAGTGATGAATTGTCTGGTCTACTTGAGCAAGATGAAAAGATTATTCAGCCGTTTGAAGAACAGATTGAGCTAGTCAACTTGGGTTCCGAGGATGATGTGAAGGAAGTCAAGGTTGGGTCTCGACTGTGTCCAGATGCTAAGAAGGGGTTGATTGATCTTCTTCGAGAGTATTCAGATGTGTTAGCTTGGTCCTATCAAGACATGTCTGGTTTGGATTCTGATATTGTGGAGCATAGATTTCCATTGAAGCCAGAATGCCCGCCAGTCAAGCAAAAGTTGAGAAGAACGCATCCAGATATGGCTATGAAGATCAAAGAGGAAGTTCAGAAGCAGCTTGATGTTGGTTTCCTTGTGAATGTTGAGTATCCGCAATGGGTGGCCAATATTGTGCCAATACCAAATAAAGATGGAAAAGTCCGCATGTGTGTTGACTATAGAGATTTGAATAATGCCAGTTCGAAAGATGATTTCCCTCTACCACACATTGATATGTTGGTAGACAATACTGCTAAATTCAAAGTTTTTTCGTTTATGGATGGATTTGTCGGATACAATCAGATTAAGATGGCACCCGAAGATATGGAAAAGACCACATTCATTACACCCTGGGGAACATATTGTTATAGAGTGATGCCTTTCGGTCTAAAGAATGTTGGTGCAACTTACCATAGAGCAATGACTACTCTTTTTCATGATATGATGCATAAAGAGATTGAAGTTTATGTCGATGACATGATTGCTAAATCAGTTGATAAAGAGGAACATGTTGAGCATTTATTGAAGCTATTCTAGCGTTTGAGGAAGTATAAACTCCGCTTGAATCCCAATAAATGTACTTTTGGTGTTCGTTCTGGTAAGTTGTTGGGGCTTATTGTCAGTGAGAAGGGCATTGAAGTTGATCCTGCCTAGGTCAAAGCAATACAAGAGATGCCTGCGCTGAAACTGAGAAGCAAGTCAGAGGTTTTCTCGGCCGCTTGAATTATATTTCCAGATTCATTTCCCACATGACTGCCACATGTGCGCCTATATTCAAGCTTCTTCGAAAGATCAGTCTTGTGATTGGACCGAAGACTGCCAGAAAGCATTTGATAGTATCAAAGAATATCTGCTTGAGCCTCCGATTTTGTCTCCACCTGTTGAAGAAAGACCGTTGATCATGTATTTGACTGTTCTAGAAGACAGTATGGGTTGTGTTCTTGGTTAACAAGATGAGACTGGAAAGAAATAATTTGCAATCTACTACCTCACTAAGAAATTCACCGACTGTGAGACTCAGTATTCAATGCTTGAGAAGA
Source organism: Lathyrus oleraceus (assembly GCF_024323335.1). Classification (NCBI taxonomy): domain Eukaryota; kingdom Viridiplantae; phylum Streptophyta; class Magnoliopsida; order Fabales; family Fabaceae; genus Lathyrus; species Lathyrus oleraceus. The sequence goes on along the minus strand of NC_066581.1, from coordinate 118,734,316 downwards.
CTTGTTGTGCATTGGCTTAGGCTGCTAAGCGTTTGCGTCAGTATATGTTGAATCATACCACTTGTTTGATATCCAAAATGGATCCAATCAAGTATATATTTGAGAAGCCTTCTTTAACTGGGAGAATTGCCCGTTGGCAGATGTTGTTGTCAGAGTATGATATCGAATACCGATCTCAGAAAGCAATCAAAGGTAGTATCTTGGCTGACCATTTGGCTCACCAACCGATTGAAGATTACAAGTCAATGAAGTATGATTTTCCTGATGAAGAGATTTTGTACTTGAAAATGAAAGATTGTGATGAACCATTGCTTAAAGAAGGGCCAGAACCTGGTTCCCGTTGGGGCATGGCATTTGATGGAGCTGTCAATCAATATGGAAATGGCATTGGGGCAGTAATTATTACTCCTCAAGGAACGCATCTACCATTTATAGCTAGATTGACTTTCAAGTGTACAAACAACATGGCAGAATATGAAGCTTGCATTATGGGGCTTGAAAAGGCCATGAATCTCAGAATCAAGTATTTGGATGTCTTCGGTGATTCAGCTTTGGTTTTGAATCAAATCAAAGGAGAATGGGAGACAAATTAACCCGGTTTAATACCATATAGAGATTATGCGAGAGGGGTTTAATACAAATCAACCCGGTCTATCCACGTTGGCGTCAATGATTGTAGTAAAGTATTGGAATGAAGTTCCCAATTTATCTGTGATGCGTCTTGATAGCCAGCTCATGTGTTTGCTGTTGAAGAAATCAAAGATGAGAAGCCATGGTATTACGACATCAGGTGTTTCCCCCAAAGTCAGATTTACCCGTCTGGGGCATCTTTGAAAGATAAGACGACTTTGAGAAGATTAGTCGGCAATTTCTACTTAAATGGTGATGTACTGTACAAGAGAAACTTCGACATGGTTTTGCTCAGATGTGTGGATAGACACGAAGCAGACTTATTGATGACCGAAGTGCATGAAGGTTCCTTTGGTACTCATTCCAATGGACATGCAATGGCGAAGAAGATGTTGTGAGCAGGTTACTATTGGCTGACAATGAAATCTGACTGTTGCAAGTTTGTGAAGAAATGCCACAAGTGTCAAGTTTATGCTGATAAGATTTATGTTCCTCCGACACTATTGAATGTTATCTCTTCCCCATGGCCCTTCTCTATGTGGGGAATTGATATGATTGGGATGATCGAACCCAACGCTTTGAATGGACATCGTTTCATTTTGGTGACAATTGACTACTTCACAAAATGGGTTGAAGCGGCATCGTCAGCAAACGTAACCAAGCAAGTTATTGTAAGGTTTATCAAGAATCATATCATATGCCATTATGGTGTGCCAAGTAAGATCATTACTGATAATGGATCAAACTTGAATAATAATATGGTGGAAGCTCTTTGTAAAGACTTCCAGATTGCACATCAAAATTCTTCTCCCTACAGACCCAAGATGAATGGGGCTGTTGAAGCCGCGAACAAGAACATCAAGAAGATTATTCAGAAGATGGTTGTCACGTATAAGGATTGGCATGAGATGCTCCCATTTTATTTGCATCGGTATCATACATTTGTCTGCACTTCAACAAGGGAAACCCCTTTCTCTCTTGTATATGGTATGGAAGCAGTGCTCCCCGTAGAGGTTGAGATTCCTTCGTTGCGTGTGCTCATGGAAGCCAAGTTGATTAAAGTTGAATGGTGTCAGACCAGGTTTGATCAGTTGAATTTGATTGAAGAGAAGAGATTGATTGCCATGTGTCATGGTCAACTATATCAGAAGAGGATGAAGAAAGCTTTTGATAAGAAGGTCAAACCTCGAGTGTTCAGAGAAGGTGACCTTGTGCTCAAGAAGATTTTATCGTTCAAGCCAGATTCCAGAGGAAAATGGACTCCCAATTATGAAGGCCCATATGTTGTCAAGATAGCCTTTTCAGGCGGTGCTTTGATTCTTACTACTATGGATGGTGAAGAGTTCACTCGTCATATGAACGCAGATGCAGTCAAGAAATACTTCGCCTAAAAAAGAAAAGAACAACTCGCTAAGTTGAAAACCTGAAAGGGCGACTTAGGCAAAAATGAGCGTCTCGGTGGATTGAAAACCCGAAAGGGCGGTCCAGGCAAAAATTAGAGACATAAAACAGAAATGATTTCCCGATAAGTTGAGTACCCCACCCTGGGGCAACTTATGAAAATATTAGGGATTATGGCAAGTAACTGCATTCTGCTGATCTTCAGTAATTTTTTGAAGGGTTGACATCAGTTCATCTCCAGCAGTGGTCAAGAGCACAGTGGATATCAAGATCTGGTAGAAGGATTAAGGATCATTTGTATTCAATGTAACCCTTTTCCATGAAAATTACCATTTTCAACTTTATAAAATCTATGGAGTCTTGTTATTGACAGACTACCATTCTATTAAATAAAGTTGAGCCTTTATCCAATTGTTTCTACTCTTATTTATTTCGGTCAATTTGTGTCACATTTATGACCTTGCATTTGTGCATTTTTATTCATCTATCATTTGATCTCTTCTGGATTTGATATTTTGCACATTGATCATTCATAATATATGGAACTTACATAAAAAAATTCATGATCATTGCATGCTTTTCTGTTTTGATTTGGATTTTCTAATTTGGATGTCCATTTTGTGCTCATTTGTTGGTCATTGCATTACATGGATCATTTGATGCCTTTTCTTTTTGAATTGATGCTGGTCCTTTTGAGGAAATTTTGTTGATTGTTTGAATGTGCATTATGTAAAAGATTGACTTCTGTTTTGATCATTTGGTTTGGTTTTGGTCCTAGTCTTTGTACTAGTGTTTTGTACATGAACTAACCTTGACTTGTGTTTCAAGTTTGGACACTTAGCATTAATGGTTGAGTTGCTCACCTTTTGAGATGCAAATTGGATTGTGTTCTGACTTCTTTGTATTTTGTAGGGATTTAAGTTGATGTGTTGAGCTCATTGCTTCATTTGAATGCTTGAGCATTGATCATTGAGTTGTGTACAGTTGAATGGTTTCACTGTTTGTTCTCTGATTGGTTGTCTGAGATATTAACTGCTTAGCTTTTGTACAGGTACATTAGTTGCTTTCTTATATTTCTTGCTTGAGCTTTGGATTGTGGTTGATACACCACTTAGGTAGCTACTTTCTTACTCCATGTAGTCTGGAAGTCCTGTCACCTTTTTGGCAGGCATTTTGCTGGCAAGTCCTCCTTAAGAGGCTCTGTTTGTGTTTGTTTACAGTTTGTGCCAAAGACCTCCAAGTGAGGCATGTTACCTGATAAGTCCTCCTAAGTGAAGAGGCCATTGACAGATATAAGGGATTAGCAATCAATCCCCTATTATTCAGTGAGTCGTTCTTTATGCTCGCACTACGTGCTGATGCTCTAGAACATGTACCCAAGATCTTTGTCCAGAGTCTGTCAAGTGGAATAGGATCCCTCTTTCTGGATCCCCATGCTTTCTTTGTCATGAGCTCACCCTGGCCAGGGTTAAGAGCTATGAGGTCTCATCCTCATTACCATTTTGATCTGCTCACCTTGACGTTCAATGTCAGTGGTTAAGAGCCCAGTTGATTACCCTTACAGTTTGGCTAGTTTGTCGAGGTTGATATGACCCCTCTTGACTAAAGCCTACCCATTGTTTGGGCCTCTTGTATGGATATAATGTGTGATGCTTGTTCACTTGTGTTGGTGTGGTTATTTGCTTTCCTCTGAATTGACTTGCTTCCTGTGTGAGTTAGTTCTTGTTATAGACCTCAACCTAGGGATATTGTTTGCATGACAACTATTAGGCTCGAGTCTTAGTCTTCCTATTAGTTTGTTGTTTCCCTGGTCTCTGGTTAGGAGAGAGTTGTACCCCTGTTAAGGGGAACTACGTCGCCCTGATTCTCATACCAGATGAGATACGTAGGTAGGAGATTGAGCGAGATCTCTCCGGGCAACCTTTTCTTTTTTGTTGATTTATGTGTGTACCCTTTATTTGTTTCTTTGGTGTGAGTACTCTTTTGTTCAGCGTGTGTGTGTGATATGTTTATACTTTGAGGATTTCTTCTATCATCACTTGGGGTTCAGATTGGGGTTCACCTATACTGACTTGGGGTTCATATTTGGGGGTTCATTTGTTATGATTATTCACTTGGGGTTCATCTTTGGTGTTTGCTGGTTAGCTTTTGTTTTTGTTTGGAGTCGGATGTAAGCCCATGGATTGGCATTCTGTTTCCTTTTTGCTGTCAGGAGTCGGGTGTAAGTCCATGCATTGGCAGTCTGTTTCCTGTCGAGTGTTTCTTTTGACGTCTCGGCGTCCCTTTTTGTGTTTTGTTTCGGCGTGCGTTAGCCGAGCTACGAGTGCTCTGATTCTTCTCTGGATAGAAATGATACGTAGGCATATGACGCGATATCCTAGCGAGCATGTTCCCCATTTCCCCGAACTACGTTGACTCTGATGTTTGTTTCTGACAAACTACGTAGGCCCAGGATGCGACATCCTGCCGAGTCCGCTTCCTCCATCTTCTTCCACCTGTCTATTATTCCAGTTGGTGTATATTTCTTTGGGCAAGTTTTTATTAGCAACCTTAACCTATTCTTTGAGCTATCTTTTGAGCGTGGATCCCGTCGAGTACGGCGTCCGTGAGGGGTGCTAATACCTTCCCCTTGCGTAACCGACTCCCGTACCTTGCAATCTCTGGTCGTAAGACCATTCCTTTCCCTTTCTTAGGTTAGTCCTGCGCTCCCTTTCCGTCATAGGATGAATAGCGTCGGTGGCGGCTCTGTAAACTGTTCTTTTCCGCCGGTTGTTTTTCACGATGCGACAGCTGGCGACTCTGTTTGGGACTAAAGTTGACCTCTTGCTGGTCCATTTTCCCTAAGCGAGTCAATCCTAGCGCTCTCTAGTGTAGTTTTAGGGTAGTTTGGGTTGCTTTTGCTGCTTATTTATTGCATTTGTGATTATTATACTGTGATTGTATATATTTGCATATATGTTTGCATGCATCATATTATCACTGTGCTGGATTTTGGACAGGTGTGGTTCCTATGATTTGGGGGTGGGTGTTCTGAGTGGGGCTAAAACCCAGGCCTGAGTATACACCTAGGATTAGCGTGGTCGCACGTCTCCTCACATGTTGGATCAGCATGTTGTTGCGACGTGACATACCACAGCCGGACGAGGTTCTTTTGAGAGAGCCCTTCCCTGTGGAGTATCCACTATGGTTGGGTTATCCCGGGATGTTTGTGTTGTTTCAGTTCCTTAGCGGACTGTTTGATCCCTAGCGGAGCTTATTTTTTTATCCCAGTTGAGTTGGTTGCGACATGTATTTATCCCCAACAGAGTTTCGGCCTTCCCAGCGGAGTTCGTGTTTCCTCACCAGGTAGATCATCATCAGAAGATGTTTGATCTATCCCTAGTAGATTTCCTTGGTGTCCCCACCGATCGTCGTATCTTTGCTCCTAGACAGAGTTTCATCCTGGTTTTTGAGCAGCCTTTTGGTCTCCCTAGTAGGGTTGTCTCCCATTTTTTATGGTGTTGACCTAAAATTCCCTACGGTTTGAATATTTTATCCTCAACATATCTCCTTCCCCAACATGGGTTGAGCTTTTGATACGTTGATCTCTCTGTTCTCCAGCAGTTTGTCTCCATGATTTTTGTGGATTGACCGAGGATTGTACTGGTGGTTCAATTTCTTTGCGACACTTTTGTATCCTTTGTGATCGTTTTGTCAGCATAATCACCATATATATATACGCATATACATATTCATATAAATTCATGATTTTGCATGTCCTGCATCTTCATATTTGATTGGCAGTACTTCATCCCCATACCAAATCTGGTGTCTGTCCTCTTTCAAGTGTAGAGTGTCAGCCCCTAAGCAGAAAAGACTTTAATCTTTCTCTATTTCCCCACTGAGTTTATTTCCTCGTGGATGATTGTTATTTCTGTTTCCTCTCCAGCAAAATTTTATGGATGGAATTACTTCCCTTGAGTTATGTCCTCATTGGGTTGAGTCTTGATTGGCCGTTTTCTTTCTAGTTCTTACCTAGATATATATTTTGGTCCTCTAAGAGTATATTACCCAATAACCGGTAATATTCTTCTTAGTTTGCATTTTGTCACTTCTTTCCCAATACCCGGCAAAAAGTTTATCCTTGATATGTTCATCCTAACCGGTGACGGATATCTTTTCTTCCCCCTGCAGGAGTCTATCCTTGATATGTTCACTTTAACCAGTGACAGATATTCTCTTCTTTGGTATTCTACCCAGTAAAAAGGTAGTTGTAATTCCTATTTTGGTTCCTCAGAGAGTAAATCCTTGATATTTTCACTTTAACCAATGACGCGTTTTCTTCTCCTTGTGTCTCCCTAGACCCTATCTCCTACAATTTTCACCATATGAAAACTGTGTCTCCCTAGACCCTATCTCCTACACTTTTCACCATATGAAAATGATTCCAAGAGAAAACTTACTCGAAATGATATTATAAACAACTTTCAAGTTGAGACCTATAGCTAGTGTTGCTTGGAAAATCATTTTCTATGTTGAAACATTATAGGTCATTTTGTCTAAACCCTAATTTGAAAGTCAACTTCCCAAGGCTATAACTTGCTCAATTTTTATAAGATGAACTATTTCCAAGTTGCAAAGTCAAATTCAATGTGTCTACTTCTACTTTGATGTTTGTAGTGGGAGCTAATTCAACTTTTTTTAGCATGTGATATGAGGCTACATTATAGGTCACTTTTGACCTATACCATTGATCAAGTGATTTTGCCAAACTTCAAAAATGCATAACTCTATCATTTCAAATCCAAATGACATAAAATTGGTGACCATTTTGAAGGTCTTTGATAGAGATACAACTTTAATAAATACACTTTTCTCATTTGAAGTTCATATAAAATATTAAGCAATGTGGAATATTGAGACATATGGCTTGACACTTAGAAAAATTTTGATATGTCAAAATTTTCCAAACATCCACCCAAAATATCACCAAGTTCCAAGCTCCAAATGAAAAAATGTTCAACATCATACTTGTTTCTCTTGATCTCATCTTTCCAAAGAGCTAAAATTCATGTATTTTGGATGAGAAATGCATAGGCTGCGTATGGCTTAAACATGATAATATCATTTGGCATGGATCAAACTTCAGATGACAATGCTCAATTACCTTGAAATCCGATCCATCTCCAAAGCATATGAACTTCATTTTGGACTTTCAAACAATTATTTCATGGGCCTATGTGCGCCCATGCACCATGCTTTCATCATTTGCCAATTTTGGAAAGTGAAAGTGAGTGTGCAAATATCATCCAATTTCTTTATAAATTGAAGCCCTTATGCTCAGAATTAACACACACACACTGCGCCAACTTTGAATCTCCATTGAAAACCCTTCACATTAAGAGGATAGCCCTGATAAATTCATTTGAATTTGAGCTTGAATCTCCACTGTTTTGGAATTCAATTCTTCAGGAGTCCATTGTTTTAAGCCATTCCATTCCTATTCTGCAAGCAATTGAAGTGAAGCCAAGCACGATTCAGATCAAGATCTAGTAAGCTCAGACCTCCATTGAAGGTAATTTGTAGAAAATTTGAACTCTTCGATTCTCCTTGATTCTTGCTCAATTCCACTGATTCTTGTGATGTCTGAAGTCCTACCAATAAAGCCAAGGTGTTTGAATTGCTTTGAGGTCAAGTCGAAGCAACTCAGATCATGAACCTCATTTTTCAATTCCACATATCTCTCAATATAATTGGAATTGGAAGAAATGGAGGTGACATACGTGCTCAGTAATGTTTTCTCTTTAAATTCATGCCCCTGTTTGAAATTTTGGTGATGGTTCATGTTGACCAGTCCGACGAAGCTCGCCGGAGAAGACAACCGGAGCACTGGCTCCGGTGATGATGTGTCTTTGGTCTAAACCGTGTGATCCTTGCTCCATGTTATAATCTCAACCGTTCCTTGTGAATACCATGTTTGCCATGCAGTTGATTAGGACATTGGTGGAACGCGCTTGGTGGAACATCAAATCTGCCACCTCAATTAATGAGGGAGATTTAATGGTCCACGTTTTTTAGCATTTTCTGAATTTCCATTTAATTCCTTTTTTTTAATAATTCATAATAAATTTAATATTGATCCAAAAAAATATGGGACTTTCACCAAAAATTTCCAAATATTTTTCTCTTTCATATTCTGAATTAAAAATATTTTTTTGATCATTATTAATATATTTTCATGAATTGATTGATTTTTTAATTTTTTTTAATTTTTTAAATATATTTTTTATTGTTCAAAAATTATGAATTTTTTTTCCAATGTTCTTTGATCTTGTTTGACCTATGATAAATCTCATGGCCATTTATTTGTGTTTTTATGAGATTTTAGGATTTGGACAAAACATATTTAAATTTAAAGCATTATTTTACTATTTTCAATTGAATAAATGTCATTTTAATTGTGTTGACCATTTGTATTGACTTAATTGAGTTTCTTATTTGTTGTTGGGCCTTGGTCAAGGTTGTTTTGACTTTGTCAAGTTAATATTATTGGATTTAGGGGATTGATGGCATGTATATTCCATCTCCCAAAATGAATGAATAATATTAATTTGGTAAAAGTCCTCCTTTGACCAATTTGTGATCTCATTCATCCCCTTCCCTCTTCATCTAATTCCCCTTCTTCATCCATTCATTTCAATTGGCCAATGACATCTCCAAATCCTAATGTTGATTGAAAGATTAACATGAGTATGGATGAGATTAGGCCACACCTTTGCATTTTTTTTGTGTGTGGTATGTTTAATGAGCATAGTTCATAATACTATGTGTCCAACATGCATTAACAACAAAAGTCTATTGCCCTGCTTCAAATAGTTGTGACTTCTACATAAGTCCAATTACGATTGCTTAACATAGCGCTAAATTTGTGACATAAAAGGCATAAGCATTCTAGTTAGTGAGATTGTAAGTCTTCCCTCTTCCATGGTACTGTCTGGAAACTTGGCCTTCTTTCCTTCCTTTGGAAGATGTTTTGGTTCTAGGATCCATGGTTGTGGCAAGTGGGTTGAGTGTTCTCCAAAGAATGTCTTGAAATCAAAAAAGCAAAACAAAACTAACTATTAACTTACTAGCTGTCATACCCCAATTTTGTCCGGGCATATTTAAAATTTTCATAAAAATTGATTTCATTTTTTAATTTGCATCATATGCATAGCATGACATACATTGCATCATGAATAACACCTAAAATGTCAGTCAGAATGAATTTATTGGAAATACAGACCAATCACTTGAATCATTTCTCAAGAACAGGCAAAATCAACAGTGACTGTTTCGGTTATATCTTGAACCGCCTGAGCCTTTTTAATTGGTGCAAAATTATTTCATAATTTGAGGAAAGACTGTATTTTTTTAATAAGTATATTTTGTCCTGACAATTTTAGTGTGACCGGTTCATTTTTTCGAACAAATTTGTACTCGATTTCTATTTTTAATAGGTCAATATTTTTGGTTAGATATTTAATTAAAATAAATTAGAATGTGTTTAAATTAAATATTAGTTAGTTTTTCATGATTTATTATTTAAATGAATAATAGTTATGGAAAATATTTTTACATTGGATCCTCGACTCTCTCTCAAATCTGAAAAAGATCTCAAAACATAACGTCTCTCTTCCACGCGTCCTTCCCTCAGCATATTTTTTCCACTCACTCTCCACAATTTCCACTCACAATCCACTCACAAAAACAAATCTCTCTCAGACTCTCTCTCCCCTACCTCACGTCTTCATAATGCTCACACTCCCTCACTAAATTTTCTCCCTTCTCGCACTATTACCCTGATTACACTCTGAGAACAAGAGAAAAATTAATAAAAGAATTTCTTCTTCTTCTTTCCAACAGAAACCCTCACGATCCCTTCACCTTCTTCATCTCCAATCACCTTCACAACCCATTCACCGCCGCCACCACCTTCAACTACCAACCATCACCTTCTTCAACCATCGCTTCACCTTCAAAACCCTAAACCACCGTCTTCACCTTCTTCAAACTCAACCGTCAAAATCTCCCCCACCGATCCACACACCCACACTCACTCCACGTTCTCAGACACTCTATCTTCTCTCATCATTCACGCACAACCCTCAAAACCCTCCTCCATCGTCTTCTTCAACCACTCACCCTCCGTTTCACCATCACCGAAAAGCCTCGCCGCCACACATTTTCACCATCTCTCCACAAATCCTTCACCACCAACTACCCCTTTCTCCTCCACAAATCACTGGAACTCCACCCTCCGCTCACAAACAACGACTCTCGCCGCTACCTATAGTAAACGCCAACATCCGCCGACGAAACCTCGGCTTTAACCCTAACCGCCACAAATCCTTCCAACACCCCCCACCGCTCAATCCTCCGCACCTTCGTCCCTGTTTAGCGTCACCTTCACAAATCGCCAGCTCACCAAACCTTCAAACCAGATCCACCGCTCAACTACCCTTTATGTTCCGCTGCGATCCGTTTTTCGGCAACAACAACATCGCCCTGCTCCACCAGTGATCTTGATAACACAGATCTAATTCGCAATTTCAAACAACGATAAGAACGTCAACACATTCTCTACGCACACGCGAATTTGGTTTCGTCTCCGACGTCACGGAGCTGCAACCCACGGTAAAACAACAAGCTCGGCAGATTTCCAGACAGCTATAACGTTTCGATATTGCGGTAACAACTTGCGTCATGTTATACTGTTTGTAGCCATTTGTATTTACTGTTATCCCAATTTGGATACATATTGATTTCAAGCATCATCCTGTTTAGATTTGTGTTTATTTTATTGTGGATTTTATCATAATATGTTGGTGTTCAATGCTGGCCAAATGTAGTATGATGGTGGTTTGGTCTGTCCGTTCTATTATTGTTAGTTGATACTCCTCATTGTTGTTTTGCTTTATTGTTCCTATTTTTGATGCGAATCGATTTCGGTCACTTAGATTTCAAGATCTTCAATTCGATTTTGATTTTTGAGCTGTAGTAAATGAGTTCCTCATTCTGTCATATGGTTAAAGTTGGTTTCTACAGGATATGAATCTCAAAGCTTATTCCAAATTTTTGGGCTAAATAGTTTCTGTTCAAGTTTAATAGAACAATAGGAAATATTAATCCCAACTTTGCGATTATATTATTGGTGTTGTAGTTAAGCTTCCAATCAATGGTTCACGATTTTATGTTTATGATTGCCGAATCTATTGTTCAAATCTGGGCTGTTTTGTGTTGTTGTTAATGTGGCTGGTTGTGCTGTGAATAAGTTCTGTAAGAAAAGGGTGATTTGCTGCTTAGTTCCTTTTTAATTTCATGGCATTTTAAATTCGGTTGAATTATGATGTTAGCATGATGTAACATTTCGGTTACGTTTTAGATGGATTTATGTTTCTTTACTATGAACATTTCATTATGATTCTCACTTCAGCAACATTGAGCGGTTGTAAGATTTTCTTTGAAACTGATGGTATAATGCAATTTGCAAAGCATGTAAATAATCTATTTGATTCTTAAATCGGACTTTTATGCGGATTCGACAAGTTCATGTCGCTAGGCCGCCAAATTCTCAATATATCAATGGAACACTTTCACCGAGTTTTTGAATTGGCGTACGACATCAATCATATTGTCCTTATGCTCAAACTTGTTCCGAGCACATTTCCTACACATACTGACCAAATAAATATTAATGCCCATTTTCTTTCTCTTTTGATCTAATTAAATTAGTTTAATTTCAATTAATTAATTCTAATTAACTTAATTATTTGATCTAATTAAATAATTTTAATAATTAAACTTAATTAATTCAATTAATTGATTCAATCAAATTTTTCATAAGTTAATTTTTTGTCAAAAAAGAAATGGGCTTCCTAAGTTAATTTCAATTAATTGATTCAATCAAATTAATTAATTCAATTAATTGATTCAATCAAATTTTTCATAAGTTAATTTCTCACAAACTTCACATTATTTCAAACAAAAAAACTATTTCATATCATCATCACTTCATAAATCATTTTTAATTTTATTCAATATCAATTCATCAACAACACAAACCAATTTCAAAAAGCACAAATCATACAATTCTCGATTTAATATCGAGCCCATTTTTAAAACAACCTTGTAAGTCGATTGCTCTTCGCATCGCCATCAACCTCACATAGCTTACTCTTGGGCTTCCTTACAAATGAAACCTACTTGGTTATTGATTAATCGAGTAGATGAAATAATACACTAAATAAAATTCATTTCATTCATAAACACAAATTCAAATCATTTTTCCAAATCATTCAATTTCAAAAGAATTTTCTCTTAAACATAAACTTGGGATGAAAAGGAGATAGGAAGCGTACGCTTCACTATTTCTCAAGCACTCGAATAATTAGCGTACGACATATTGCGCGAGTTCTTGTCACCCGATTAAACCTTAATCATACAGTATTCAAATCATTTCTTCCAAATTAATACAATTTCTAAAAACACTTTTGATTCTAAAATCTTGGATGAAAAAGGATAGGAGGCGTACGCCTCACTATCTTTCGATTATTCGAATAATTGGCGTACGCCATATTGCTCGGATTTTTGTCATTCAATTAAAACCACAATCGAATAAACTCAAATCACCTTTAATATCAAACACAGTTTCAAGATCAACTTCATAACTTAAACTTCAATGGAGAATGGGAGGCGTACACCTCACCATTCCTTGATTATTTGAATAATTGGCGTACGCCATATTGCTCAAATCATCTTTCGATCAAAACCTACCAATCCAAAATTCAAACTATCTTCGCAAATCAAATGCAACATCCAAACATATCTTTTACAATTTAAACTTCGGATGATAAAAGAGGGGAGGCGTACGCCTCACCATCTCTCGATTATTTGAATAATCGATGAATGCCATATTGCACAAATTATCGACTTCCGACTAAAACACGCTAAATAAATATGGATAAGGGAATAGGGGGCGCACGCCTCATTATTCCTTGAATAAGCAAGTAGAAGGCGTACGCCTCACTACCGTGCACGTACAACATCCACAAACAAACTTTCAATAAAAATTCGAACGAAAAGGGAGTAGAAGGCGTTCGCCTTATTACTCCTCGAAAGAATTGGACGATTGGTGTACACCACATTGCTCAACCTTTCGTCGTTCTTCAAAACATCTCAAATACATCAAACTAACTTCTCGCCCCCGAACGATTGAAACAAATCAAACCCAAACACATCAATTCAACTTGTCACCCCTGCGTGACCAAAACCCTTTCAAAAGAACACTGTCAATCCTTTCTAATGCGCACAACAAACCAGTGCTAGAGCCTCCACCGAGAGTAGACAAGCCAACGTTGAGCCGTTAGAACGCCGACCTACACAGTCGTTCATCAAAACAAAACACACCCAAATATTCGTAGTAGCCCGAACTACGAATGCTCTGATTTCCTTATTGTACCATAAGGATACGTAGGCAGGAGATTGTTGTATCTTCGCGAGCACACTAATAAAAAACCTCCCCTTTTCCCTCCTGAGGTCTTCATCCATATCTATCATCAATTCTAATCACTCGAAGCAAGCGAATAACAGTCAACTAATAGTCAAATAGCAAAATCAGACTAAAAGGTTCTCGTTGAGTACAACGGACGTAAGGGGTGCTAATACCTTCTCCTTGTGTAATCGACTCCCGAACCCGAATACGGTTGCGACGACCATTATTCTTATTTCTAAAGGTTTTCTCGATATTTTCCTATTCCTTCATTAGGAATAAATAAAGTTCGGTGGCAACTCTGTTTCGAACAACATTTTTCCGCGTCCTATCGCGAGGGATCGCATTATCATTTTCGAGGTGCGACACTAACCATTAACTTTTACTTTCAAGCTTTTACTTTTAATGCAATTTACTTTTATTGTTATATTATCATTTGTCATTGTACATATTGTAACACCTCAAAATTTGCCCTCTTCTTCTTGAGACTAGTTTGACACATCGCATTTCATATTTTAGGGCATTAGGCATTGTATTTTGCATATCATGTGAAATAAGAAAGTCATCCTCCAAATTCTTTTCAAAAGATGGAGAAGTTACATGATTCAAGCCTGAGGGTTTTTATGAATTGATGATCAACCATCTGAGGGCATGGGCTTCAGTTAGGGTTTCTTGGTTCTTCAAAGGTCTTGAGCATTATCTTGTTTGCAAGGATATATTACCATCATCATGGTTCTATCATCACCAAGGGTTTCAGAGTGCATCCTCAAGTTCCTTTGGATTAGGGTTCTGACCTCTAGTCAACCCTAATCAATGACATTCTTCCAACTAGGGTTTCTCAAGGAGATGCGGTATTTTATTGGGGGAAGGATCACATGATTGTTATGAGGAGCTTACATGAGCTAGGGTTTCATTTTCGAGCAATTTCCCCAAGTGGTAGAGGCTCAAGCTAATCAGGGCGTTTCAAGGTCATCTGAGGACTAAAAAGTCAATTGTGCAGTCAACTAAGGGTTGTGAGCTGGGGAATGAGTTGCGACACCTCAATCATGTTCAAAAGAGGTCCATTTGTCATTCGAAACATCTATCTTGAAGATTTTGAAGTCATGGCAAAAGTTTCCAAAAATGGAAAGTGACCTGTAATTTCAAGTTTCCAAAAATGGCAAGTTTTTGCTTTACATTCAACTTGATTTTTCAACATCAAAGATGTTTCAAATGGATTTTTGGTGAACATGAAAGTCGAAGATCTTTCTCTCCCCTTTTCAAAAAGTCCTATTTCAGGATCATCTAATGATTGGTTGAGAAGTTATGGCCAAATGATCACAAAGTATATATGGAATTTCAAAGTGGCATAACTTTTGATTCAAAACTTCAATTTGGTCCATTCTTTTTGCAAAATACTCCTCATGACCAATACTTTTCAAATGAAGCCTTTCCATGCATGGAAGAAGCTCATATGATCACTTGTTCACACATGTGCAAAATGGAGGGAAATTCCATAATTCAAATTTGTTTGATGCTACAAACAAAATACCAATTCCATGTTGATCCTTGGATAATTTGAAGTGAAATCCCAGCTTGCATGAGCATTGTTCACGTGTGGATTGGTCATGATAGGTGCATTTGGAAATTTTGCAATTCACCTCATATCTCTCTAAACTTAATTAACCAAAGCCTAATCTTGATTCCAGTGTGATTAGTGTGTGATATATAAGGCAAACCCTAACTGCATTGGCTCATGATAACAGAATTTGAGATCTAGAATTATCCATTTCCCTCCAATTTTTCTCTCACTTTGAATTTCAAATTTCTTCACACAAACCTTCAATCTCTTTGCATATTCATGATCCTTGTGGAATTCTGAGCAGGATTCATTCATTGTTTTTTGGAATTGAGCTAGTTTTCAGACAGATCGAGTGCATGAACATGAAGATGGATTTCTGAAATTAAGCTAGATCCAAGTTGTTTCAAGCAATTCTTTGTGCACAAAGCTTCAAAGCAAGGTTCAGGAAGTTGATCTGGAGCTGAAGAGAGCTTGAACACGCGAATTCAGAGAACTGTAATTCCAAGTAGGTTGAATTCGATTCTCTTATTTTGATGTTTTATGTACATGATTATGTAGATCTCTTTGTGCTGAGAATACTGATATGTTTAGATCTTGAAATGGATGAATATTGCGCATGCTATGTTGAATTCAAGTTTTGATGTTGAAAAAGTTTTTGCTCGATCTGGAAATTATATGATGAATTAGGTTGAGTGAGTATGATATTTGAGATCCTTGTTGAAATGCACTTCGATTGGTGTATCAGTTCTTGAATTCTGGAAAATTTTAGCGTTGGATTCCGCCAGAGCTAGCCGGGGAAGACGACCGGAGCTACTGCTCCGACGTCTGCAACTTCCTAGGGTTCGTATCGCGTGGCCTCCATGTAAGCGCTTGCATGGCCTTTCCATTGGCTGTAGTGTAGGAGAATTGCCATCCAAGGCGCAGCGGAATTTAAAAATTTCTCCATTTAGTGATCCTTACGAATGGGCATGATCAGTGATAGAATCGTTACCTCTTGTGGCGATTCAAACCTTTGGTGCAGATCTCTGATAATGATCAAAACCTTTGATACGAATCCACGGGGCGATCACGAACGTTGAACGATGACAACGTCTCTACTCAGTCCACACGAACGGATTCCTTCAATCGCAGTGCTAGCTGTTACAAATGAAGGATTTGAGTGAGAGAAAGAGGGAAACAAAATTCCAAGTCTCTACTTGAATTTCTGTCTGAGTGGATTGGAGTGACAATGCTTCTACCCAAGGGGTTCTATTTATAGAACCACTTGTGTGGGCTTCAAGCTAAAAAGCCCACTTAAGTGTATTTTGGCTCATATCTTATAATATGCCCAAAATCACTTGAGTATTTTGTTCCTTACCATATTTCGTCTCCCACTTAAGTGCACCGTACCTTACGGTGTTCCTTAGTTACTCTATCTCTCATCAATCCGTCCTTTGTGTGTGACCCTATAGGTTTTCGCGACATTGGCAATTATATTAAATCACGCATTTAACATAATAAACAGTGAGCGGTATCTAGCAACACATCACTGCTACCCAAGTGTCGCATCCGCGAAAAACAACCGAGGGGAAAAAGCAAAACAAACAGAGCCGCCACCGTGCGTTATTTATCCCAAAGAGGGAAAGGAAACGCTCGAAGTAAACCTGGAAAAGACATGGTCTCGCGACCAAAGAGAGATGGGATCGGGAGTCGGTTACGCAAGGGGAAGGTATTAGAACCCCTCACGTCCGTCGTACTCGACGGGATCCACGCTCAAAAGAATAGAAGAAAGGTTGCTAAACACTGCTCAAAAGAATACACGCACACTAGAATAAAACACAGATGGAAAAAGGGGGAACGGGCTCAATAGGATATCGCATCCTATGCCTACGTATCTCATCTGGAATGAGAATCAGAGCTACCGTAGTTCGGCTCACACACGCCAAACAAAAACACACACACAAGAAACTGACTGCTAATCGCCGGGCTTACGTCAGACTCCACACAAACAGGCAAACATGGAAACCGAATGCCAATCACTGGACTTACATCAGACTCCGAACCAACAAACACACGTTGGAAACCAACTGCCAATCGCTGGGCTTACGTCAGACTCCACACAAACCAACACCATTAGGATACGGACTGCCAATCGCTGGTCTTACATCCATATCCTAACACACCCAAGAAGGTTAACAAACAAACAAGTTAATAGGGAGTCTGGAACTCGAGCCTAATAACTCTCAAGCAAACACACTCAAAAAGAAAAAGGGTGAAGACACAGACTAGAAGGGAGTCGGGAACTCGGACCTAATAGCTGTCAAGCAAAACACACGCAAAAAAGGAAAAGGGTGCCCGGAGAGATCTCGTACGATCTCCTGCCTACGTACCTCATCTGGTATGAGGATCAGGCCAACGTAGTTCCCCTTAACAGGGGAGAAACTTCCTCCTAACCAGAGACAGGGAAATGACAAACTAGAAGGGAGACTGACTCGAGCCTAATAGTTATCATCAAATCCACAATGGTCCTAGGTTGAGGTTTCTATCTAACTTGCACAGGCAGCAAGCTATCCTAAACAGCACAAGCAAAGTCATACAAACACAAGAGCAAGCACGCACACTATATACAAACAGATGGGCTCACACAAGGTTAAGCTTTAGTCGAGGGGTCATGTCAACCTCGACAAACAAGCCACTGTAACAGGATGATGTTAGCTCTTAACCCTAACATTGAGAGTTAGGGTGAAGCAGATGAAATGGGAAGTGAGGGTAAGACCTCACAGCTCTTATCCCTGGCCTGGGAGAGCTTCAAACAAATGAAAGTGTGGGAGTTCAGAAAGTTGGAACTCTTCTCCATATATGACTGACTCAACAAAGATCTTGGGTTAATATCCACAATGCATCAACACAAGGTGTGTGAGCAAAGTGGATGACACACTGAATAGCAGGAGATGGACTACACATCTCTTTTATCTGCCAATTGCCTTATCAAAGGGCTTTTCCTGCTTGGTACAAAGATAAACAATCACAAGCATTGCCTCTTAAGGAGGGCTTCAGACAGGTGCCTGCCCAAGTAACAGGACAGGTCTTCCAGACTACATGAAGTCAGAGAGTTATACCTATGTGGTTAAGCAACCAAGCAAAAGCAAGTTCAAAATGAACTTAAGCAACTTATGTACCTGTGGAAACATCAAACAAATCAGTTCAACTGTACAGACAAACAGACAATCATGAATATCAAACAGTCAAACCCAATGAGCAAAGGCATAAGCCAACAAGTCAAAATCAAATGAGTTAACAACCCTACAAAACACACAAGGTTAGTAGTCACAAGTAAACATCAAAGGCTCAAGTGATAGAGCATCAACAACTATGGAACTTGAGTGCTCAACCTGAAATCAAAGCTCAAACATAAGCAACCAACCACTAGGTCAAGGCCTAGGGTCAAAGATGGAGAAAAAATCCAAAACAGAACATGAAATTCAACATGAACCAACCTCAATCAATTAAGAACACAATCCAAAAGGTCTCATGTCAATATCAATTACCAAATTCATTTCATGAACCAAACATGGTAAAGTATGCACATTGTAACCACATTGTGACATCAGATTGAACAAATGCACATTAAATCAAGAATGATTCAAACAATTTTGGCAAAATTCATGAGTAAACAGAGCATACAACATGATCATCACACAGAAAATTAGAGCATTTGGACAACATTAAGCATGGTAATCAAATTGCATAAGTCAAGGCAAGCACAATCAAGCACATATGTCACACAACTTGGTACACCAACTTAGCACAAGCCTAAAACAGAAATGGTAATTGGTAAAAACCTCAAACCAAAACCAAAACACCATTCAATATGTCTAGAAATAGTGTGAAAAATTTTACATCCATTGGATAAAAAACAAGCATTTCACAATCACATGAAGATCAAGACACTTCAAAAGTTCACATATGACCATCCAGAATGAAAAATCATAATTAAATCAGAAATAAATCAAAAAATTCCACCAAAAATCATGAACATTCAAAACATCCATATCAAGCATCACACAAAAAATAAAGGCATTTGGAATTCATTTGGCAAGGCAAATTAATCAATCAAGATGGACATCACAAGGTGTGACACAAATTGTCACACCTACCTTAGAAAAATCATAAATCAGCAATGGCAATTGATAACAATGCAAACTCAACACCAAAATGTCCAGTAAGATGTCTAGTTCCTACATGTAAAATTTCATGAGCATTGGATTAAAATTGAGCATTTCACAAATGATATATCAAGGCAATGTCAAGAATGCATACATGCACAAGAACCCCAGGGCAAAATTAAATCCAGCCAGGCACAATTTGCATTATCATAGTGATAAAAAACTAGAGAGAAAAAGAAAATCAATGCAAAAATCCTCACATTTTTTAGATCATTATTTGATTTGTTATGAATTTTTAAATTTAAAGAAAAAATAAAAAAAATAACATGTGGAGCAATGTACATGATGAAGGAGAAAATGAAAGGAAGCAATGGAAAGTGTACACGGCCAAGGTTCGAACTCGGAGCAATTTTGAAACCAGAATTCGCGTGCTGCATGGCAAATCCATGCAGCCTATCAGCGCCCAGCCCTAGCGAACCTAAGGCAACGCTTTGGAGTCACGAAAAAACCGTTGCCTATTCTCCTGCATCGTCTTCTCCAGAATTCGCGCGTGATGAATAGTAACATCATCGTCATTATGATGAACAAATTCTCCAGAAATGGAAATTGAATACATGTACATGTAGATCACACATCAAGGAGCATGAATCAAGCAATAACTAAGCCTATAACATCATAAATCATGTGGATCGAAGCAAACAAAATTTCAATATGAAACTTTAATCTATCGAAACTCAGTGGATACGGCATGGTTTTTAGTGAATTAAAGCTCAGATTAATCACAACAATGAGATCTACAAGAATATATCACCAATTTCATGAATTAAAGAGGTCGAAAAAGTGACCTCTTGAAGTGCAGCTTTGCAATATCGCGTTTTCCAGGCCTTGTAATGGTTCAATCTTCCTCTAGCAAGCTTGTACAAGTGAATGGATGAAGGCTTGATGTCCAATTGAGCACGATTCCATAGAATTTGGATTTCACCATTAATGAACTCCAAGCTTGAGCTGCTCCAAATTGCACGAATTGTTGTGATTCTAGCTTCAATCTTACTCCATGATGATTCCAGATGATGAATTGATCAAGAAAAATGCATGAGATGTGAAGAAATTTGGAGAAAAACTGAGAGAGAATTTTGAGAGACTTTGAGAATTCTAGATCTAGAATTGGGAAAATGTGAAAAATAGTTAGAGGTTTTCTATTTATATGTTATGCTAAACATGACTAATTAAGCTTAAGCCAAATAGTAAATGTAATTATCAATTATGAGGTGTTTTGGCAAAATTGGAATTTCACCCTATGCATGAAAATGCATGGATGAACAGTACGAATTTGCACTTATTTTCACTTCAAATGATGTTTTGGGGCCAATAGTGATGGTCACATGTGTAAACAATGCCTTATTTTTAAATTTTAATTTTCCCTCCAAAAGTCAATTGAAAATGCAAATGATCATGTGATGAGAATGCATGGCATGTAATGCATGTTTTGGCAAGTAGATGTCATAAGGAGAATTTAGCAAAAAGAACCACTTGAATTGGACTTATGGTTTGAAAGTTATGCTCCTTTGAAGTTCAATGTTCACTTGGCCAAGTTTTGATCATATCTCCTTAACCACACATGATAAATTGATGATCTGTGACTTTTTGGAAATGGGAGAGAAATATCTACAACTTTCATGTTCAACAAAATTTCATTTGAAGCTTTCTTGATGATGTAATCTTGAGTTGAAAACCTTTCCATTTTTGGCAACTTTGAATTACAGGTCACTTACTATTTTTGGAAAGTTTTGTCCTGACTTTATTTTCTTCAAAGTTGATGTTTGAAATGTCAAATGAGACTTGTTTGAACATGAATGAAGTATTTCTACTCACTTCCCACCTCCAAATCCAACAGTTGACCATGCAGTTGACTTTTGTAGTTGATAGATGACTGGATCATGCACAGATGAATTTGAGCCTCAACCTCTTGATGAAATGGCTCCAAAATGAAACCCTAGCTTATACAAGCTCAACAAAACCATATGATGATCCCCATCTCATTAAAGACCTCATCTCCTTGAAAGAACCCTGATTGGCATAAAGCAACTGATTAGGGTTGACCAGAGGTCAAAACCCTAATCCCAAGGCACATGATCAGGCACAATGAACCATGATGATGATGGCGATGTACCATTTCAACCAAGATAATACTCAACCTCCTTGAGGAACCAAGAACCCTAATTGAAGCACAAACCCTCAGATGGCTAGTGATCAATTCAATAGGACCCTCAGGCTTGAATCTCTTAACCTCTTTATCTTCTGAGCAAGACTTAGGAGGATGACTTGCTTATTGTTTCCACATGATATGCAATATGCAATGACTAATGTCCTAAAAATGAGATGCAAGATGCTAAGCTAGTCCCAAGAGAGGAGGGCAAATTTTGAGGTGTTACAGTTGCCCCTATTCAATCCACTGTGAACCTGTCGATATGAACAGCCTCAGCTTTCAGATGATCAGGGTGAAGAGTGATTGAATACCAAGAACAGACGAACAATTTGCACTCTGATGGGAAAATAATTAACAATTCCTGTCAGAATCGGCGAAGAAGAAATCTCAAAGAAGAATCTGTCTGGTACGGAGAAAGTCGCCCTGAATACCGAAACAGAATGTTGACCTGTATACCAAAATAAATGGCAACACAGGAATAACCATGGCCTGAATGCCGCTCAATAGTCTGAATACCTGAAACCTGGCCTGAATGCCCCCTTCGGCCTGAACGCTAGAAACCTGGTATGAATACCCACCTCGGCCTGATCACCGGAAACTTGGCCTGAATGCCGCAAGCTGCATCGATCTGAACCTCGGAAGCTTCTTCGATCTGAACATCGGAAAATCTGGTCTGAATACCCACCTCGGCCTGAACACCGGAAACTTGGCCTGAATGCCGCAAGCTGCATCGATCTGAACTTCGGAAGCTTTTTCGATCTGAACATCGGAAAATCTGGTCTGAATACCCACCTCGGCCTGAACACCGGAAACCTGGCCTGAATGCCGCAAGCTGCATCGATCTGAACTTCGGAAGCTTCTTCGATCTGAACATCGGAAACTAGTTTGAATACCCACCTCGGCCTGAACACCGGAAACCTGGCCTGAATGCCGCAAGCTGCATCGATCTGAACTTCGGAAGCTTCTTCGATCTGAACATCGGAAACTCTGGTCTGAATACCCAACTCGGCCTGAACACCGCATCGGTCTGAATACCCGAAAAACTCTTCATGCCTATCAGCATCGGCAACAATAAGGTAAAGTGATGAATGAGACGGCAAGTGGGCCAACGACTTATGTTGGGAATAATAAGCCATGAGCATGCCATTCCTACTTAATCCACTGTGAACGAACAATCTGTGCTCAGCTGGGGATTATCTCCTTCTCTTTTCTTTCCTTATTTTTGGACCCCGAAACTTTTCTGATCATCATTCCATCTCCGTCCGACAGAAGCCCTTCCTCCAATATCGCACTACTGGGGAATACTGTGGATTAAAATCACGACGCCAAACTCCTCGGAGTAACATCTTCACCATCCAGCGAAACCACCTCTCAAATAATAACCACGACTTGAGACTAGCTTATGCTTGCAATGCTGATGCATGATATTTTTTAGCGTAATGCCCCATAACCATGGAAATGCTACGCAATTAATTATGCAATATTCTATGCTTATCTACATGATGAATGCACAAAAAGTATCCCCCTCAAGGGACTCTTCTGGGGAGCTCGAGGCACTCTGCTGAGGAACTCGACAACACTCCAATCTCCACCCTGCTGGGGAATAGCACTGCTGCTGGGGAAAGGACCACCTTTACCAAGGATGACCTCCACTGAACTCAACCTGCTTGGGGACTTCGCTGGGGAATAAACCACCAACGCACTCTGTGGGGAAACAACGGTCTCTGACTTGCTGGGGATATAACAATCCCGACTCTGCTTGGAGAAACCACTACCAATAGATACCTCCGCTGGGGAAATAGCAACTTTCGGGCCTGGCTGCTGAGGAAACACCGATCTCGAACTTGCTGAGGAGATAACCATCCCGACCCTGCTAGGGAAATCACAGACCTTGAATATGCTGGGGAGATAACAATCCCAACTCTTCTTGGGGAAACAAGGAAATTCTGGCGCAGAACACCCGTCGACTCGTCGAACCCTGGTATTCAACATCCAAATCCTAATGTCAGCTTTCCACTTTTGAGAGCTCCCAGACTCGTCTGGACTTTTCTGATTCATCACCTAGTATTCCCGACGTCTCCGTACCCTACGGCGATCGAACTCCTGGGTTTCATACAGACTTTTCAATTTCAGACTTTGAAGAGTCTTCTTGATTAACCTTCCAGGATCGTCGTACGTTTTTCGTCGTCTTTTCACCATTCTTCAATCTCTTGTCCCTGATTGGACTCCACAGGGATCTTTTGTCAAAAGCTTCATCTCACAACCTGCAAGTGAGGGAATATATCTAATAGCACCTGCAAAAGAAATCGTTAGATAAAAACGTGCCCCAGGTATGCCAAGATTTCAACACCTGAGTCACTCAACCTTCCGAATAAGATTTCAAGTTTCAATCTTATAAACATGCATTGGAAGGGACCTGTATGTCTTAAAATGCAAAGATTCTTTATCAAAAATAACTGGATGTTTTTGCAATCAAAGCGGTAATGAAAACAAAAACAAAATTATTTGACTGAATATGCATTTTATTGATTGAAGAAATATGGCTCAACTGAGCAATACACAAGAAGCAATTCCTGAAAAGAGGTAATTGCGCACAAAAGGAAAAATCTATCCTAATGGCAATGTGAAATCGCGATCTCATCGAGTTCCAACTCGGTTACACCCCATATGTCCTCAGACTCTCCGTACCTTCTGCCTTCTGAACAAGACGTTTCCGACTGATCCCTGTCGGGGATTATCCTGATGCCTTAACCAAAGCGCAAACGATCATGCTAGACGCAGTTGTTCGTTTCAATCCCTCTTTTGCCTGGACCGCCCTTTCGGGATTTCAGTCCACCGGGATACCCTTTTTTGCCCAAGCCGCCCTTGTGGGGTTTTCGACTTGCCGGGTGTACAATTTTTCTTTTTATCCCTAACTTTTGCCCGAACCTCTTCTTTTTTTCTTTTGGTTCGCCGGGATGCCCATTTTTGCCTGGACTCTTTTATTCTTTTCGTCCAGCGGGTCAAATATTTTTTTTTTTACGAAGTATCTTTTAACTGCGTCCGCATTCACAAGGGATGGAAAATCTTCACCATCCATGGTCGTCAACAACAAGGCTCTGCCAGAGAACGCCTTTTTGACCACGAATGGGCATTCATAATTGTGTGCCTACTTGCCCCTACGATCGTTGAGGAGGAAGGATCTTTTTCAATACCACCTCTCCCACGTGGTACGCACGAGGTCGCACTTTCCGGTCAACAACACGCTTCATTCACTGGGTACAACTGCCCCATGACAAGTAACTGCCAGCCTCTTTTCCTCAATCGGGCTCCTTATATACCGAGTCCTTATCCATTCAGCCTTTTCTAATTTCACGTCCATCAGGACTCTCAATGATGGAATCTGGACCTCAATAGGTAGCACCAATTCCTTCTCATACACCCGCGAGGAAGACGTTGCCCCCGTAGATGCACGCTTCGAGGTTTGATACCCAAGATATAAGTTCCGTACTCAGCCACCATGTCTTTGGTGCATTCCAATGCTAACCGGGCAACGAAGGAAACATGGGATCCCTTTTGGCGTAACCAAAGCAGCACTAACTCATTCACATTAACCCCATCAGACATCAGAATCCGTTTGGATTCAGGGTCGGGCCCCTCCTCCGGGATCGGTTCCTCACAATCTTTCGATTTGAGCACCTCGAGATGTCCTCATCAGGGAACTGAAACTTACTTGGTTGATAATCCTCAATGGGTCGCTGGGTGAGATAATCAGACAATACACTCCCCTAGATTGCCTTCTGAGAGGTGTACTGTATATCACGAATCAGTCAGAATTATTTTCCACCTCGCAACCCGTCCGGTCGATGCTGGCTTTTCACTGGTTTACTTGATCAGGTCCCTCTTGGAAATCCACAAAATGGTATGGACCAGCATATACTGTCTTAGTCGGCGGGCAGCCTATGCCATAGTACAACAAGTTTTCTCGAGCAGTGAATGTATTGTTTCACAGTCGGTAAACTTTTTGCTAAGGTAAATTGCATGCTCTTTTCGACCAGACTCGTCATGCTGCCCCAATACGCACCCCATAGACCCCTCGAGGCCTGTCAAGTACAGAATTAACGGTCGTCCCTCCACATGGAGGCCTCGGAATCGGAGGTTCCTGCGAATATTCTTTTATTTCTCAATGCCCCTTGGCAATCATTATTCCACCTGACCGTTTAATTTTTTTTCACAGATTGAATGGGTTCACACGTGGCTGTTAGATGAGATGTGAACCGTGAAATGCAGTTCAATCTACCTAAGAAACCACGAACCTCTTTTTTTGTTCTCGGTTCAGGCATTTCTCTTATTTTCCTTTTTTTTTCTCTCTCTTTTTTTTTTAGCAAGATCGACCACGATTCCTCTTTCACTTACAATGAACCCCAACAATTTACCAGACCGCACTCTGAAAGTGCACTTACTTGAATTCAACCTCAGTTTGAATTGTCTCAACCAATCGACCAACTTAGCCAGATCCACCAGATGCCCCTCTTCTGTTTGGGACTTTGCTATCATGTCATCAACATAGCATTCAATTTCATGATGAATCATATCATGAAACAAAGTCACCATGGCTCTCTGATAAGTAGCACCGGTGTTCTTGAGACCGAATGGCATCACATTCGCTCTTGACACTCGCCTCGAAGGCGGAACCAACTTTCACTTCCTTCCCGACCTCGTCGGTACCCAGATTAACGATCTCAACTCGCTTCACGTGCGGCTGAATCACCTTCTCCTCTTGTTTCAACAACCTGGCTAATCTTCCAACAAATCACAATCTTCTTCACCTTCTTCTTTGGCATGATAGATCAGATTGTTATCAGAGGCGTAACCGAATTGTTATCAATGAGATCCGGAGAATACCAAAGTCGAAACGAGACAAAGCAAAAGGAAGGAAAAATGAAAACAAACATTGCCATTTTTATTTTTAAAACTGCAAAAATAAATGAAAAAACAGGAAACACCGCTTTTAATGTGAAAAACATCCATTTATTAATGATGCAAAATGTTGCAAAATGAAACATGAGGTGGCCCTTACAATGAACCATTACGTTTCGGGCAAAACGTATGGTTTTCATGCAAACAGAATTGAAAAACAGAAACATTACTCTTCAGGATGAGTGACAGTGGTGATCCTTTAGGCCTTCCAGTTCTGGACTTCCATCCCTGGTACGCACGGTTTTTATCTACGAGTCTAGTTCACAGTCACTGTCATTCTCTTCACCCACCGCACAAACGTGACCTGAATCTTCAGCAATTACACCCACCATCCCCTGACCATGTGCCGGCATGGGATTAGCATCAACATTCAGTGATAGTGTAAAATTAAGGGCCTTCGAATCCACCAGGTCTTGGACAGCATGCTTAAAGGCTCTACAATCTTCAATGTTATGTCCAGATGCACCAGAATGGAATTCACACTTGGCGTTCTCATCATAATTAGGAGGCCTCTGATCTGATCTCAATGGAGTTAATGTCCTCAATTGTACCATTCCGAGATTTTTCAACTTCTCAAACAGAAGAGCATACGTCATGGGTGGCTTATCAAACTGACGATCAGTCCCCTTTCCTCTCACTTGGCATCCAGCTCTCTGTGCTCTCTGTTGAGGGAACTGATGCTGCTGTTGTACCGATTGATCACCAGCAGGAATTGTTACCGCAGCAGTGTGCTGGTAGTAACGATCCCTACCGTGTCCTCTCTGGGCATGCACAACACTTGCGCCATCCTCCTTCTTATGCTGACCATTACCAAAGGATTTCTTCGATCCAGACGACGAAGCGTTTCCTTGTATTTTCCCCTTCTTCAGCCAGTCTTCAATCCTCCCCACCTTCTCGGCAATTGCTTTCTGCCCCAAGGAGAACTCTTGCATGACATTGATCAGTTCTCCCATCTTCTCTTTCAGCTTGAGAATGTCTGTGTTGGGTGGATTCATCATTCCTATGTCAATCAAACATGTTAGAAGCTGACACCTGCAAAATAGAAGACAATTATTATGACTCACACATGAATGCAATGTCTATCCGTATGAGGAACACTCTGTCTTTCGATCCTGGTTTCATCGAGACGGATAAAAAATTTGACAATAACATTCTGACATCAGGATGTCTCTCAACCAGAATCTCCATCGAGAATATACCCTGAGTATTGATAGACATGCGTTAGATGCCGATGAATGCAAAATGTGAGTGATGCTGATGCATGAATGCAATGCATTGTGTCATCCTCCAAGTCATCTGGCCATCCACTGCACTGAGTTACGGCCTCTGAACTGATCATAACCATTTGAGGGACTAAATAACCATAAATCCCACTCAGGGTTCTGAAATAAACGGAACTGAAGGATATATCACCATCATCACCCGAGATCCTCTGAACAGATAACCACAAGACCCTCTAAACCAGCCCAGGGAATCCTGAAATAAACGGATCCCCACTGATAAATACCGCGGACAAAACTTCGGCGTCTCAGAAATAAATCCATAAATCCGACTTATAAATAGGACTCTGATCAACGGTTGAGCCATTAGTCACCAACAAAGTCACCATCAGAACATGCATCTGTAAGAATCAAACCCTCCCCTCACAGGTGAATTCTAATCAGGTCATCCTAAGGCGGATAATAGTCTCGACAATCGGGCCAAGATACTCAACGGGTTTGCCCTTTCGGGTGTGCCGTTGTAGCTCTCTTAAGATCGTCTAATCCAAAGATCCGGGAATGAACGGTCACCGAAGTCAATAGTTCAGATGAAGTTACTCAACCAAAGTGGATACTCCACAAAGGAAGAGCTTCCTCAAAGAACCTCGTCCGGCTTGTGGTATGTCACGTCACCAAAAACATGTTGACCTAACATGAGAGGCAACATGAGACCATGTTAATCCTAGGTGTATACTCGGGCCTGGGTTTTAGCCCCACTCAAAAAACCCACCCCAACTCAGAGTAACCACCTGTACAGAAGACAGCACAATGATAGTATGATGCATGTAGACATATATGCAAATATATACACAACATAATAATCATAAATGCAATAAATAGAGCAGCACAAGCAACCTAAACTATCCTAGAGAGTGCTAGGAGAGACTCGCTTAGGGAAGATGGACCAGCGAGAGGTCAACTTCTCATGTCCCCAGCAGAGTCGCCAGCTGTCGCATCCGCGAAAAACAACCGGCGGGAAAAAGCAAAACAAACAGAGCCGCCACTGTGCGTTATTTATCCCAAAGAGGGAAAGGAAACGCTCGAAGTAAACCTGGAAAAGACATGGTCTCGCGACCAAAGAGAGATGGGATCGGGAGTCGGTTACGCAAGGGGAAGGTATTAGCACCCCTCACGTCCGTCGTACTCGACGGGATCCACGCTCAAAAGAATAGAAGAAAGGTTGCTAAACACTGCTCAAAAGAATACACGCACACTGGAATAAAACACAGATGGAAAAAGGGGGAACGGGCTCGCTAGGATATCGCATCCTATACCTACGTATCTCATCTGGAATGAGAATCAGAGCTACCGTAGTTCGGCTCACACACGCCAAACAAAAACACACACACAAGAAACCGACTGCCAATCGCCGGGCTTACGTCAGACTCCACACAAACAGGCAAACATGGAAACCGAATGCCAATCACTGGACTTACATCAGACTCCGAACCAACAAACACACGCTGGAAACCAACTGCCAATCGCTGGGCTTACGTCAGACTCCACACAAACAAACACCATTAGGATACGGACTGCCAATCGCTGGTCTTACATCCATATCCTAACACACCCAAGAAGGTTAACAAACAAACAAGTTAATAGGGAGTCTGGAACTCGAGCCTAATAACTCTCAAGCAAACACACTCAAAAAGAAAAAGGGTGAAGACACAGACTAGAAGGGAGTCGGGAACTCGGACCTAATAGCTGTCAAGCAAAACACACGCAAAAAAGGAAAAGGGTGCCCGGAGAGTCTCGTACGATCTCCTGCCTACGTACCTCATCTGGTTTGAGGATCAGGGCAACGTAGTTCCCCTTAACAGGGGAGAAACTTCCTCCTAACCAGAGACAGGGAAATGACAAACTAGAAGGGAGACTGACTCGAGCTTAATAGTTATCATGCAATCCGCAATGGTCCTAGGTTGAGGTTTCTATCTAACTTGCACAGGCAGCAAGCTATCCTAAACAGCACAAGCAAAGTCATACAAACACAAGAGCAAGCACACACACTATATACAAACAGATGGGCTCACACAAGGTTAAGCTTTAGTCGAGGGGTCATGTCAACCTCGACAAACAAGCCACTGTAACAGGGTGATGTTAGCTCTTAACCCTAACATTGAGCTTCAGACCTCACAGCTCTTATCCCTGGCCTGGGAGAGCTTCAGACAAATGAAAGTGTGGGAGTTCAGAAAGTTGGAACTCTTCTCCACATATGACTGACTCAACAAAGATCTTGGGTTAATATCCACAATGCATCAACACAAGGTGTGCGAGCAAAGTGGATGACACACTGAATAACAGGAGATGGACTACAAATCTCTTTTATCTGCCAATTGCCTTATCAAAGGGCTTTTCCTGCTTGGCACAAAGATAAACAATCACAAGCATTGCCTCTTAAGGAGGGCTTCAGACAGGTGCCTGCCCAAGTAACAGGACAGGTCTTCCAGACTACATGAAGTCAGAGAGTTATACCTATGTGGTTAAGCAACCAAGCAAAAGCAAGTTCAAAATGAACTTAAGCAACTTATGTACCTGTGGAAACATCAAACAAATCAGTTCAACTGTACAGACAAACAGACAATCATGAATATCAAACAGTCAAACCCAATGAGCAAAGGCATAAGCCAACAAGTCAAACTCAAATGAGTTAACAACCCTACAAAACACACAAGGTTAGTAGTCACAAGTAAACGTCAAAGGCTCAAGTGATAGAGCATCAACAACTATGGAACTTGAGTGCTCAACTTGAAATCAAAGCTCAAACATAAGCAACCAACCACTAGGTCAAGGCCTAGGGTCAAAGATGGAGAAAAAATCCAAAACAGAACATGAAATTTAACATGAACCAACCTCAATCAATTAAGAACACAATCCAAAAGGTCTCATGTCAATATCAATTACCAAATTCATTTCATGAACCAAACATGGTAAAGTATGCACATTGTAACCACATTGTGACATCAGATTGAACAAATGCACATTAAATCAAGAATGATTCAAACAATTTTGGAAAAATTCATGAGTAAACATAACATACAACATCATCATCACACAGAAAATTAGAGCATTTGGACAACATTAAGCATGGTAATCAAATTGCATAAGTCAAGGCAAGCACAATCAAGCACATATGTCACACAACTTGGTACACCAACTTAGCACAAGCCTAAAACATAAATGGTAATTGGTAAAAACCTCAAAACAAAGCCAAAACACCATTCAATATGTCTAGAAATAGTGTGAAAATGTTTACATCCATTGGATAAAGAACAAGCATTTCACAATCACATGAAGATCAAGACACTTCAAAAGTTCACATATGACCATCCAGAATAAAAAATCACAATTAAATCAGAAATCAATCCAAAAATTCCACCAAAAATCATGAACATTCACAACATCCATATCAAGCATCATACAAAAAATCAAGGCATTTGGAATTCATTTAGAAAGGCAAATTAATCAATCAAGATGGACATCACAAGGTGTGACACAAATTGTCACACCTACCTTAGAAAAATCATAAATTAGCAATGACAATTGATAAAAATGCAAACTCAACACCAACATGTCCAGTAATATGTCTAGTTTCTACATGTAAAATTTCATGAGCATTGGATTAAAATTGAGCATTTCACAAATGATATATCAAGGCAATGTCAAGAATGCATACATGCACAAGAACCCTAGGGCAAAATTAAATCCAGCCAGGCACAATTTGCATTATCATAGTGATAAAAAACTAGGGAGAAAAAGAAAATCAATGCAAAAATCGTCACATTTTTTGGATCATTATTTGATTTGTTATGAATCTTTAAAGTTAAAGAAAAAATAAAAAAAATACATGTGGAGCAATGTACATGATAAAGGAGAAAATGAAAGGAAGCAATGGAAAGTGTACACGGCCAAGGTTCGAACTCGGTGCAATTTTGAAACCAGAATTGGCGCACTGCATGGCAAATCCATGCAGCCTATCAGCGCCCAGCCCTAGCGAACCTAAGGCCACGCTTTGGAGTCACGAAAAAACCGTTGCCTATTCTCCTGCATCGTCTTCTCCAGAATTCGCGCGCGATGAACCGTAACATCATCATCATCATGATGAACAAGGAGCATGAATACATGTACATGTAGATCACACATCAAGGAGCATGAATCAAGCAATAACTAAGCCTATAACATCATAAATCATGTGGATCGAAGCAAACAAAATTTCAACATGAAACTTTAATCTATCGAAACTCAGTGGATACGGCCTGGTTTTTAGTGAATTAAAGCTCAGATTAATCACAACAATGAGATCTACAAGAATATATCACCAATTTCATGAATTAAAGAGGTCGAAAAAGTGACCTCTTGAAGTGTAGCTTTGCAATTTCGCGTTTTCCAGGCCTTGTAATGGTTCAATCTTCCTCTAGCAAGCTTGTACAAGTGAATGGATGAAGGCTTGATGTTCAATTGAGCACGATTCCACAGAATTTGGATTTCACCATTAATGAACTCCAAGCTTGAGCTGCTCCAAATTGCACGAATTGCTGTGATTCTAGCTTCAATCTTACTCCATGATGATTCCAGATGATGAATTGATCAAGAAAAATGCATGAGATGTGAAGAAATTTGGAGAAAAAATGAGAGATAATTTTGAGAGACTTTGAGAATTCTAGATCTAGAATTGGGAAAATGTGAAAAACAGTTAGAGGTTTTCTATTTATATGCTATGCTAAACATGATTAATTAAGCTTAAGCCAAATGGTAAATGTAATTAGCAATTATGAGGTGTTTTGGCAAAATTGGGATTTCACCCTATGCATGAAAATGCATGGATGAACAGTACGAATTTGCACTTATTTTCACTTCAAATGATGTTTTGGGGCCAATGGTGATGGTCACATGTGTAAACAATGCCTTATTTTTAAATTTTAATTTTCCCTCCAAAAGTCAATTGAAAATGCAAATGATCATGTGATGAGAATGCATGGCATGTAATGCATGTTTTGGCAAGTAGAGGTCATAAGGAGAATTTAGCAAAAAGAACCACTTAAATTGGACTTATGGTTTGAAAGTTATGCTCCTTTGAAGTTCAATGTTCACTTGGCCAAGTATTGATCATATCTCCTTAACCACACATGAGAAATTGATGATCTGTGACTTTTTGGAAATGGGAGAGAAATATCTACAACTTTCATGTTCAACAAAATTTCATTTGAAGCTTTCTTGATGATGTAATCTTGAGTTGAAAACCTTTCCATTTTTGGCAACTTTGAATTACAGGTCACTTACTATTTCTGGAAAGTTTTGTCCTGACTTTATTTTCTTCAAAGTTGATGTTTGAAATGTCAAATGAGACTTGTTTGAACATGAATGAAGTATTTCTACTCACTTCCCACCTCCAAATCCAACAGTTGACCATGCAGTTGACTTTTGCAGTTGATAGATGACTGGATCATGCACAGATGAATTTGAGCCTCAACCTCTTGATGAAATGGCTCCAAAATGAAACCCTAGCTTATACAAGCTCGACAAAACCATATGATGATCCCCATCTCATTAAAGACCTCGTCTCCTTGAAAGAACCCTGATTGGCATAAAGCAACTGATTAGGGTTGACCAGAGGTCAAAACCCTAATCCCAAGGCACATGATCAGGCACAATGAACCATGATGATGATGGCGATGTACCATTTCAACCAAGATAATACTCAACCTCCTTGAGGAACCAAGAACCCTAATTGAAGCACAAACCCTCAGATGGCTAGTGATCAATTCAATAGGACCCTCAGGCTTGAATCTCTTAACCTCTTTATCTTCTGAGCAAGACTTAGGAGGATGACTTGCTTATTGTTTCCACATGATATGCAATATGCAATGACTAATGTCCTAAAAATGAGATGCAAGATGCTAAGCTAGTCCTAAGAGAGGAGGGCAAATTTTGAGGTGTTACACCAAGTCACGAAAATGTCATGTGATCTGACAAAACCTCCTATGATAATAATTATGTGTATAATTACCCCTTTGCCCTTATGTCTATATTGAACACAAGGTATAGACCGTGTCACCCTTGTCCAGTTTAATATTGGGCCCATAGACATTTATCCTGTTACGCAGGATTGGCAAATTCCATCTAGGACACTCATGTCCCTCAGCATGCTTCGTGGAGTACCCATCAACTGTCTTTATGGTTATCCAGTTACGGACAACGTTAGATCAGCAACAAAGAACTCGACTCTACATCTAGGATCCATAGTGGTTTCAGGTCGAAGAGTGGTATACACTATTATCACCATGAGAATAACTTATGACACTTTGCATAACTTTCTATATAGTATTCTCATAGCGGGTCAATCCGGTATAAATATTACTCCTAATATTGATACCTATGTTTAAGACTTTATAACTCTTTATCCATGATCCATGAGATGTGATCATCAGTCTACAAACATAATAGTCTTAATGCTTTAATGTTATCCCACTTCACATTAAAGCTCGACTACAGATACTTTAAGAATAGTGTCCTTATGTTTAATGTGTTCTCATGATTAAGTCACACTTAATACATTAAACGGACTATCTATTTCAGGGACTTTATTAATCAACCATAATAAAGAAAATGCCTTTTATTATTAATAAATAATTCGATACAAGTACCAAAAGTATTGGCCTCTAGGGCTTATACCAACATGTAGCGCGTTTGACCATGCCATGTGTTGTTGACCTGATGAGTGGGCATTTCCAACTCATTAATGAAACGCTGCGTTTCATTTGATGCTTGTGTGGATGCTGAGTGTGTGTCACGTGTGGAATCCATTCGTTACCATTGTTTTGACCGTGCCATGTGTGTGCGTTGAATCTGATGTGTGCTGCCATGTAATTAAATGAAACGGTGCGCTTAAGAGGTTCAAATGTGAGCCGTTGGATGTGATTTTCGCGCTAGATCATGTGGTTGAGAATATTTTGAGGTAATTCAAAGATTTGTTTTCCCTCCATTTTCTTTTATTATTTCATTTTATTTTGTTTGTTTGAAAAATCATAAAAAATAGCAAGATGCTCCAAATTGACTCTAATGTTTTTTCATGATCTTGTTTTAATCTTTAGTTTTTTATAGCATTTATTTCATGATTTGTTTGTTTCTGGATTTTTAATTGTGATTTTTTGATTGAACCTTATGCCAAATTGACATGTTACATTCAATGCCTTGTGAAATGCTCATTGTTGATCTAATTGATCTGAATTTTTGTGTGCTTAATCTACACATGTGATATGAATTTTTGGAATTGGTTTGGAATTTTTCTCATATGATATCACTGTTTTGGACACATGAAGATATAATGTGACAATTTGTGTCACATTTTTGACCTTGCATTTTTTCATTTTTATTCATCTATCATTTGATCTCTTCTGGATTTGATATTTTGCACATTGATCATTTATAATATGTGGAACTTACATAAAAAATTTAATGATCATTGCATGCTTTTCTGTTTTGATTTGGATTTTCTAATTTGGATGTCCATTTTGTGCTCATTTGTTAGTCATTGCATTACATGGATCATTTGATGCCTTTCCTTCTTGAATTGATGCTGGTCCTTTTGAGGACATTTTTTTGATTGTTTGAATGTGCATTATGTAAAAGATTGACTTCTGTTTTGATCATTTGGTTTGGTTTTGGACCTAGTCTTTGTACTAGTGTTTTGTAAATGAACTAACCTTGACTTGTGTTTCAGGTTTGGACACTTAGCATTAATGGTTGAGTTGCTCACCTTTTGAGATGCAAATTGGATTGTGTTCTGACCTCTTTGTGTTTTATAGGGATTTAAGTTGATGTGTTGAGCTCATTGCTTCATTTGAATGCTTGAGCATTGATCATTGAGATGTGCACAGTTGAATGGTTTCACTGTTTATTCTCTAATTGGTTGTCTGAGATATTAACTGCTTAGCTTTTGTACAGGTACATTAGTTACTTGCTTTTAGCTCTTGCTTTAGCTTTGGATTATGGTTGATACGCCACTTAGGTAGCTACTTTCTTACTCCATGTAGTCTGGAAGTCCTGTCACCTTTTTGGCAGGCATTTTGCTGGCAAGTCCTCCTTAAGAGGCTCTGTTTGTGTTTGTTTACAGTTTGTGCCAAAGACCTCCAAGTGAGGCATGTTACTTGATAAGTCCTCCTAAGTGAAGAGGCCATTGACAGATAGAAGGGATTAGCAATCAATCCCCTGTTATTCAGTGAGTCGTTCTTTATGCTCGCACTACGTGTTGATGCTCTAGAACATGTACCCAAGATCTTTGTCCAGAGTCTATCAAGTGGAATAGGATCCCTCTTTCTGGATCCCCACGCTTTCTTTGTCATGAGCTCACCCTGGCCAGGGTTAAGAGCTATGAGGTCTCATCCTCATTACCATTTTGATCTGCTCACCCTGACGTTCAATGTCAGTGGTTAAGAGCCCAGTTGATTACCCTTACAGTTTGGCTTGTTTGTCGAGGTTGATATGACCCCTTTTGACTAAAGCCTACCCATTGTTTGGGCCTCTTGTATGGATATAGTGTGTGATGCTTGTTCACTTGTGTTGGTGTAGTTATTTGCTTTCCTCTGAATTGACTTGCTTCCTTTGTGAGTTAGTTCTTGTTAGAGACCTCAACCTAGGGATATTGTTTGCATGACAACTATTAGGCTCGAGTCTTAGTCTCCCTATTAGTTTGTTGTTTCCCTGGTCTCTGGTTAGGAGAGAGTTGTACCCCTGTTAAGGGGAACTACGTCGCCCTGATTCTCATACCAGATGAGATACGTAGGCAGGAGATTGAGCGAGATCTCTCCGGGCAACCTTTTCTTTTTTGTTGATTTGTGTGTGTACCCTTTATTTGTTTCTTTGGTGTGAGTACTCTTTTGTTCAGCGTGTGTGTGTGATATGTTTATACTTTGAGGATTTCTTCTGTCATCACTTGGGGTTCAGAAAGGGGTTCACCTATACTGACTTGGGGTTCATATTTAGGGGTTCATTTGTTATGATTATTCACTTGGGGTTCATCTTTGGTGTTTGCTGGTTAGCATTTGTTTTTGTTTGGAGTCGGATGTAAGCCCATGGATTGGCATTGTGTTTCCTTTTTGCTGTCAGGAGTCGGGTGTAAGTCCATGCATTGGCAGTCTGTTTCTTGTTGAGTGTTTTTTTTGACGTCTCGGCGTCCCTTTTTGTGTTTTGTTTCGGCGTGCGTTAGCCGAGCTACGAGTGCTCTGATTCTTCTCTGGATAGAAAAGATACGTAGGCATATGACCCGATATCCTAGCGAGCATGTTCCCTATTTCCCCGAACTACGTTGACTCTGAGGTTTGTTTCTGACAAACTACGTAGGCCCAGGATGCGACATCCTGCCGAGTCCGCTTCCTCCATCTTCTTCCACCTGTCTATTATTCCAGTTGGTGTATATTTCTTTGAGCAAGTTTTTATTAGCAACCTTAACCTATTCTTTGAGCTATCTTTTGAGCGTGGATCCCGTCGAGTACGGCGGACGTGAGGGGTGCTAATACCTTCCCCTTGCGTAACCGACTCCCGTACCTTGCAATCTCTGGTCGTAAGACCATTCCTTTCCCTTTCTTAGGTTAGTCCTGCGCTCCCTTTCCGTCATAGGATGAATAGCGTCGGTGGCGGCTCTGTAAACTGTTTTTTTCCGCCGGTTGTTTTTCGCGATGCGACACATATCATTCTAATTGTTTATGTTTGCACAATCTTCACTTTGTCCACATGGATCATATTGTGTGATATACTTTGTTGCTTTGTTTGTTTGATTGGTCTTTGAACATTAATGCACATAATAATAACAAAAACCCTAAAAGACTTTTGAGTGGACTGTTGGTTTGATCTTGCCCAATTGGACTTAGAATTTGGGCAACATTCCTTTGCTAATGGACTTGGCCAATGCCAATTTATTGAAGAACCAAGAACTTGCAATTTGAATTCATCTGATACATCATTCTAGATCTCTCCGGATTCATCTGCTACATAGGCTCTTTTGAAGAAGATCATTGAAGTGGATAAGCTTGGATGAGGCCATCTTTATTTGATGCCTTTTCTCTTCAAGATTGATATAATTATGCATGTGTGTGTTGCTTGATTCTAAAACTCCAAGGGAATTCTGGGTTTCTATTGACATACTTGTCTATTGGATTGCTCCCATTTGGTTAGATCTTTTCAACTTTAAACTTTTAAATTTTTGTACATAGGGTAGTCTCTTCATATTCTCCCAATTTCTTTAATTTCAAAATCTCTCCCTCCATTTTTTCAAAATCTTCTTTGTGTAACTATTTTTGTTCTAAACTTTGACCACTTTTGCAAAAGGTAGAAACTTTGGCCTTATGCCATTGCATTTTGAAACTCATTTTCTTAAATCAAACTAGTAAATGAACTTAACTATACTTGACTTAAATTTCCAAAAAAGCCAAAATGAAATAACTCATTCAAACCATTTCAGGCCTTTGTGTCTTTCAAACTTAAATTTTGTTAAAACCAACACACTCATTTTAAAATTTCTAGCACGAACTATGAGATTTTGGTCCTTCATTTTTATGTTGGTACATAGGCACAAGACCAAAGGTCTTGCCAAACACAAAAATATAATTAATAAATTATTTTCTCATCCCCCCATTCTATTTGTTTATAAACATCACTTTGTACAAAATACATATGCACACAAAAAGGACTCCTTAGGAGTACCTAGGACACTTTGGGTGCTAACTCCTTCCCTCTGTGTAACCAACCCCCTTACTTGTGATCTCTGACTTTTATTAGTTTTTATTTGAAAACTTCTTACTATTTGGGTTTTGTTCTTACTTTTTCCCTTTTCCCTTGGAAATAATAAAAGCGCGGTGGCGACTCTTGTTAATTGATCCTTAGCTTGTGAATAGCTTGATGATCATGAATTTCCCGCTACACGGTTGAGCCATTACCTCTCCCTAACCGAGATGTAGAGGAGTTGGAAGACGCGCTTGTCAAGATGAAGCAAGAGAAGGACATGCGGGAAGAGCGTTTCTGTGTTTTGAGCAAGAAGCGTGAAGAGTTGCAGTTGGAGTCTAAGGACAAAGATGCGCTTATTGAGCTACTTGAAGACCGAGTGACGAAGAGATAGAGAGAGCCATAGGTTTCATCTTCTAGCATGCCTCAGCCTTCTGTTGCTTGGAAGAAGATTGTTGATCAGCTTGTCCTCAAGAAGACTCAGATGAAGGCTTCTTTTGAGATCGAGATCCATGGCATTCTAAGGAAGTACGCGCCTACAACCAGATCTGCTAACATTATTGTTAGGGATCCTTAGGATGACTAGTCTCCTTTTCTCTTGTATTTTTCATTTAGTTTCTGAAATTGTATTCAGTGTAATCCTTCCAATTTATATAAATAAAAAGAGATTTTCGGTCATATCAAATTGTTGCAATTGCTATTTAAATATATATTTGCAGATGATATAATATGTTCCTTGAAAATAAATATAAACAATCAAGCATTGCATCTCATGCATCATTTGCATAAGCAGGTTTTCGCCAGATGTCTTATTGGTGTTTCTTTTCTACTTCAGCCAAGCTGACTCACTGGTACAATACCCGAGCCAATCATCTAAAAATCATGGAGCATATAGAGCAAGAGAACAGAGAATTGAAGGACGAGATCGCCCGCCTGACTGCCATGATGGAGTCAGTTCTTGCTGCTCAGAGTCAATCTTCTTCAACGTCTGCAACTCCTCCTGCGAGGACTGTTATTTCAGAGGTGGCTACCTGTACCATGCCTGCTGCTGCCGCCCATTTCGCGCCAACTATGCCTGCCAGATTCCCGTGGGGAATGTCGTCCAACTTTGTGCCTGAAGGCTTTGCGCCTACCTTTACTTCCATGCCGGTATTTAGCCCGGTTATGTCCGTGCCACCTCCAGTTGTGCACACCTTGCCTCGCGTAGAGGACACCATCTATCACTCCGAGCCGTCTGAGGGTCCGGATGACTACGAGAAAATGGATGAAATGAAGGATCAGTTTCTTGAGTTGCGCAAGGAATTGAAGACGCTGAGAGGTAATGATTTATTTGGGAAGAGTGTTGTTGAGTTGTGTTTAGTTCCCAACGTCAAGATCCCGGTGAAGTTCATAGTGCCTGACTTTGAAAAGTATAAAGGGAACTCTTGTCCGCTCAGTCATCGTATGATGTATGCTCGCAAGATGTCTACTAAGACCAATAATGATGAATTGCTTATTCACTACTTCCAAGATAGTCTGACCGGCGCTGCGCTCTGTTGGTACATGGGATTAGACAATGCCAGCATTTGCACTTTTAATGACTTAGGGGAGGCTTTTATCAAGCAGTATAAGTATAATATGGACATGGCGCCTGATAGAGACCAGCTGAGGTCTATGTCTCAGAAGGACAAAGAGACATTTAAAGAGTATGCACAACGATGGAGGGAATTGGCTGCTCAGATCACTCATCCTTTGGAGGAAAAAGAGTTGAAAAAGATCTTCTTGAAAACTCTGAGTTCATTTTACGATGAATGAATGATTGCTAGTGCCCCCAGTGACTTTACCGAAATGGTAAACATGGGGATGAGGCTTGAGGAAGGATTCTGAGAGGGACGTTTGTCAAGAAATGAGGCATCAACAAGCAAGAGGTATGGTAGCAATTTCAGTAAGAAGAAAGACAGCGAGACGAATGCAATAAGCAGTGGGAGGCAGAGGAGGCCTCAGATAAGAAGGAATCCACCATCCCGTCAACATCATGATCAAGTATCTTCCGTTATCCCTGTATTTTCTAATCAACAAACGACACCAGTTCAACAACAAAAACTTTAACAGCAACAACCGCAACAACATACGAACACCTACAACAACAACAATACCAACAAAAATCATCATCAACAAAACTTTGAGAGGAAGAAGGTGTCTTTCGACCTGATTCCTATATCTTACGCAGAACTCTATCCATCCTTGGTTCTCAAGAACCTGATCCAACCAAGAAACCCGCCACAGATTCTAGATACACTTCCTTGGTGGTATA
The DNA here is from genome assembly GCF_024323335.1 of Lathyrus oleraceus. Lineage (NCBI taxonomy): Eukaryota > Viridiplantae > Streptophyta > Magnoliopsida > Fabales > Fabaceae > Lathyrus > Lathyrus oleraceus. The sequence goes on along the minus strand of NC_066581.1, from coordinate 118,693,640 downwards.
AACCTGAGCTCCGTTGTGCTTTTCATCAAGGAGCACCCAGACATGATATTGAAAATTGTTATCCGCTCAAGTACGAGGTTCAAAAATTGACGAAGAGTGGTATGGTGTCCTTCGAGGACCGTGTGTTGAATGTAAAAGCGAATTTATTGCCTGCCCATGGGAACTCTTCTGTGAATATGGTGGACGGTTGTCCTGGAGAATTTAAAGTTTTTGATGTGTGGTTTATCCGAAGATCCTTGGTGCAGATGCATTAGGATGTTTGTTTGGTAAGTGAATGTGAGCACGACCATGATAGTTGTGCTGTTTGTAGTGTTAACCTGAGGCGTTGTGAAATTGTGAAAAGGGACATCCAACGACTGATGGATGAGGCATGATTCAAATTGTTCAATCTCGTCATGTAGATGACGATGTTAATGTCATAGTGTCTGTTTTCAAGCAGCCTGAGAAGTTGGTAATCCAGTATGACTCCAGTAACAGCAACAGTCAAAGATCAGTATCGTCGTTGGTAATATGGTTAGCGGGCCTAGTCCCGTATTCATTTTATAAAGTTGTGCCATATTAGTATAATGCTATAATGATGAAGGATGGTCAAGAGTTCCCGTGACCTACGACTAGTTCAGTAGTGAGCATTACTGATGTTACTAAGGTGACCCATAGTGGTCCAGTGTTTGGGTTGGTGTTCCCAAAGGATAAAGAAGAATCAGTTGTGAGTAAGAAGGTGGAAGTGCCTGTTGAAGACCCAGTTGGCTTTTCAAAAGGTAAGTCTGGTGAATCCAGTAATTTGAAGCACAATGATGATGATAAGGTGCTTCGGCTAATCAAAAGTAGCGAGTTTAATGTGGTGGAGCAGTTGCTCCAAACCCCCTCAAAGATCTCAGTATTGTCTCTGCTCATGAATTCCGAAGTGCACAGAGAAGCACTGCAGAGAGTTCTAGAGCAAGCGTTTGTAGAACATGATGTTACAGTGGATCAATTCGATCATATTTTGGCTAACATCACTTCTTATAACAATCTTAGCTTCTATGATGAATAGCTCCCTAAGGAGGGCATAAATCATAATTTGGCTTTGCACATCTCGATGAATTGCAAAGAAGATGCTTTGTCAAATGTGCTTGTTGACACCGGTTCGTCACTAAATGTGCTTCCAAAGTCATCTCTGTCAAGGTTATCTTACCAAGGAGCGCCTATGAGATATAGCGGCATAATCGTCAAAGCTTTTGATGGTTCGCGCAAGACGGTTATTGGTGAAGTGGACCTTCCAATTAAGATAGGTCTGAGTGATTTTCAAATTACTTTTCAAGTAATGGATATCCACCCGGCCTACAGTTGCTTGTTGGGAAGGCCATGGATCCATGAGGCGGGAGTTGTTACTTCAACTTTGCACCAGAAGCTCAAATTTGTGAAGAATGGCAAGCTGGTGATTGTTGGTGGAGAGAAGGCGCCGTTGGTTAGCCATCTTTCATCTTTCTCTTACGCTGAAGTTGAGGATAAGGTTGGAACTCCGTTCCAAGCCTTGTCTATTATTGCTGAAAAGAGGGTTGGGGAACCTATGTCCTCATTGAAAGATGCTCAGAAGATTATGGAAGAAGGCAATGTTGATCAGTGGGGGCGCATGGTAGAGGTCTCCGACAATAATGGCAGAACCAGTTTGGGGTTCCAAAAAGGTTCATCAACTGCAAGGACTGAAGATATGCAACTTAGCTTCCGTAGTGGAGGGTTCATTCATGGCAATGAACAACACTTAGCTACTGTGCTAGAGGATGACGAAGAGGAAGACTGCACCAATTTTGTGACGCATGGAAAGACGTGCAACAATTGGATTGCTATTGATATTCCTGTTATTCTGCATCGATCTAAGTAATTGCTTTTATATATTTTTAAAATCCTTCTTGTATGCCTAAGGGAGAAGAGAACATTGTTTGGGCATTTTCAAATTGATCAGCAATAAAATTAATTATATTCATCCACATCTATGGTGTTTATTTTTACTTTTTGCTTTATTCTGAAAATGGTAATCGCAAAATACATAAATAAACAATATAATTGTACATCTGCATAATATTTGGTTACAAATTCACTTCTCTAAAATCAAAATATCAAATCATTATGCAGGTTAGTTTCTAACCCCATTGAATACAATGATCCTTCTCTTTCTCCACATTTTGAATTCCCTGTGTTTGAAGCCGAGGAGGAAAGTGATGTGGAAGTGAGTGATGAATTATCCCGTCTTCTTGAACAAGATGAAAAGACCATTCATCCGTTCGAAGAGCAGGTCGAGTTAGTCAATTTGAGTTCCGAGGATGATGTGAAGGAAGTCAAGATTGGGTCTTGATTGTGTCCAGAAGTCAAGAAGGGGTTGATTGATCTTCTTCGAGAGTATTCAAATGTGTTTGCTTGGTCCTATCAAGACATGCCTGGTTTGGATTCTGAGATTGTGGAGCATAGATGTCCATTGTAGCCAGAATGCTTGCCAGTCAAGCAGAAGTTGAGAAGAATGCATCCTGATATGGCTGTGAAGATCAAAGAGGAAGTGAAGAAGAAGATTGATGTCAGTTTCCTTGTAACTGCTGAGTATCCGCAATGGATGGCCAATATTATGCCAGTGCCGAAGAAAGATGGAAAAGTTTGCATGTGTGTTGACTATAGAGATTTGAATAAAGCCAGTCCAAAAGATGATTTCCCTCCTCCACACATTGATATGTTGGTAGACAATACTGCTAAATTCAAAGTCTTTTCACTTATGGATGGATTTTCGGGTATAATCAGATCAAGATGGCACCCGAAGATATGGAGAAGACCACATTCATTACACCTTGGGGAACATTCCGTTATACAGTGATGCCTTTCTTTCTAAAGAATGCTGGTGCAACTTACCAAAGAGCAATGACTACTCTCTTTCATGATATGATGCATAAAGAGATCGAAGTATATGTCGATGACATGATTGCTAAATCAATTGATGAGGAGGAACATGTTAAGCATTTGTTGAAGCTATTCCAGCATTTGAGGAAATATAAACTCCGCTTGAATCCCAATAAGTGTACTTTTGGTGTTCGTTCTGGTAAGTTGTTGGGCTTTATTTCAGCGAGAAGGGTATTGAAGTTGATCCTGCCAGGGTGAAAGCAGTACAAGAGATGCCTACACCCAAAACTAAGAAGCAAGTCAGAGGTTTTCTCAGTCGCTTGAATTATATTTCCATATTCATTTCCCACATGATTGCCACATGTGCGCCTATATTCAAGCTTCTTCGGAAAGACTGCCAGAAAGCTTTTGACAGTATCAAGGAATATCTGCTTGAGCCTCCGATTTTGTCTCCGCCTGTTGAAGGGAGACCGTTGATTATGTATTTGACTGTGCTCGAAGATAGTATGGGTTGTGTCCTTGGTCAGCAGGATGAGACTGGAAAGAAATAATTTGCAATCTACTACCTCAGTAAGAAGTTCACCGACTGTGAGACTCGGTGTTCTATGCTTTAGAAAACTTGTTGCGCATTGGCTTGGGCTGTTAAGCGTCTGCGTCAGTATATGTTGAATCATACCACTTGGTTGATATCCAAAATGGATCCAATCAAGTATATATTTGAGAAGCCTGCTTTAACTAGGAAGATTTCTCGTTGGAGATGTTGTTGTCAAAATATGATATCGAATACCGATCTTAGAAAGCGATGAAAGGTAGTATCTTGGCTGACCATTTCGGTCACAAACTAATTGAAGATTACCAGTCAGTGCAGTATGACTTTCCGGATGAAGATATTTTATACTTGAAAATGAAAGATTGTGATGAACAATTGCTTGAAGAAGGGAAAAAACCTGGTTCCCGTTGGGGCATGGTATTTGATGGAGCTGTTAATCAATATGGAAATGGCATTAGGGCAGTGACTATTACTCCTCAAGGCACGCATCTAGTATTTACAGCTAGGTTGACTTTCAAGTGTACAAACAATATGGCAGAATATGAACGATTTATGGGGCTTGAAGAGGCCATGAATCTCAGAATCAAGTATTTGGATGTCTTCGGTGATTCGACTTTGGTTGTGAATCAAATCAAAGGAGAATGGGAGAAAAATAAACCCAGTTTAATACCATATCGAGATTATGTGAGGAGGATTTCAACTTTCTTTACAAAGGTTGAGTTTCATCATATCCCTCGAGATGAAAATCGGATGGCAGATACTCTTGCAACGTTGGCATCAATGATTGTGGTAAAGTATTGGAATGAAGTTCCTAATTTGTCTGTGATGCCTCTTGATAGGCCAGCTCATGTGTTTTCTGTGGAAGAGATCAAAGACGAGAAGTCGTGGTATCATGACATCAAATGTTTCCTCCAAAGTCATATTTACCCGCCTGGGGCATCTTTGAAAGATAAGAAGACTTTGAGAAGATTAGCCGACAATTTCTACTTGAATGGTGATATATTATACAAGAGAAACTTCGACATGGTTTTGCTCAGATGCGTGGATAAGCACAAAGCAGACTTGTTGATGACCGAAGTGCACGAAGGTTCCTTTGGTACTCATTCCAGTGGACATGCAATGGAGAAGAAGATGTTGCGAGCAGGTTACTATTGGCTGACGATGGAATCTGATTGTTGCAAATTTGTAAAGAAGTGCCACAAATGTCAAATTTATGCTGATAAGATTCATGTTCTTCCGACACTATTGAATGTTATCTCTTTCCCATGGCCCTTCTCCATGTGGGGAATTGATATGATAGGGATGATTGAGCCCAAATCTTCGAATGGACATCGTTTCATTTTGGTGGCAATTGACTATTTCACAAAATGGGTTGAAGTGGCATCGTATGCAAATGTAACCAAGCAAGTTTTTGTAAGGTTTATCAAGAATCACAGCATATGCCGTTGTGGTGTGCCAAGCAAGATTATTACTGATAATGGATCGAACTTGAATAACAATATGGTGGAAGCTCTTTGCAAAGACTTCAAGATTGCACATCATAATTCTTCTCCCTACAGACCCAAGATGAATGGGGCTGTTGAAGCTGCAAACAAGAACATCAAGAAGATCATTCAGAAGATGGTTGTCACATACAAGGATTGGCATGAGACGCTCCCATTTGCTTTGCACGGGTATCGTACATCCATCTGCACTTCAACAGGGGCAACCCCTTTCTCTCTTGTGTATGGTATGGAAGTAGTGCTCCCCGTCAAGGTTAAGATTCCTTCATTGCGAGTGCTTATGGAAGCCAAGTTGACTGAGGCTGTATCGTGTCAGACCAGGTTTCACCAGTTGAATTTGATTGATGAGAAGAGATTAACCGCCATGTGTCCTCGTCAGTTTTATCAGCAGAGGATGAAAAAAGCTTTTGATAAGAAGGTCAGGCCTCGTGTGTTTAGAGTGTAAGTTGTAAATGCGCCTAAGAGGGGGGGGTGAATTAGGTGGTTAAAAATTCTTCGATCTTGTTTCCGTTTATGGTTATTTTTCGTTTAAGTGGGGAAAAATAAATTGCGGAAAGTAAAAAGACACCGGAAATTATAGTGGTTCCCTTCACAATCCGAAGGTACATCCACTCCCCTTTCCACACGAAAGAGATTTCACTATAGTTAGAATTATGGTACAGCCTATTCACACAAACGGTGATGCTTACTATCTAACCTATAGACAAACAAGTGTATGAAGAACAATCCTCTTCAACACCAACCCTTGTGTCCAACAATCCTGGATCACAAGTCAAACAGAAATAATTTCTATGAATGATTTTAACAAAGATGTAATAGTATCAATCTTCTCTTGATTGATCTTCTCCTTAGACAAATAAGTCACTCAAAAGATAATATGCAAGTGTTCAACAATAGAATGAGATGACAATTTTTATTATGAACACTTTCAAAAATTATTTAAGAAAAGAATATGAGAGAGTGATTATTTGAAGTTTGTATGAAAATTCTTGGAGGTGAAAATTCATTTGAAAATTTAAGAATTTATATTGCCAAAATACCTTTTCAAAGAGGTGTCATTTCTCTCATGAACTTTGATGAAAAGATATAATTTTTCAAAAACATTTTTACTGTAACGAACAGTGTTAACGGGTTAACCAAATAGGTTAACGGGTTAACGCAGTGTTAACAGGTTAACCAAATAGGTTAACGGGTTAACGCATATGAACGTTAACACAGGTTTTTGAAAAACTGGGCCGTTAACCGGTTAACCCATATGGTTAACCGGTTAACACTGTTGAAATGCAGAAAAATACTTTAAGAAAATTGTGTTTTGCATTTCAATGTGTTAACAAATGGTTATGTTGAAAGATGCAAATGCAGAACATGATTGTTTGAACACTTGTATACTAATCTAAGAGTGAGTTAGATATACCTAAGAAGTGAATCAACAATCTTGCAAAAGGTTGACTTGAAAAATGAAGCTTGATCAAATGGTTCCTCATGCGTATGTGGCTTGATCACTTTGATGCTTGAAATATCTTTGAAGTTCTTCTCTTTGATTAATCCAAGATACATCTTCAAGACTTTAAATAATATGAAATCTTGTTCTCGCTTCAATGTCTTGATCCATTTCCTTTTTGAGCATGCATAACATCTTGAATGAATAATGTTGTCTTCATCAAAACCATTTAGAGGCTTGCCTTCACATTCTCCCCCTTTTTGATGATGACAACCCAATATTGAAAGTTTGCTCTACTTTTGTTTCTCTAATACAAAAGGCTCCCCCTTGATCAACGCTCCCCCTAAATTCATGATTTTTTAGAGAGTCTTTTCTAGCTGTATTTTGTTAGAGAAAAACAAACACACAAACACATATTTCTTCTCCCCCTTTGTCATTAGCAAAAAGGAAGAAACTTAAAAAAGAAAAGCAGACAAGCATACACACATTATGTGATCATTAGATAAGCATTCAAGCACATGCACTAACCATAAACACATATACCAAAAATATTAAAAATTCTGGATTTTTAAAACTAATGCAGAAGTGCTGTTTTGGAGGCGTTAACCTGTTAACCGATTCCGTTAACCTGTTAACGGGCTAAAATTTTCAAAAAATAATTAAAAAAAACAGCAGCTCTATTTGAAACAATGGGAAAAGACTTTTACAAAAAATTTTCACAGAGTATTAGCACTTATCAATACGCAACTTTCGATCAAAAAATATTTTAAAACGGATAATTTTTGGATATGCGAAAGTAAGAAAAACTAAAGCTGGCGAAACAGAAGTGCTAGCATTGCATAACATAAAAAATGAAAATCAACATATTTTAAGATACTATACCACAAAACAAGCAATGTTAAGAAAGGTTAGATGTCACCTTCATTGAGAATACCAAGTTCTCGCCGAATCTTGAAGAATTGCTCTTTAGCCAATGGTTTAGTGAATATTAGTGCTTCAACTTTGCCAATGCCAAGAATTCTTCCTTTAAGGTATTCCCCATATGTGAAATAACCCTTGGACTTTGGAACTAGATTTGAAAGTTAGTTTATTTCCTCCCATCAAAAACTTAGAACAACCACTTTATCAATAAAGCAGAGATTTTGAAGTGGTCTCCAAGTAAACCTACAAAACAATTAAGTTTTATTTGTTACCCAAATTGCTTTGGGTCCTTGGCAGTTAGTACCCTTTTTAACCCACACATAATGCCCTTTTGGAATGCTAAAGTTTCTCACATAACAAGCATTAGGTGTGTGGCCTTTGATTCCACAGTAAAAACAGGTAGGTTGAAAACACTTCTATATCTAGAAACATAATTCTTCTTCTTAACAATCATTTTCTTTTTATGACTTTGATGCACACTTTTAGAATTGTTTCCTTTTTCTTTATCAACTTGTTCACTTGCTTTAACAAAAATGGTCTTATTTGTGCTTGGTTTCGAAAACTTAGAATATCCTAATCCACTTTTATCATTAGAATATCTTTGATGCTTAAGAATTTCCTCCAAGCCAATTTGACCTTTTTCATATCTTTCTAAAACTCTTTTAAGTTGAACAATTTGAAAAGATAAAGATTCACAATTCTTACATACAAGACTTTGTTTTTCATCCATCAATTTTTGTTTTCCACTTTCAATATATTTTCCAAAGCAATATTTTTTTCTTCTAAGGATGAAATTTGTTTCCTTTGGGATGAAATACTTTTATACAAGGTCTTGCATTCTTTTAAGAGTTCATCTATAACATCTTGTGTGTCATTGTCATAAACTGAAAAATTGCTACTAACCTCATCGATTTCTTTATCGGAGTGATGTGAAGCCATAAGAGCCATATTCGCACAATCATCGCTTTCCGATTCCGAGGATGAACTGATCTCATTATCGTCCCAAGCGACGTAAGCCTTTTTGTTTTTGAATTCCTTGTTTCCTTTGAGTCCTCCTTTCTTTGCATGTTTTGGGCAATCCGGCTTTATGTGACCTTGCTGTCCACATTCATAACACGTGACGTCTTGCATTGATGTGGATGCTTCCTTTTTCCTGAAATGTTTATTCTTTTTAGGATAAGAGGAATTTTTATTTTTATTAAAAAACTTACCAAGCTTCTTCACAAGAAGCCTAAAGTTCTCATCTTCGGACGTCTCATCGTCTTTGTCATTTCTTGAATCAACTTTCAAGGCAATGCTCTTGAATTTCTTTTCTAGACCTTCGTGCTTCTCGAGCCTTCCAAGTTCCAATTCGTGTTCTTGAAGTTTGCCAAATAGAGACGCGGATGTCATCGTTGAGAGACTTTTCTTTTCCGAAATAGCGGTCACTTTCGGTTGCCATTCTCTTGTCAAAGATCTTAGGACTTTTAGGTTGAGATCATCATTGGTGAAAGTTTTACCGAGAGCAATCAAGTGATTTGTTAGATGGACAAATCTCTTTTGTAAGGCAACTATAGATTCACCGGGCTGCATGCGGAACATCTCATATTCTTGACTTAGGGTGTTTAGCCTCGATCTCTTCACTTCGGTGGTTCCTTCATGTGTTTCAACCAAGGTGTCCCAAATCTCCTTTGCCGATTTACATTGAGATATACGGAAGAACTCGTCCATACTGAGAGCGCTTTGGAGTATGTTGATTGCCTTTTTCTCATTCAGAATCTTTTTCCTATCATCTTCGTCATAAGTGTTTTTCAACTTTGCGGTACCAACTCCATTCACCACATTCACCGGTTTGTGTGGACCTTCTTCAACTGCTTCCCATATACCTTCCCCTTGGGCTTCAAGATGTGCCTTCATTCTGATTTTCCAGAAATCGAAATATTCTCCGGAGAAGAGTGGGGGCTTGTTGCTACTTCCACCGTCTTTGAAAACCGGATTTATGCTTGCGGAAGCCATGCTGGATCTCTAGGAACAAGTTACCTATAACTTGCTCTGATGCCAATTGTAAGTTGTAAATGCGCCTAAGAGGGGGGGGGGGGGGTGAATTAGGTGGTTAAAAATTCTTCGATCTTGTTTCCGGTTTATGGTTATTTTTCGTTTAAGTGGGGAAAAATAAATTGCGGAAAGTAAAAAGACACCGGAAATTATAGTGGTTCCCTTCACAATCCGAAGGTACATCCACTCCCCTTTCCACACGAAAGAGATTTCACTATAGTTAGAATTATGGTACAGCCTATTCACACAAACGGTGATGCTTACTATCTAACCTATAGACAAACAAGTGTATGAAGAACAATCCTCTTCAACACCAACCCTTGTGTCCAACAATCCTGGATCACAAGTCAAACAGAAATAATTTCTATGAATGATTTTAACAAAGATGTAATATTATCAATCTTCTCTTGATTGATCTTCTCCTTAGACAAATAAGTCACTCAAAAGATAATATGCAAGTGTTCAACAATAGAATGAGATGACAATTTTTATTATGAACACTTTCATAAATTATTTAAGAAAAGAATATGAGAGAGTGATTATTTGAAGTTTGTATGAAAATTCTTGGAGGTGAAAATTCATTTGAAAATTTAAGAATTTATATTGCCAAAATACCTTTTCAAAGAGGTATCATTTCTCTCATGAACTTTGATGAAAAGATATAATTTTTCAAAAACATTTTTACTGTAACGAACAGTGTTAACGGGTTAACCAAATAGGTTAACGGGTTAACGCAGTGTTAACAGGTTAACCAAATAGGTTAACGGGTTAACGCATATTAACGTTAACACAGGATTTTGAAAAACTGGGCCGTTAACCGGTTAACCCATATGGTTAACCGGTTAACACTGTTGAAATGCAGAAAAATACTTTAAGAAAATTGTGTTTTGCATTTCAATGTGTTAACAAATGGTTATGTTGAAAGATGCAAATGCAGAACATGATTGTTTGAACACTTGTATACTAATCTAAGAGTGAGTTAGATATACCTAAGAAGTGAATCAACAATCTTGCAAAAGGTTGACTTGAAAAATGAAGCTTGATCAAATGGTTCCTCATGCGTATGTGGCTTGATCACTTTGATGCTTGAAATATCTTTGAAGTTCTTCTCTTTGATTAATCCAAGATACATCTTCAAGACTTTAAGTAATATGAAATCTTGTTCTCGCTTCAATGTCTTGATCCATTTCCTTTTTGAGCATGCATAACATCTTGAATGAATAATGTTGTCTTCATCAAAACCATTTAGAGGCTTGCCTTCACATTCTCCCCCTTTTTGATGATGACAACCGAATATTGAAAGTTTGCTCTACTTTTGTTTCTCTAACACAAAAGGCTCCCCCTTGATCAACGCTCCCCCTAAATTCATGATTTTTAGAGAGTCTTTTCTAGCTGTATTTTGTTAGAGAAAAACAAACACACAAACACATATTTCTTCTCCCCCTTTGTCATTAGCAAAAAGGAAGAAACTTAAAAAAGAAAAGCAGACAAGCATACACACATTATGTGATAATTAGATAAGCATTCAAGCACATGCACTAACCATAAACACATATACCAAAAATATTAAAAATTCTGGATTTTTAAAACTAATGCAGAAGTGCTGTTTTGGAGGCGTTAACCTGTTAACCGATTCCGTTAACCTGTTAACGGGCTAAAATTTTCAAAAAATAATTAAAAAAAACAGCAGCTCTATTTGAAACAATGGGAAAAGATTTTTACAAAAAATTTTCACAGAGTATTAGCACTTATCAATACGCAACTTTCGATCAAAAAATATTTTAAAACGGATAATTTTTGGACATGCGAAAGTAAGAAAAACTAAAAACGGCGAAACAGAAGTGCTAGCATTGCATAACATAAAAAATGAAAATCAACATATTTTAAGATACTATACCACAAAACAAGCAATGTTAAGAAAGGTTAGATGTCACCTTCATTGAGAATACCAAGTTCTCGCCGAATCTTGAAGAATTGCTCTTTAGCCAATGGTTTAGTGAATATTAGTGCTTCAACTTTGCCAATGCCAAGAATTCTTCCTTTAAGGTATTCCCCATATGTGAAATAACCCTTGGACTTTGGAACTAGATTTGAAAGTTAGTTTATTTCCTCCCATCAAAAACTTAGAACAACCACTTTATCAATAAAGCAGAGATTTTGAAGTGGTCTCCAAGTAAACCTACAAAACAATTAAGTTTTATTTGTTACCCAAATTGCTTTGGGTCCTTGGCAGTTAGTACCCTTTTTAACCCACACATAATGCCCTTTTGGAATGCTAAAGTTTCTCACATAACAAGCATTAGGTGTGTGGCCTTTGATTCCACAGTAAAAACAGGTAGGTTGAAAATCGCTTCTATATCTAGAAACATAATTCTTCTTCTTAACAATCATTTTCTTTTTATGACTTTGATGCACACTTTTAGAATTGTTTCCTTTTTCTTTATCAACTTGTTCACTTGCTTTAACAAAAATGGTCTTATTTGTGCTTGGTTTCGAAAACTTAGAATATCCTAATCCACTTTTATCATTAGAATATCTTTGATGCTTAAGAATTTCCTCCAAGCCAATTTGACCTTTTTCATATCTTTCTAAAACTCTTTTAAGTTGAACAATTTGAAAAGATAAAGATTCACAATTCTTACATACAAGACTTTGTTTTTCATCCATCAATTTTTGTTTTCCACTTTCAATATATTTTTCCAAAGCAATATTTTTTTCTTCTAAGGATGAAATTTGTTTCCTTTGGGATGAAATACTTTTATACAAGGTCTTGCATTCTTTTAAGAGTTCATCTATAACATCTTGTGTGTCATTGTCATAAACTGAAAAATTGCTACTAACCTCATCGATTTCTTTATCGGAGTGATGTGAAGCCATAAGAGCCATATTCGCACAATCATCGCTTTCCGATTCCGAGGATGAACTGATCTCATTATCGTCCCAAGCGACGTAAGCCTTTTTGTTTTTGAATTCCTTGTTTCCTTTGAGTCCTCCTTTCTTTGCAAGTTTTGGGCAATCCGGCTTTATGTGACCTTGCTGTCCACATTCATAACACGTGACGTCTTGCATTGATGTGGATGCTTCCTTTTTCCTGAAATGTTTATTCTTTTTAGGATAAGAGGAATTTTTATTTTTATTAAAAAACTTACCAAGCTTCTTCACAAGAAGCCTAAAGTTCTCATCTTCGGACGTCTCATCGTCTTTGTCATTTCTTGAATCAACTTTCAAGGCAATGCTCTTGAATTTCTTTTCTAGACCTTCGTGCTTCTCGAGCCTTCCAAGTTCCAATTCGTGTTCTTGAAGTTTGCCAAATAGAGACGCGGATGTCATCGTTGAGAGACTTTTCTTTTCCGAAATAGCGGTCACTTTCGGTTGCCATTCTCTTGTCAAAGATCTTAGGACTTTTAGGTTGAGATCATCATTGGTGAAAGTTTTACCGAGAGCAATCAAGTGATTTGTTAGATGGACAAATCTCTTTTGTAAGGCAACTGTAGATTCACCGGGCTGCATGTGGAACATCTCATATTCTTGACTTAGGGTGTTTAGCCTCGATCTCTTCACTTCGGTGGTTCCTTCATGTGTTTCAACCAAGGTGTCCCAAATCTCCTTTGCCGATTTACATTGAGATATACGGAAGAACTCGTCCATACTGAGAGCGCTTTGGAGTATGTTGATTGCCTTTTTCTCATTCAGAATCTTTTTCCTATCATCTTTGTCATAAGTGTTTTTCAACTTTGCGGTACCAACTCCATTCACCACATTCACCGGTTTGTGTGGACCTTCTTCAACTGCTTCCCATATACCTTCCCCTTGGGCTTCAAGATGTGCCTTCATTCTGATTTTCCAGAAATCGAAATATTCTCCGGAGAAGAGTGGGGGCTTGTTGCTACTTCCACCGTCTTTGAAAACCGGATTTATGCTTGCGGAAGCCATGCTGGATCTCTAGGAACAAGTTACCTATAACTTGCTCTGATGCCAATTGTAAGTTGTAAATGCGCCTAAGAGGGGGGGGGGGGGTGAATTAGGTGGTTAAAAATTCTTCGATCTTGTTTCCGGTTTATGGTTATTTTTCGTTTAAGTGGGGAAAAATAAATTGCGGAAAGTAAAAAGACACCGGAAATTATAGTGGTTCCCTTCACAATCCGAAGGTACATCCACTCCCCTTTCCACACGAAAGAGATTTCACTATAGTTAGAATTATGGTACAGCCTATTCACACAAACGGTGATGCTTACTATCTAACCTATAGACAAACAAGTGTATGAAGAACAATCCTCTTCAACACCAACCCTTGTGTCCAACAATCCTGGATCACAAGTCAAACAGAAATAATTTCTATGAATGATTTTAACAAAGATGTAATAGTATCAATCTTCTCTTGATTGATCTTCTCCTTAGACAAATAAGTCACTCAAAAGATAATATGCAAGTGTTCAACAATAGAATGAGATGACAATTTTTATTATGAACACTTTCAAAAATTATTTAAGAAAAGAATATGAGAGAGTGATTATTTGATGTTTGTATGAAAATTCTTGGAGGTGAAAATTCATTTGAAAATTTAAGAATTTATATTGCCAAAATACCTTTTCAAAGAGGTATCATTTCTCTCATGAACTTTGATGAAAAGATATAATTTTTCAAAAACATTTTTACTGTAACGAACAGTGTTAACGGGTTAACCAAATAGGTTAACGGGTTAACGCAGTGTTAACAGGTTAACCAAATAGGTTAACGGGTTAACGCATATTAACGTTAACACAGGATTTTGATAAACTGGGTCGTTAACCGGTTAACCCATATGGTTAACCGGTTAACACTGTTGAAATGCAGAAAAATACTTTAAGAAAATTGTGTTTTGCATTTCAATGTGTTAACAAATGGTTATGTTGAAAGATGCAAATGCAGAACATGATTGTTTGAACCCTTGTATACTAATCTAAGAGTGAGTTAGATATACCTAAGAAGTGAATCAACAATCTTGCAAAAGGTTGACTTGAAAAATGAAGCTTGATCAAATGGTTCCTCATGCGTATGTGGCTTGATCACTTTGATGCTTGAAATATCTTTGAAGTTCTTCTCTTTGATTAATCCAAGATACATCTTCAAGACTTTAAATAATATGAAATCTTGTTCTCGCTTCAATGTCTTGATCCATTTCCTTTTTGAGCATGCATAACATCTTGAATGAATAATGTTGTCTTCATCAAAACCATTTAGAGGCTTGCCTTCACATAGAGAAGGTGACCTTGTGCTCAAGAGGAATTTAACGTTCAAACCAGATTCTAGAGGGAAGTGGAATCCTAATTACGAAGGCCCATATGTTGTTAAGAGATCCTTTTTAGGCGGCGCATTGATACTTACAACTATGGATGATGAAGAGTTCACTCGTTCTGTGAACGCAAATGCAATCAAGAAATACTTCGCCTAAAAAGAAAAGAATAGCTCGCTAAGCTTAAAACCCGAAAGGGCGGCTTAGGCAAAAATGAACGTCTCGGTGGATTGAAAACCCGAAACGGCGATCCAGGCAAAAATTAGAGACATAAAACAGAAAGAATTTCCCGATAAGTTGAGTACCCCACCTTGGGGCAACTTATGCAAAAATTACGGATTATGGCAAGTAACTACATTCTACCGATCTTCAGTGTTTTGAAAACTTGATTGAGCACAAGGGTTGACATCAATTCATCACCCCGGCAGCAGTCAAGAGCACAACGGATATCAAGAGTTGGTAGAAGGATTAAGGACCATTTGTATTTAATGTAGCCCTTTTCCATGTAAATGACCATTTTCAGCTTTGTAAAAATCTATGGAGTCATGTCATTTACAGACTACCATTTTATCAAATAAATTTGAGCTTTTGTCCAATTGTTTCTACTCTTATTTATTTCAGCCAATAGTTTAAATTTTATTATGATCATTTTTGAAAATTTAAAATTTTTAATCAAAATCTCTTTTTCTTAAAACACATAAAAGCAAGAATTTTCCATAGCAATTGAAAAGGAATATCAACAGTATTTCGATGGATAACAAGTCCTTGAGTGTGAAACATCATAGGTTCCCCAAGCAGTTAACCCTTCGGGTATCCCTAGATGATTGTGTTGATTCAGTTCCTCGATAGAGTTTTTGATTCCCCAGTGGAGCTTTATTCCTTTTCCCTAATTGAGTTGGTTCATTCAGGTACCCTGCGGCTTGTCTCCCCCGATAGAGTTTCTACCTTCCCCAATGGAGTTTGGGTTCCTTCAGCAGAAGTGGTTGATCTCCCCAGTAGGTCACATTGGTTTCCCCGCCAATCGCCATTCGACTTGCTCCCTAGTCAGAGTTTCCTCCTGGTTTCTGAGCAAGTTAATTCCCTGTAGGGTTGTCTCCCATTTTTATGGTGTTGACCTAAAATTCCCCACAGGTTCGATGATATGTCTCTTTCCTCAGCAAATCTCCTCCTTCCCCAATTAAGGCTGAGTCTTTTTGGAGTGTTAATCTCTCTGTTCTCCAGCAGTTGTCTCCATATTTTATGGATTGACCGAGGATTATACCGATGATTCAATTTCTTTGCGACACCTTTGTATCCTTTGTGACCGTCCTTGTCAGCATAATCATCACATATATACATTAATATAATTTCATAATTGCATATTTGCATATCTGATTAACTTGTTGGTTTGAGATTCTCATTCCCTATATGGTGGTACTTTATCCCCATACAAACTCCGGTGTCTGTCCTCCCTCAATTGTAGAGCGTCATCCCCTTAGGCAGAAAGACTTTAACCTTTCTCCTCTTCCCCACTGAGTTGTTTCCTCGTGGATGATTATTATTTCAGTTTCCTCCTCAATTGTTCATCTGGATGTAACTACTCCCCTTGAGTTATGTCCTCATTGGGTTGAGTCTTGATTGACTGTTTCTTTCTAGCTCCCACCTAGATAGACGCTTCGAGTCTCCTAAGAGTTTATTGCCCAGTAACTGGTAATATTCTTTCTTAGTTTACAGTTTGTTACTTTTTGCCCAATACCCGACAAAAGTACCCCTGTTTTTCTTCTCAGTAGGGTCCCCAATGGATTTATCCTCCCAGAGAGTTAATCCTTGATATGTTCATCCTAACCGATGACGGGTTTCCTTCTCTTTGCAGTCTTTTACCCAATAATTGGTAGTTGTAAACCTTGCTTTTGTCCCCTCCGCAGAGTTGATCCTTGATATGTTCACTTTAACCAGTGACGGATTCTCTCTCTTGGTATTCTATCCAGTAACTGATAGATGTAATCCCTATTTTCTCCCCTCTCAGAGCTATCCTTGATATGTTCATCTTAACCGATGACGGGTTTTCTCTTTGACGGTATTCTATCCAGCATTCGATAGATGGAATTCTTACTTTTTGTTCAGTTGTTTTATCCTTGATATGTTCATCTTAACCGATGACGGATATCCTCCTTGACATTTCCCAGGCAAGTCTATCCTTGATATGTTCATCCTAACCGATGACGAATTTTCTTCCCTATTGAGTTTATCCTTGATATGTTCATCCTAACCGATGACGGATACTCTCACCCTTGGTCTTCTACCTAGTAACTGGTAGTTGCAAATCCTATTTTCTGCAGTTTTCCCCAACATAGGCTATTCTTATCCAGTAACCGGTAATGAATACTCCCTCCTGGCTTTTCTCAGCGAGTCATCCTTGATATGTTCATCCAAATCGGTGACGGATGTCCTCTCTTTCAGATCTTTATTATCTCCTTACCCAGTAACAGGAAGTAGATAATAGATTTCTACTCCTCCTTTGTTGAAGTTTATTTCTTCCCCAGTCGAGTTGAGTGCGCATTTCCTTAGTGATATCTCTTTCCCTGCATGATTCAAGTATTTCAGTTTTATCCTGACATACTCGTATCCCCTATAGATGTTGTTGTTTCCCCGGCTGAGTTCTTTCCATGTTTGTATGGAATCCCTCGAGTCCCCCAGTAGTTTTAAGTCGTAGCCTGGCCTACGTATAACTCGTCTTTCCCCCCAGAGTCTTTGTCTCCCTAGTGAGTTTTCCTTACGGAATATATTATACTCCTGCGGACTTTCGATCTCTCTGATTTCTTTTCATTTATGGCCATATTACCCCATAGAGCATTAACTTTTACATTCATGTCATATGCATCATGTGGTCTCTTAGGGACCAAAATTTGTTTCGGTGTTGTTATTTAAGCCCATTCTACGGAGTCGACATGAAGATTTTAACCTTCGCCTCCTCAGTTAGAATGTCCTTAAATAGGGGCAGCTGTAAGACCCCAATTTTGACCCTAAGATCCCTCATGCAATTTCATCATAAGCATTAGCATTGGGATCATACCTTAGCATCCTCCTCACCCCTCTTTCATTGGGTTTGTTTTGGGAGAGATCACCAAGCACTATGTGATTGTATCATACTTGTATTTGATCATTTTCACTAACCAAAATACCAAAAATATGTCTTTGAAAACTGGGTCTCCCTAGACCCTATCTCCTACACTTTTCACCATATGAAAATTATTCCAAGAGAACACTTACTATAAATGACATTCCAAACAACTTTTGTGTTGATACCTACAGCTAGTTTTGATTGGAAAATCATTTTCTATGTTGAAACATTATAGGTCATTTTGACTAAACCCTAATTTGTGTGTCAACTTCCCAAGGCCATAACTTGCTCATTTTTTATGAGATGAAAGATTTCTAAGTTTCACAATCAAATTCAAGATGTCTGCTTCAACTTTGATGTTCGGAGTGAGAGCTAATTCAACTTTTATGAGCATGTGATATGAGGTTACATTATAGGTCACTTTTGACCTATACCATGGAACAAGTGCTTTTTCCAAACATAAAAAATGCATAACTCTATCATTTAAAATCCAAATGACATGAAATTTGTGACCCTTTTGAATTTCTTTGAAATATATACAACTTTTATGAATACACTTCTCTCATTTGAAGCTCACATAAAAAGTTAAGCAAGGTGGAATATTGAGATATATGGCTTGACACTTAGAAAAAATTTCAACATATTGAAATTTCTAAACTTCCACCTCAAAAATCATCATGATAAGCTTCAAATGGAAAAGTGTTGAACATGAAAGTTGTTCCTCTTGATCTCACCTTTCCAAAAAGTCCAAGTTCATCCATTTTGAACAAGAATTAAATAGGCTGCACATGGCTTGAACATTGCATCATCATTTGGAAAAGATCAAACTTCAAGTTTCCATTTACACTTGCCTTACAATACAAGTTGATTGCAGACTCTCTCAGACTTATTTGTGGACCTAAAGCAATGATCTCATGGGCCTGTACACGCCCATGCACCCGTGCATCATCCATTGCCAATTTTGAAAAGTCATTTGGAAGGTGCACATATCACATGATTCGACTATAAATAGAGCCTCATATGCTCAGAATTCAACACACATTCATGCCAGCTTTGATCCTAGACCCCTAACCCTTCCATTTGAGAGGATAATCCTGAGAATTTCATCTTGAAATTGAGTTTGAATCTCACTATTTCGAGATTCAAACCTCCAGGGATCCAAGACCTTTTGTGCATTTCATTCTACTTCTGCAAGCATCTTGAGTGAGATCAAGCACGAGCCAAGGCAAAAACAGTTGAATCCAGACCTGCATTGAAGGTACTTTTCAGAAAATTTTATCTCTTCGATTCTCTCTCAATCTTGCTCAATTTTCTTGATTCTTTGGTTGTTTGAAGTCCTACCAATGTAGGCAAGAAGACTGAGTTTCTTAGAGGTCAAATCGAAGAAACTCAGTTGACACACCTCAAAATCCAACTCCTCATATCTTTCTATATGTGAATAGTTAGTTAAAATTATGGTCAGATTCGTGGTCTACGCCATTTTTCTTTCAGATCATGTCCTCCTTTTTCTTTTTTTTGATGGTGATGAGTGAACCAGTCCGGCCAAGGTCACCGGAGAAGATGACCGGCCTTTGGACGCCGGTAATGTGTTGGCACGGTTTAGAGCTATTGATCCCTTTTAAATTGTTTTAATCTCGTGCGTTGTTTTTAATTACCATGCCTAGGCCGCGTTGACTCAAGTCTACCATGGAACGCGCGCTGGTGGCCACTTGACCTGCCACCTCAATTAATGAGGGAGATCAAGTGGTCCACGTTTTTTCTGATTATTTGAATTTCATTTTAATTGCTTTATTTTCATTAATTCATATTAATTTTAATATTAATCCAAAAAATATGAGAGTTTCACCAAAAAAATTCAAAAAATTTCGTCTTTCATATTCTGAATTAAAATTATTGTTTGGATCATTATTAACATTGTTCATGATTTAATTGTTTTTTCATTTGTTTTTAATTATTTAAAAATACTTTTAAGTCTTTAAAAATTCTGAAAAATTTTCTCCAAGGTCCTCTGACCTTGTTTGACCTATGATAAATCTCATGGCCATTTATTTTGTGATTTGATGAGGTTTTAGGAATTTGACAAACCATATTTAATTTAAATGTATTATTTTAGTATTTTTAATTTGAATAAATGCAAATAATTTTGTTGACCAATTGTGATGACTTATTTGTGTTTGACTCTTGTTGTTGGGCCTTGGTCAAGGTTGATTTGACTTTGTCAAATTAATATCATTGGATTTAGGGGATTGATGGAATGTACATTCCATCTCCCAAAATCAATGGATGATATTAATTTGGTAAAAGTCCTCCTTTGATCAATTTGAGTTTTCATCTATTCCCCTCCCTCTTCATCTCATTCCCCTTCTTTATGCATTCATCTCATTTGGCCTATGATATCTCAAAATCCTAAAGCTAGTTGATTGAAAAATTAACATGAGTATGAATGAGATTAGGCCACACCTTTTGCATTTTCTTTTTGTGTGTGGTATGTTTCATGAGCATAGTCCATAATACTATGTCTCTAACATGCATTAACACCAAAATTCTATTGCCCGGCCTCAAATAATTGTGACTTCTACATAAGTCCAATTACGATTGCTTAACATAACGCTAAATTTGTGACTTAAAAGGCATATCATTCTAGTTATTGAGATTGTAAGTCTCCCCTCTTTCATGGTATTGTGTGGAAACTTGGCCTTTTTTCCTCTCTTTGGAAGATGTCTTGGTTCAAGGATTCATGCTTGTGATAAGTGGGTTGAGTGTTCTCCAAAGAATGTCTTAAAATGAAAAGCAAAAACAAAACAATACTAACTTCTAACCTATTAACAACTAACTTTTAATTTCAAGCCATTTACTTTAATGTCAATTAATTCTAGCTTTTATAAATTTTCCATTGTTTATATCATTCTAATTTTTGATGTTAATGTAATTTTCACTTTGTCCACTTGGACCATATTGTGTGATATATTTTGTTTGTGTATACTTTGCTTGTTTGTGTGGTATTTGATCATTAATGTACATAATAATAACAAAAAGCCTAAAAAACGTTTGTGTGGACTATTGGCTTGATCCTGGACAAATGGACTTAGAATTTAGGCAACATTCCTATGTTAAAGGACTTGGATAATGCCCACTTGTTGAGAAACCAAGTGCTTGTAATTTGAAACTTCATCTAATACATCATTTAAGATCCCTATGAGTTCATCTGCAACATGATCATTGTGAAGCTGTTATTTTGAACCTCTGACTTGTGAAATTCATCTATTACATGGGCTATCTTGAAGAAGATCATGGAATGGATAAGCTTGGATCTGGCTATCTTTATTTGATGTCTTTTCTCTTCAAGATAATAATTGTGCAATTGTGTGTTACTTGATTCTAAAAGTCCAAGGGAATTCTGGGTTTCTATAGACATTCTTGTCTATTGGATTGCTACCCATTTGGTTAGATCTTTTCAACTCTTAACTTTTAATTTTTTACATAGGATTAGTCTCTTCATCTTCTCCCCATTTCTTTAATTTCAAATCTCTCCCTCCCTTTTTTTAAAATCTTCGTTCATTAAACTTATTTTGTTCTAAACTTTGACCATTTTGAAAAAAGATAGAAACTTTGGCCTTATGCCATTGCATTTTCAAACTTCTTTTCATAAATCAAACTTGTAAATAAATTTAACTATACTTGACTTAAACTTTCAAAAAGCCAAAAAAGAATTAACTCATCCAAACCATTTTTAAGCCTATGTGCATTTCAAACAAAATCTACGAGGTTTTGATCCCTAATTTTTATGTTGGTACGTAGGCACAAGACCGAAGGTCTGGCCAAACACAAAAAAAATATAATTAATGAATTATTTTTTCATCCCCTCATTCTATTTGTTTGTAAACATCATTTTTGTACCAAATACATATGCACACAAAAAGGGCTCCCTAGGAGTACCTAACACCTTCCCTCTGTGTAACCAACCCCCTTACCTATAATCTCTGACATTTTATTAGTTTTGATTTGAAAACTTCTTAATTTTGGGTTTTGTTCGTACTTTTTCCCTTTTCCCCTGGAAACAATAAAAGTGACGATATTGATCTCTATCTTATCCATAGCTTGATGATCATGAATTTACCGTTATAATAACCAACGACGATATTGTTCTATTACTGGCATTGTTATTGCTGATGCTGTCGTACTGAATTACCAATCTCTCTGGCTGCTTATAAATGGGCATTATGACATTCACATCGTCATCTACATGACAGGATTGAACAATTTGAATCATGTCTTCATCCATCAGTCGCTGGATGTCCCTTTTCATAACTTCACAACCCCTCGGGTTAACACTGCAAATAGCACAACCATCATGGTCATGCTCACAATCACTTACCAAACAAACATCCTTATGCATCTGCACCAAGGATCGTCGGATAAACCGCACATCAAAAACTTTAAACTCGCCAGGACAACCATCCACCATATTCACAGAAGAGTTCCCATGGGCGGGTAAAGGATTTGCTTTCACATTCGATGGGCGGTCCTCAATGGATACTATTCCACTCTTCATCAGCTTCTGAACCTCGTACTTGAATGGATAACAGTTCTCTATATCATGTCCGGGTGCTCATTGATGAAAAACACAATGGAGCTCAGGCTTGTACCACCATGGAAGTGGTTCTGGAATCTGTGGCGGGTTTCTTGGTTGGATTAAGTTCTTGAGAACCAAGGACGGGTATAAATTGGCATAAGAAATAGGAATTGGGTCGAAAGAGACCTTCTTCCTCTCAATGTTTTGTTGATGATGATTGTTGGTATTGTTGTTGTTGTAGGTGTTTGTTCGTTGTTGCAGTTGTTGTTGTTGTCGTTGAAATGGTGTTGATTGTTGATTAGAAAACACAATGATAACTGAAGATACTTAATGATGATGTTGCCGGGATGTCAGATTCCTTCTGATCTAAGGCCTCCTCTGCCTCCCACTACTTATTGCATTCACTTCGTTGTCCTTTTTCTTGTTGAAACTGCTACCATACCTCTTACTCGATGATGCTTCATCCTTTGACAAACGTCCCTCTCGGACTCCTTCCTCAAGCCTCATCCCCATGTTTACCATCTCGGTAAAGTCACTGGGGGCACTAGCAATCATTCTTTCATAATAAAATGAACTCAGGGTCTTTAGAAAGATTTTTGTCATCTCTTTTTCCTCCAAAGGAGGAGTGATCTGGGCAGCCAATTCCCTCCATCTCTGTCCATACTCTTTAAACGTCTCCTTATCCTTCTGAGACATAAACCTCAACTGGTCTCTGTAAGACCCCAATTTTGTACCTAAGATCCCTCATGGCATCATAACATTGCATTGCATAGCCTCAAGGATCATTGAGCATCTTGACTCCCTTTCCCTTTGGGTAGGGATCTCTTGTGAGTGGTTTGAGATCACCAAGCATGCTTGAATTGTATATCATTGCTTTTCTTGTTTTATTTCCTAACCAAAAGCACAAAAATATGTCACTAACATTTTTTGTTTGTAGCCTAAGCAATCACCAGGTCAAGAGCTTCAAGAAGATCCTTTGTGCAAGAGATGAGGTATTTTCTTGGGATGAGGATCACATGATTATTATAAGGAGCTTACATGAGCTAGGGTTTCATTTTGAATCAATTTCACCAAGTGGTAGAGGCTCAAGTTAATCAAGACATTTCAAGGTCATTTGAGGACCAAAAGTCAATTGTGCAGTCAACTGAGGGCTATGAGGTGGGGAAATGAGTTGAGACACCTCAATCATGTTCAAATGGGGTTTACTCATCATTCTAAACATCCATCTTGAAGATTCAAAGGTCATGGCAAAAGTTACTAAAAAAGGAAAATGACCTATAATTCAAAGTTTCCAAATTTGGCAGGTTTTGGTCCACTTTCAACTTTACTTTTCAAGATCAAAGAAGTTTCAAATGGATTTTTGGTGAACATGAAAGTTGTATATCCTTGTCTCCCCTTTCCAAAAAGTCCTAATTCATGTCCATATGATGAATGGTTGAGAAGTTATGGTCATTTGATCACAAGATGTACATGGAAATTCAAAATGGCATAACTTTTGATGTAATGCTCCAAATTGGTTCATTCTTTTTGCAAAATGCTTCTCATGTTCAAGTCATCTCAAAATGACCTCATTTGGATCAATTGTGCAAAGGAATCATGGTCAAATGTTCATTATTTCACACATGTGGAAATTGAAGAAAATATTCAACATTCATTTTTGGCTTAAGGTGCAAGCAAATAACTCTTCAAAGCATGACCCTTGGATGTCCATAAGTGAATTGGAAGCTTAACATGGAGTTGATCACGTGTATTATGGGCACATGAGCTCATTTTGCATTTTTACAAATTGCTCCAATACTCATTAATCATGATTAACCAAAGGAAAAGAGGATTAGCATGGTCATTAGCATGAGACATAAAAGGCCAAACCCTAATCATAACTACGATAACAAAACCATTTCAGATCAAAAATTCAAGAACTCTCCAAAAATTATCTCTCTTCGAATCTTCATTTTCTCCACACAATTCTCAAATCTCTTTGCATATTCTTGTTCCTGGTGCTTCACTGAGCACGATTCATCCACTGTTTGGAGCAATTCAGCAAGGAATCGAGCAGTGCAAGAGCATGAACATGGCGATGGATTTTGGAAATTGAAGTGGATTCAAGTGTTTTCAACCATTGCTTCTTGCTTAAAGCTTCAAAGGAGGTACATAGGAGTGGATCTGGAGCATTGGAGCTCTTGAGAACGCGTGAACAGAAATTTCCATTTCCAGGTGATGCAATTTTCATCCTCTCCTTTTGTTGATTTTAAGTTATAGACTTCTAGATCTCATTGAGTAGAGCACGAATATGTTTAGAATTGAAAATGGTTAAGAATTGAGGTTGTTATGTGGAATAGAAGTTTGGATCTCAAATCTTTTTGTCTTCGATCTGCAAAACCTAGAGAGATTTAGGATGAATCAATAGCATATTTGGGATTAGCATTGGAAGACGATTCGAATGATGTAGGCCTTTTGAATTTCTGGAAAATCTCACGGCAGCGCCTCCGCGCGTCTCGCCGTAGAAGACGGCTGGAGCTGTAGCTCTGGCGTCTGTGTATTTGCTAGGGTTTGTGTGATGTGGAAGCCATGTGTGCAACGCGTGGCAAATTGGTTGGCTGTGATTCCTTGGACCAAGTCCACGCGTGCTTTGACCAATGACTGTGCATGCTGATTGTGTTTAATGAAACGGTGCATTTCATCATTCAAACTTGGACCGTTGATCATGATTGCGCGCCAAGATCTGATGGTTGTGGATTTTCTGAATTTTATTTGAATATTATCATTTCCCTCCATTTTCCATGCATACTTCAATTATTTTGCTTGTTTTGTTTAATTCATAAAAATTGCAAAAATGATGCAAATGAGTCCCAATTTTTTTTCATAGTTTTTGTAATACCCCAAAATTTACCCTTCATTTTTTCTGGAAGCATACGCTTTACACCTCATGCATGCATTCATTTTTAGGTCATTTAACATTAGATACATTGCATTTCATCATGTCAATCAGAATTAGATCCAAGAAACTTAAAAAAAAAAAAAAGAGTTAAAAATAAATAAATAAATAAATAAAATATAACAAAAATTTTGGACTTGGGTCTCTCTCATTTTAGCCCACAAAGCCATGAAATTCAGTCTATAAATACCAAGGATTCACTTGAGAAAAAGGGAGAGAAGAAAAATACTTTGGGGTTTCCTTGAAACAAAACCCTGGACAAAACCTGGAGAGAGCTAACAGAGTTCAGAGCAGCCTCCAAACCCTGAAGGGAACTCAACTGCACAGAATCACCTCTGCCTCACATAAACCCTAAAGATTGTTTTGTAAACCTCACGGGTGCCACTCAATTTCAATCAAGCTCTCCAATCAGGTTTGCCCTTATTCCCATTACCTTTATGCTCTTAATTTGGATCATCTGAATGTTTGAGGTATGATGGATGAATTTCATTAGGTTTTTGCCCACGGGTCATAATTATGTATGAATGTATAAATAATGTCTTGAATGCTTAATCGTTTAATTTCTAAAGTGTATGCCACAGGGTTTGAGGTTTCTGAAACCATATTGTTATCCATGAAAAAAATGCTTATCGTGTTTCACTAACCCTTTTGTTGAGTTTTTGTGAGGGCTCACATGACTTTTGCAGGGATAACTTGCGTGGTTTTCCACTTTATTTGTGGGATACCCCCTGGAGGTTTCATTCCGATTACCTGTACTGACTCACTTTCTTTGATGGTGTTAGCTTGGGAGGATCCCTGGGTTTCTCATTCTTCTAACTGCTGTAACTTCGGATCTTTATCCGTGTGGTAATTTTTTCCTTTTCTCGTACTTTATCGCTTTCTTAGCTGGAAGACCTCGATAGGAGGCAATGTTTTTGTGTTTACTTTATGCAGTTTCCTTTGTCCAGGGTTAAGAGCTATGAGGTCTTATCCTCATTACCCTTTTGCATGCGCGTTCCTACAATGCAAACAAACCCTTCATTGATTTTTCTTCTCCATAACACACGTTTACTCCTTCTACTACAGGCGAGTAAGTCTCCAAAGGTCGAGCATCCGGTAGATTGCATAGTGACGTCGTTCGTCCAAAACCCAATCCACAATCCCGTAGTTAGCCGAACTACGGCTTGCTCTGATTCTCATTCCAGATGAGATACGTAGGCATAAGACGCGATGTCTTAGTGAGCACACATCCCCCAACCCATAGGTCAGCCGAGCTACGAAGACTTTGATTCTCATATTCAGATGAGATACGTATGCAGTGGATTCGACATCCGCGCGAGTCATTTCTCTTAACCTTTTTAGTAAATAAACACATTAGGTAAACCCACACCCTTTAGACAAAAACCACAAAAAATGGAGACTCTGTTGGGGACCATGAGAAGTTGACCTCTTGCTGGTCCATGAAGGTGAGAAAAACAAGAAAGGGGGGGTTAAGGTGATTTCGCCCAGAATTGTTTGGAAAAATAAGCGCTTTTCAAAATGAAAATCACACAAGGATTTTATACTGGTTCGCTTATAACACAAAGCTACTCCAGTCCACCCGGCCAAGGTGATTTCGCCTTCAACAAGGACTTAATCCACTAATCTTGAAAGATTACAAACAACGTCTAAGATACAAAATCTCTTAGCCCTCTCAAGTATACAGACTACACAGAGTCACTTGAGGAAATCACCAAACAATAGAAGAAGGATTTATGTAAACTGGAGTGCTTCTAAGAAAGCAAGTATTACAAAATTAAGAACAAGAGTTTTTCACGTAATAAGCAAAAGCTTCGTGAAGATAGAGAGCAAGAGTGTTTTTCTTGTTGATGTTTCAGTATGATTTTTCCTCGTATATGTGTATGTTGAAATGATTTTCAATCCTTTATATAGATCAGTTGAAGTAGTAGTTGAAACTGGTGGATATTGAGATGAAGTTACGCCATCACATAATTAGCTAATGCAGGATGACTTTTTCTTCTTGAAATGACTACTTACCACAAATAGTATTTTCTTTATTGAGATTGGAGATTAACGTCTCTTTCTCAATTAGGAAATCCATTTGAAAATCTTTACTTGTCTTCAACGTTACTCTTTCATGATTAGCAAATCCATAATCAGAGTATTTGTGTTTCTGGAGAACCTTGGAATCTTGCTTCTGATGTTGATCTAAATAGATTCTTCAGAAAGCGTTGTTCAGAGTCAGAGGTTCTAGGACTTACTTCTTGTTCAGATGCTTCTGATACTTGTTGTTTAGTTCAGAGTTTGACTTTCTTGAACTTGTTTCTTCTTCAGAGCTTCTGATCATTTGATAATATACTTCTGATCTGGTACTCTATCTGATGATGTCATCAGAGTCCTACACACTTAGAAACTTTTCGTTAGGGTGCCATTTTTGGTTTCATCCTTTGTTATCATCAAAATCAAGGAATCTGTTGTATCACAATTTTTGTTCTTACAATCTCCCCCTTTTTGATGATGACAAAACAACTTTAATTAGCAGACGAAACATGAATAAAAATAGATCAGATAGACAGAAGCTCCCCCTGAGATAGTACTAGGGAGTTCAGAGGTTCTGAAGTTCTTACCAGAGTTTCTTAAGTAAAGTGGTTTCTGAGATTTTCTGCAATTTCTTAAGTCCAAGTTAGATAATTTTGTTTATATAAATAAAATGTTGCAGAATGCTTGATGGTTTTAGACAATATTTTCATCAGAGCTAATAATTACTTTCTCCCCCTTTTTGTCAGAATCAAAAAGACATAGTAAAAATAAGTAAAGAGAAAAAAATAGATAAAGAGAAAAACTTAAAATTCATAGATAGAAGCACAAAGGCAACAAACAAAACATCAGGTTCAAAAGAACAAGAAAAACATCAGAGTCAAAAGAAGACAGAAGCAAAAACAATAGGCAAGCAAAATAAATCCTAAGTGCCTAAGGGTTCGGAGGCGGAGGCATTCTCTGAAGCAGCATAGCAAGCATGTTCTGGATGTTTTCGTTGACAGTATCTTGCTTGTCCATTCTAGCCCGGAGTTCATTCTGATCTTGCTTGAGTTCTTTCAGAGTCTGAAGAACCATAGGAATCACAGAAGATGACTGCCCCAGAGTCAGAGCTTGCTGAGCTTCAGCTTCAGCAGCAGCTTGAACTTCTGCATCTGCCAGAGCCTTGGCTTCAGCTTCCTTTTCCCTTAGGATTTCAGCTTCCTTAGCAAGTCTTTCTTCTTCTAGCCTTTTTGCCTCTTCTTCAGCTTCCTTGGCCAATCGCTCTTCCTCTAGCCTTCTGGCTTCAGCCTCTCTGGCAAGTCTCTCCTGGAGTCTTGCCTCAGCATTTCTGATGTAGTAATTTCTGACTTGTTCAGATATGCTCTTCAGCCTAAAGGACTCAGATGTCATCCAGCCAATGACTCTGTTCCAGTGTGTCCTTACAGATTCAGGATCATCACTGATTTTAGAGTTAGTGACCAGAGAATCAACCTTTTGAGCTGAAGCCTCTGCAATCATAAAGATGGCTTCCTTAAGGGTAGGTTTAGAAAGCTCAGGTTCAGGTTCTGGTTCAGAGGTGTGAGGTGGAGAGTTTGGAGGGCTGAGATTTAAAGTGAGAGGTTCTGGCTCAATTTCTGGTTCAGGTTGAGGTTCAGAAGATTGGGATGAAGCGTAAAGAGGGTTTAAGTCTAAGGGTTCAGATTCTGCTTCAGGTGCAGCGGGAATTTTTGGTGGGGTGATATCAGAGGTGTGGGGATCAGATGGTTGAATTTCAGAGGGTTGAGTTTCAGAGGGGATGGTGGTTGTTTGTTGTAGTGGTGAAGTTATTTCAGGTTCTGTGGTTTGTGTTTGTTGTGAAGCAAGTCTATGAGCGTAAAGTGTGGCTATAGTTGGGGATTCAGGGTCAGAAAATGCAGGGTCAGAAGAGACAGAAACATATGGAGGTGACTCAGGTTCAGAGGATGAAGAAGATGAAGTGCTTTGGTGGGTTTGTGCAGGTTTAGAGGGAGGAATGAAAGTACGGGCTATATTTAAAACTGGTGTAGGTTTGGAGGTTCTGGTGATTAAGGGTGTAATGTCAGATTGTGAGGAGAGAGGGTTAGAGGAAGCCATCAAAAATTCAGAGGTAGCAGGAGGAACAGACTTACCAGTAGAAAATTGCAGAGGAGCTGAAGATCCGCTTCCAGAAGCTCCTTCAAGTCTGGCCTTCTTTGCTGGTGGTGCTATCTTCTTTTCAGAAATACCTCTCTTGTATCTGACTAAATCTTCTTCAGAGTCCAGACAGTCATCGAGGCTGAAATCAGAGACATCAACAACTTCTTCCAGCAGACGATGAAGATAGAGGGCAACAGCATCTCTGGGTTCGTTTTTGAAGAATCTGGCAAGGCCATGAGGCATCTTCCTCTGATCTTTCAAAGAATCCCAAGATGTATCCAGAGTTGGCTTGACTTGTATTTTCTTGATTATCCCCATACTCTTGAGGTTTCTGGCATTCAGAGGCTTCCCCACATCAATTGCCAGATCATCCATCAACTTGGTCTTTTCCAGCTCATCTACCAGTCCATGCTCAATGAAGACGTCAGATAGCAATCTTCCCAGAGGAATGTAGGATCTGGGCTTCATGTTATTCCTGGTTTCTCTGACTGAATCTCTCAGATATCTGAAGAGGAGAGCAGGGAGGTTGATCTTCACACCTTTCTGGATGCAGTACAAAATGCATTTCTGGTCTGCATTAATGTAATCAGAAGAGTTGGAGGCTGGACGGTGGTGGATAGTTCCCAGAATAATCTTCAGCCACACTCTGAGGTTCTGGTGTAGCTCCTTGTTCTTAGATGGGTTTCCTTCAACATTTGGTTTGAAGATTGTTGGGTTTATCACATCTGTTATGCGCTTTGACCTAGGAGGAATGTTGTAGATCCTTTTTCCTCCACTTCTTTCCATATTCAACAGAGAGGCAATGGATCCTTCTGTGATAACTATCTTCACTCCCAGGACAAATGAGACGATGAAGTTGTCATCTGCATCTGCATGTCTCCAGAACTCCTTGACCAGAAGTGGGTAAATTGGACCATACAACCTTTGGAAATAGTTCTCCCACCCTTGTTGACGCAGTTCTCCAGTTAGATCAACGCCATTTCTTCTTAGGTTGTCGAAATCAACCAACGATTCGCACAACACATCCAAGCCTTCAAAGGGGGTTGAAAGGTTAATGTGGCGTTCACGGTCAAGAACGTGAGGTTCTTTGTAAACAGGGGTTATGGTGACACCAGTAACCGTTGGTGTTTGAGTGTTTGAGGTTTGGGGATTAGAACTTGATTCCATCTGTTGAGAGAAGTTAAAAACTTCTTGTTGTTGAGCATCTATGAAGAAGAAGATGAAGATTGATGAAGAACTTGCAGAGAATGCTTTGAGAGAGGGTTTAGGGTTTTAGAGTGAGTGAGAGTGATAAGTGTGAAAAGTGAGAGAAAGTGTTTATATACTCTAAGTAACCACATGCAAAACGACACACATCCCAGCGTTAGCACAAAAATCAAAATAGCACGTTTGGGGGGAAAAATGATTACAGCTAATAAATGAATGTCTAATCCCAACAGTACGCACACTGCTCTAGGAGATTTCAAACGTTCTGACCTTTGATTTCTTTTGACAGCTGTCTAGAAGTTCTAGGGTTAGACGTTTAATGCTCCACGTGTTGATGTATCTGATCTTCAGGAATACCAAAGGATTGGTTTCTGAAGATTTCTAACTCAGATATCTCCTTAACTTGGTAGAAGTATCAGAGTCAGAGGCAGAAGTACATTTGTTTACATCAGATTCACATTTTACATTTTTCAGAGCCATTTTTCACTCAGGGCAATTTTTAATATTCAGATTTTCTAAGATAAAAAGAAATCTATCTTCAGCTAGAGGCTTAGTAAAGATATCTGCCCATTGATGTTCTGTATCAATGAACTTCAAAGTTACTATCCCTTTCTGAACATAGTCTCTGATAAAATGATGTTTTATTTCTATGTGTTTGGCTCTGGAATGTAGAATGGGATTCTTACTTAAACAAATAGCAGCAGTATTATCACAAAAGATAGGAATGTTACTCTCAAAGATTTGTAGATCTTCTAGCTGATGCTTCATCCAGAGCATCTGAGTTGTGCACAGTGACGCTGAGATATATTCTGCTTCTGCAGTTGATAGAGCAATAGTTGACTGTCTTTTGCTAGCCCAGGAGATTAAATTGTTTCCCAGAAGCTGGCAATTTCCAGAAGTACTTTTTCGTTCTATTCTATCTCCTGCATAATCTGCATCACAATAACCCGAGAGTCTATACTCTGATGTTTTCTCATACATCAGGCCCAGGTTAGGAGTTCCTTTCAGATACTTAAGAATTCTCTTAACTGCTGTTAAATGAGATTCTCTAGGATCTGATTGGAATCTGGCACAAAGACAGACACTAAAGAGAATATCAGGACGAGTAGCAGTCAGATAGAGAAGAGAGCCTATCATACCTCGATAGAGCTTCTGACAAACCTTGTTGCTTACCTCTTCCTTTTCCAGAATGCAAGTTGGGTGCATGGGAGTTTTTGCAGAATTGCATTCTGTCATGTCAAACTTCTTCAGAACGTCTTTAATATATTTACTTTGATGGACGTACGTGACTTCTGGAGTTTGATTAATTTGAATTCCCAGAAAGAACTTTAGTTCTTGCATTAAACTCATCTCAAATTCTGCCTGCATTAACTTAGAAAATTCTTGGCAAACAGAGATGTTAGCAGAACCAAAAATAATATCATCAACATAAATCTGGCATATCATGAGATCATTATTAAGGTTTTTACAGAAGAGTGTAGAATCAACTTTCCCTCTGATAAAATTTTGTTCCAGAAGAAAATTGCTTAAGCGTTCATACCAAGCTCTGGGAGCTTGTTTAAGTCCATATAAGGATTTCTTAAGTTTAAAAACATGTTCTGGAAAGTTTGAATTTTCAAAACCTGGAGGTTGATTGACATACACTTCTTCTGAAATATAACCATTAAGAAATGCACTCTTGACATCCATTTGGTATAATTTGATAGAATGATTAATAGCAAAAGATACAAGAAGACGAATAGATTCTAACCTCGCGACTGGAGCAAAAGTTTCATTATAATCAATACCTTCTTGTTGACTATAACCTTGAGCTACCAGTCGTGCTTTGTTTCTGACAACTTCTCCTTTCTCGTTCAGCTTGTTTCTGAAAACCCATCTGGTTCCAATGACATGAGTGCCTCTGGGTTTAGGAACGAGATCCCAGACATCATTCTTTGAGAATTGATCTAATTCTTCTTGCATAGCTGCCACCCAATCGTTATCTTGAAGAGCTTCATCACAGGACGTAGGCTCAATCAGAGACACTAGTCCCAGAGGAATATCTTCAGAAGTTCTGAAGGTAGATCTGGTTCTAACAGGTTCATCTTTGTTTCCCAAAATCAAATCTTCAGATACGTTAATACGACTTTTAACTTTCCTTGGAATTTCAGGAGATTTAATTTC
Organism: Lathyrus oleraceus; assembly: GCF_024323335.1. Classification (NCBI taxonomy): domain Eukaryota; kingdom Viridiplantae; phylum Streptophyta; class Magnoliopsida; order Fabales; family Fabaceae; genus Lathyrus; species Lathyrus oleraceus. The sequence continues at coordinate 118,660,929 of NC_066581.1, read as the reverse complement.
TTCAGAGTCTTGAGTGACAGTTGCTTCTGGAGTTTTCTCAGATTCTACAAGAGTGATTTCCAAATCTGCAAACTTTTCAACTAGCTTTGACTTTTCAGGGTCAAGCTTATCATCAAATCTGACATGAATTGATTCCTCCACAATTTTGGTTTCTGTGTTGTATACTCTATAGCCTTTAGAGCGTTCTGAGTATCCTAACATAATACCTTTCTGTGCTTTGGAATCAAACTTGTTCAGATGTTCTTTAGTATTTAATATAAAACAAGAGCATCCAAAAGGATGAAAATATGAGATGTTGGGTTTTCTTCCTTTACACAGTTCATAGGGAGTCTTTTCTAGAATAGGTCTTATAGAGATTCTATTCTGAATGTAACACGCTGTATTTACAGCTTCTGCCCAAAAGTGCTTTGCTACATTAGTTTCATTGATCATGGTTCTGGCCATTTCTTGGAGTGTCCTATTCTTCCTCTCTACAACTCCATTTTGTTGTGGAGTTCTAGGGCAGGAGAAATCATGGGATATTCCATTAGAATCAAATAATTCTTCAAAATCTTTATTTTCAAATTCTCCACCATGATCACTTCTGACTCTAACAATTTTGGAGTCAAATTCTTTTTGCACTTTGGAACAGAAACTGGTGAATACAGAGTGAGACTCACTCTTGTGCTTTAGGAATTTTACCCATGTCCAGCGACTGTAATCATCAACAATGACTAGTCCATACTTCTTTCCATTAACTGATGCTGTTTTCACAGGACCAAATAAGTCAATGTGAAGAAGTTCCAGAGGCTTAGAGGTAGAAACAACATTTTTCTTTTTAAAAGATGTTTTTGAAAATTTTCCTTTCTGACAAGCTTCACACAGAGCATCTGAAGAAAACTTCAGTTTAGGTAGGCCTCTGACTAACTCGAGTTTAGTTAGCTGAGAAAGTTTCCTCATGCTAATGTGGCCTAAGCGTCTATGCCATACCCATTGCTCTTCGTGAACTGACATTAGACATTTAACATTTTGATCTTTTAAATCAGAAAGATTTATTTTGTAAATGTTGTTTTTCCTCTTGCCTGTGAAAAGGACAGAGCCATCGTTCTGATTAATGGCTTTACATGTTTTCTGATTGAAGATTACATCATAACCGTTATCACTTAATTGACTTATGGATAACAAGTTATGCATTAATCCTTCTACATAAAGAACATCAGATATAGAGGGAAGAGTACCATTACCAATAGTTCCGGAGCCTCTGATCCTTCCTTTCTGATCTCCTCCGAAGCCTACAAATCCAGCGTCTTTAAGTTCCAGACTTTGGAACATAGACTTTCTTCCCATCATGTGTCGCGAGCATCCAGAGTCCAGGTACCATGACTGGTGTCTGAACTTCGCTGCATAGGATATCTGCAACATAGATAATCTTATCTTTCGGTACCCAGAATCTCTTGGGTCCTTTTAGATTAGTTTTCCCAGAGTTTCTTACAACTTTGGGTCTTCTAGCATTTTTAAATTTGTGTTCTTGTGTGTGTGTGTAGTGATATGAAAAAGGAGACTTAATTTTATCACTTGCAGAAGTTTTATCTTCATTAGGATCATACCCAATTCCCCTTTTATTGTTCTGACTTACTCCATAAATCATGGATGCCATAATACTCCTATCTATCCCATTCTTCAGAAATTCTTGAAAGGCTTCTTCATGTTTGTAAATAATTTTATTTGAAATTTGTGGTGCTTGAGATAACGTTTCTTCTAATTTTATTTTGCTTCATTTCTTTCTAACATTAAAGATTTGATTGTATCTTCTTGTGATAGAATTGTTATCTCAAGTTCACTACACTCTTCAAATTTTGCTTTAAGACAGCCTTTAACGTTTTTAAACTTTTGTTTTAATTTCTGATAAGAAGTAAGAGTTTCTGACAAACATGATTCTAAGTCAGATCTAGAAAGTTCAGAAAATACCTCTTCAGATTCTTCGTCTGAACAGCTGGATGTGGTAGCCATAAGTGCTACGTTGGCTTGTTCATCAGAGTCAGATTCTGATGATCCAGATTCACTGTCATCCCAGGTAGCCATCAGTCCTTTCTTTGTTCTGAAGGTGTTTTTCTTGAAGCTTTCTTTTCTAGGGTTATCTTTCTTCAACTTGGGGCATTCATTTCTGTAATGACCTGTTTCTTTACATTCATAACAGGTAATATCTTTGTTAGCTTTACCTTTTGAAGTTGACTCTGATCGATCCCCTCTGGGTCTTGGTCTTCTGAAGTTGTTGTTCCTCTTTTTCCAGAGTTGCTTGACTCTTCTGGTTAGTAGGGACAACTCTTCTTCATCATCAGAGTCTTCTGGTTCAGAATCGTCAGTATCTTCAGCTTCTGCCTGGAGAGCTTTGGTTCTGTCAGGCTTCCGTCTTTCAGATCTGGACTTAAGCGCTACGGACTTGTTCCTTTTCTGAGGCTCATCCTCCTCTAGTTCTATCTCATGGCTTCTGAGAGAACTAACAATTTCTTCAAGGCTGATATTGTTCAGATCCTTTGACAGCTTTAGAGCAGTAACCATAGGTCTCCATTTCTTTGGCAGACTTCTGACTATCTTCTTAACATGATCTGCAGTCGTGTATCCTTTGTCTAACACTTTAAGACCTGCAATAAGAGTTTGAAATCTAGAAAACATAGCCTCTATAGCTTCGTCGTCTTCCATTTTGAAGGCTTCATATTTCTGGATAAGTGCCAGAGCCTTCGTCTCCTTGACTTGGGAGTTTCCTTCATGGGTCATCTTCAGAGAGTCAAGTATATCTTTGGCAGTCTCTCTGTTGGTGATCTTTTCATATTCATTGTATGATATAGCATTTAGAAGTATTGTTCTGGCCTTGTGGTGATTTTTGAAAATACGTTTCTGATCTTCTGACATCTTACTTCTGGGAACTTCAGCTCCATTTAAGACTGGAGGTTTGTATCCATCTGTGACAATGTCCCATAGGTCAACATCATAACCCAGAAAGAAACTTTCGATTCTGTCTTTCCAGTAATCAAATTTCTCTCCATCAAAAACAGGAGGCTTGGCATTGTAAGAATCTCTTTCATTTGAGTGGGCCATTGTTTTTCTCGAACTGGATCTCTCTACACGGTTAAGTGTTTGATTAGAAAATCAATAACAGAGCCGGAGCTCTGATACCAATTGAAGGTGAGAAAAACAAGAAAGGGGGGGTTTGAATTGTTTGGAAAAATAGTCGCTTTTCAAAATGAAAATCACACAAGGATTTTATACTGGTTCGCTTATAACACAAAGCTACTCCAGTCCACCCGACCAAGGTGATTTCGCCTTCAACAAGGACTTAATCCACTAATCTTGAAAGATTACAAACAACGTCTAAGATACAAAATCTCTTAGCCCTCTCAAGTATACAGACTACACAGAGTCACTTGAGGAAATCAACAAACAATAGAAGAAGGATTTATGTAAACTGGAGTGCTTCTAAGAAAGCAAGTATTACAAAATTAAGAACAAGAGTTTTTCACGTAATAAGCAAAAGCTTCGTGAAGATAGAGAGCAAGAGTGTTTTTCTTGTTGATGTTTCAGTATGATTTTTCCTCGTATATGTGTATGTTGAAATGATTTTCAATCCTTTATATAGATCAGTTGAAGTAGTAGTTGAAACTAGTGGATATTGAGATGAAGTTACGCCATCACATAATTAGCTAATGCAGGATGACTTTTTCTTCTTGAAATGACTACTTACCACAAATAGTATTTTCTTTATTGAGATTGGAGATTAACGTCTCTTTCTCAATTAGGAAATCCATTTGAAAATCTTTACTTGTCTTCAACGTTACTCTTTCATGATTAGCAAATCCATAATCAGAGTATTTGTGTTTCTGGAGAACCTTGGAATCTTGCTTCTGATGTTGATCTAAATAGATTCTTCAGAAAGCGTTGTTCAGAGTCAGAGGTTCTAGGACTTACTTCTTGTTCAGATGCTTCTGATACTTGTTGTTTAGTTCAGAGTTTGACTTTCTTGAACTTGTTTCTTCTTCAGAGCTTCTGATCATTTGATAATATACTTCTGATCTGGTACTCTATCTGATGATGTCATCAGAGTCCTGCACACTTAGAAACTTTTCGTTAGGGTGCCATTTTTGGTTTCATCCTTTGTTATCATCAAAATCAAGGAATCTGTTGTATCACAATTTTTGTTCTTACAGTCCATCTTCCCTAAGCGAGTCCCTCCTAGCTCGTGTGATTTCTTGTGCATTGGGTGTTCATGCTTTTGTACATTTATTTACTTACTTGCTTGCATTCATCTGCTGTATCTGTTGGATCTGTTTGTTTATTTGTTGGGGTGGGATGTTCTACGAGAGATAAGCCCATTACCCAGGCTTGAGTGCACATACAGGTTTTAGAGTGGATGATCATGAGGCTTGCGTGGCATGTTTCTACGTTAAGTCGTTCGTGAAGAACCACACCCAGACGAGGTTTCTTTTGGATATATTATGTCCCACGGATGTTCCGTAACGACATGATGTTCCTTTAGAAATCGTCGACTCTGGTGACCATTTCCCGAGAACTCAGTCGAGGCCTCTCCTCCGAGACGTGATTATGTTAGCTCTAGTGGGCGCATTCTCGCTGATCAATCCGAGGACCCCGAGACTGGGAACTTGCTTTAGGATGTCCTGTTGAGGGGAGTCAGTGGAGGTCTTTTATCCCGTAATAATGCCAAACCTTCAGTGGTAAACGTATTATTCTCGACTGAAGGGCTGAAGTTGACGAACTTCTGTTCTTAGAACCTACCAGTGAGGGGCGGGCTAAATTCAGGAAACCTTAACCTCCAACCAACCCGGTTTTCTGGAGCAGAGCTTTAATCTTGTATTATATTCCTCGGTGGTTTTCTCTTCAGACAGTGCAACCCGACAGATGTTCAAGCAGATACAACAATCCTGATTGACATGCCACTGCATTGCATTCACATCATCACATCATTTGCATTCATATCATTTAACACATGTTTATCCTTTTCAAGGGGGTTTAAATCTTCTTCTTGATTCTAGTCGGGGTTTTCTTCTTACACTGTTTATCAAATGTGAGACTGGAATCAAGGGGGTAGAATGCCTTTTGGAATTGATAAACATGTCATTGCATTTGCATAGTCATCCGCATGTCTTGCATAACAGGTACCGCCACAGTGTCCTCAGTTTGTTTGGTGTCCCACTAGCAGGATAGCTGACTCAGGCATTCACCGATACGGTACCCGAAGGAATCAACAGAGAGCGATGGAGAGCCTACAAGCAGAGCTCGCCGAGATGAAGATTCGCATGAATCAATTCATGGATTTGGTTCAAGGGGTGGCTCAATGACAGCAGGAGCTTAGATTGTTGGTATAGAGGGATCCCCCTATTACTCAACCAGAGACGTTGGCTGATCCTCCAGCTGGAGAGGCTAATGGTCCCAATGGACCGGGGCCTATCCCGATCCCGCATGTCGACCTAGATCAACAACCCATTCAGGATGGTCAGGATGATCAGTTCCCCTTACTTCAGGAAGACTTTGGCATGGACCCCATGTTTAGAAGATTGGAAGAGAGGTTGAAAGAAGTGGAAGGACAGAATCTTCTGGGAGTAGATGTTGCTGACTTGGGGCTGGTCCCAGGTGTGAGAGTGCCACCGAAATTCAAGGTCCCGATATTTGACAAATACCATGGCAGCTCTTGCCCCAAAACTCACGTGCAAGCCTATTTCCGTAAAATGGTTGCATACTCTGATGACGAGAAGCTACTTATGTACTTCTTCCAGGATAGCCTAGCTGGGGCATCCTTGGAATGGTATATGAGGCTGGACAGAGCCCACATCCGTTGCTGGAGGGATTTGGCAGAGGCTTTCGTGAAGCAGTATCAGTATAATGCAGACATGGCTCCGGACAGAACTCAACTTCAGAATCTGTCTCTTAAAAGCAATGAGTGCTTCAGGGAATACGCTCAACGCTGGAGGGATACAGCTTCCCGTGTTCAACCTCCTATGTTGGAAAAGGAAATGGCCAACATGTTCATGAACACTCTGCCTGGACCTTACTTGGAGCGTCTGGTAGGTTACAATGCTTCCAACTTTGCTGATGTGGTCTCTACTGGAGAAAGGGTGGAGAATTACCTAAAGACCTATAAGAGCCAGAGTGGAGGTGGATCCTCATCAGGGGTGAAGAAGTCGTTCATTCAGGGATAGAAGAGGAGAGAAGGGGATGCAAATGCCATATCTTCTTATCAGAACAGGGATAACCGAAGGAATAATTTTCAGAATTATCATCAGCAACCGTATGTTGCGGCTGTGACCATTCTAGCTGCAGCGCCACTACAACAACAACAATCACAACGTCAACCAGCTCAGTATCAACAGCAGCAGCAACCGGGTAACAAACCCGTTTATCAACAGAGGCAAAGGATGATGGACCGGCGTTTCGACACCCTTCCAATGTCGTACGCTCAGTTGCTTTCTAGTCTTCTACAACTACAACTTGTGCAGTTGCGCACTCTGGCTCCTCCTGTTGGTAGACTTCCGGTGGGTTACGACGCCAACGCTAGGTGTAGCTTCCACTCTGGGGCACCTGGCCACAATATTGAGAACTGCAAAGCTTTTAAGCACGGAGTTCAAGACCTCATAGATTCAAAGGCCATCGACCTTGCACTGGCTCCGAATGTCGTTAACAATCTCATGCCCCAGCATGGTGGTGCGAACGTTAACATGATAGAGGGAAAAGCCAAGTCCATTAAGGATGCGTTGAAGTTGAAGACTCCATTGTTGGATATCAAAGGATGCTTGCTGAAGGCCGATGTTTTCCCCAGTTGTGGGAAGGGTTGTTTGGATTGTGCCACTCAGAGTGGAGGTTGTTTGAAGCTACAGCAGGGTATCCAGGCCTTGCTCGACAAAGGTATCCTCCAGGTTGAAGATTTGTCTGTCTAAGAGTCTGTGGAAGGGGTTGAGGAAGAAGTGTTTGAAGATGCTACTGATGAATTCGCAGATGTTGTTCCTACTGATTCTGTGATCCATGATGATGTTGCCGCTGATATTCCAAACATGGCGTTTGATTCTGATGTACTTGCTGAACTTGATTCCGATGTTTCGGACGTGTGTACTTCAACACTTCAGACTCATCAGGGGCCGATCACTTTCTCCAGTGCTGGCATCATTCAGTATGGTCAGGTCGCTGCGGTCAACAATGAAGATGGGGATAGTGATTGTGACATTGACAACTGGGTGCGTCCGAAGATCCCTGGTGAAGTCATCAACAATTGGTCTTCTGAGGAGATTGTCCAGGTCACTTTTCTGAAGGAGTAATTTTCTTTGTTTATTCATGCATGTCCAAGTCTTACGTTCCGCCCAGGGCGTAATGACTCATTGTAGGGCTCATCTATGTGACACTTGCACTTTTTATCATAAATAAAGGACGTCTTTTTGCATTCAAATATTCTGTTCCCTGTCTTTCTATTTTTGCAGTTTTTCAAAATAAAAAAAATGGCAATGTTTTGTTTAGTTTTCACTTTTTTCTTTCACACTCATAAGCACATACCATCACTCATGCAGATGCACGTCACCGGATCCTATTGATAACGGTTCTGCGATGGCTCGCTTCGACTTTGAAAATCCAATCTTTCAAGCTGAAGAAGAGGGTGATGAAGACTGTGAACTCCCTGAAGAGCTTACCAGGTTATTAAAACAAGAGGAAAGGGTTATTCAACCGCATCAAGTATCTGTTGAAGTGATTAATCTCGGCACCGAGGACGCCAAGAGAGAAATCAAGATAGGGGCTGCTTTGGGAGATGATGTGAAGAAAGGGCTGATTGAATTGCTGCAAGAATACGTTGACATCTTTGCCTGGTCTTATCAGGACATGCCCGGGCTGGACACAGACATCGTGGTACATCGCTTGCCTCTCAAAGAAGGTTGTCCTCCGGTCAAGCAGAAGCTCAGAAGAACAAGACCAGAGATGGCTGTCAAGATAAAGGAAGAAGTACAAAAGCAGTTGGATGCAGGGTTTCTAGCAGTCACCAATTATCCGCCATGGGTTGCAAACATCGTCCCAGTACCTAAGAAGGATGGAAAGGTACGGATGTGTGTCGACTACCGGGATCTGAACAGAGCTAGCCCTAAAGATGATTTCCCATTACCTCACATCGACGTTTTGGTGGATAATACAACTCAGTTCTCGGTATTCTCCTTCATGGATGGCTTTTCTGGCTATAACCAAATCAAGAAGGCACCAGAAGACATGAAAAAGACAACTTTCATAACCCCATGGGGCACCTTCTGCTACAAGGTGATGTCGTTTGGTCTGAAAAATGTCGGAGCAACATATCAACGAGCTATGGTAACTCTGTTCCATGATATGATTCATCATGAAATCGAGGTTTATGTGGATGATATGATTGCCAAATCTCAGACAGAAGAAGAACATTTGGTGAATTTGCAGAAACTGTTTGAGCGTTTGAGGAAATTCAAACTGAGACTTAACCCGAACAAGTGCACTTTCGGGGTGAGATCGGGAAAGTTGTTGGGTTTTATCGTTAGCGAAAAAGGGATTGAGGTGAATCCCGACAAAGTAAAAGCGATACAGGAAATGCCAGAGCCAAGAACAGAGAAGCAAGTCCGTAGTTTCTTAGGGAGGTTGAACTACATTGCAAGGTTCATCTCTCACCTAACAACCACGTGTGAGCCAATTTTCAAATTGCTGAAGATAGATCAGGCTATCAGGTGGAATGAAGATTGTCAAAGGGCTTTCGAGAAGATAAAAGAGTATCTACAGAAACCTCCGATCCTTATACCTCCAGTTCCTGGGAGACCTCTGATAATGTACCTATCAGTGACTAAGAACTCGATGGGGTGCGTATTGGAACAGCATGACGAGTCTGGTCGAAAAGAGCATGCCATATACTACCTTAGCAAAAGGTTTACCGATTGTGAAGTCAAATTTTCGCAGCTTGAGAAAACTTGCTGTGCTTTGGCCTGGGCTGCTCGCCGACTGAGGCAGTATATGCTGAACCATAATACCTTGTTGATTTCTAAGATGGATCCAGTGAAATACATATTCGAGAAGCCAACTCTCACCGGAAGGGTCGCTCGTTGGCAAATGATTTTAACAGAGTATGATATTCAGTACACGTCACAGAAGGCCATCAAAGGTAGTATTCTGTCAGACTACCTTGCCGAGCAGCCGATTGATGATTATGAGCCGATGAAGTTTGAATTCCCTGATGAAGACATCATGTTCCTCAAGATGAAAGACTGTGAAGAGCCAGTTGTTGAGGAGGGACCTGATCCAAACGAAAAGTGGACTTTGTTGTTTGATGGGGCTGTCAATGCTAGAGGAAGTGGAATTGGTGCTGTCATTACAACTCCGAAAGGTGCCCACATACCTTTCTCCGCTCGTTTGACTTTTGAGTGCACAAATAATGAAGCTGAGTACGAGGCTTGTATCTTAGATATTGAGCAAGCCATTGATTTGAGAATCAAGACTTTGGACATCTTCGGAGATTTAGCTCTGGTGATCAATCAAGTGAATGGTGATTGGAATACTCTCCAACCCACTCTGGTCCCCTACAGAGACTACACGAGAAGACTGTTGACTTTCTTCACAACAGTAAAATTGTATCATATACCTCGTGATGAGAACCAAATGGCAGACGCACTTGCTACTCTATCCTCCATGATCAAGGTAATTCGCTGGAACCATGCACCCAGGATCGATGTGATGCGCCTTGACAGGGCCGCATATGTGTTTGCTGTTGAACTGGTAGTCGATGACAAGCCCTGGTATCACGATATCAAGTGCTTTCTGAAGAATCAAGAGTACCCTGCAGGGGCATCCAACAATGACAGAAAGACTTTGAGAAGATTGGCAGGCAGTTTCTTCTTGAACAAAGACGATGTGCTGTATAAGAGGAACTTCGACATGGTTTTGCTCAGATGCGTGGACAGACACGAGGCGGAGATGTTAATGCAGGAAGTTCATGAAGGTTCCTTCGGTACTCATGCCGGCGGACATGCAATGGCTAAGAAATTGTTGAAAGCGGGTTATTATTGGATGACCATGGAGTCAGATTGCTTCAAATATGCTCGGAAGTGTCATAAATGCCAGATTTATGCTGATAAGGAGCATGTACCGCCAAATCCTCTGAATGTGATGTCTTCGCCGTGGCCGTTTTCTATGTGGGGTATTGACATGATTGGAAAGATTGAGCCGACTGCTTCCAATGGGCATCGCTTCATCCTTGTTGCCATCGACTATTTCACCAAGTGGGTCGAGGCAACGTCGTTCGTAAATGTCACCACACATGTGGTTGCCCGTTTCATCAAGAAAGAAATCATTTGTCGCTATGGGATTCCCGAAAGAATCATTACTGATAATGGTTCTAATCTCAACAACAAAATGATGAAGGAGTTGTGTCAGAACTTCAACATTCAGCATCACAATTCTTCCCCTTACCGCCCTAAGATGAACGGCGCTGTTGAGGCAGCAAATAAGAACATAAAGAAGATTGTGCAGAAGATGGTCGTCACGTACAGAGATTGGCATGAGATGCTACCTTTCACCTTGCATGGGTACCGCACTTCAGTACGTACATCGACCGGGGAAACCCCTTACTCCCTGGTGTATGGTATGGAAGCAGTCCTACCTGTTGAAGTGGAGATTCCTTCTCTAAGAGTCTTGTTGGATGTCAAGTTAGACGAAGCCGAATGGATTCGGACAAGGTTCAATGAGTTGAGTCTTATCGAAGAGAAGCGAATGGCAGCCATTTGTCATGGGCAGTTGTATCAGAGTCGGATGAAGAGAGCCTTTGATCAGAAAGTGCGTCCTCGTTGTTTCCAAGTCGGAGATTTAGTGTTGAAAAGGATCCTTCCTCCTCAGACAGATCACAGGGGCAAGTGGACTCCTAACTATGATGGACCGTATATTGTCACCAAGGTTTTTGATGGTGGGGCCTTAATGCTTGCAACTATGGATGGTGAAAACTTCACTTCCCCTGTGAACTCAGACGCAGTTAAAAAATACTTCGCATAAAATAGACCCGCTGGACAGTAAAAAGAATAGTCCAGGCAAAAATGGGCATCCCGACGGACCAAGAAAATGAAAAGGTTCGGGCAAAAATTAGGGATTAAAAATGAAAAGATCGTACATCCGGTAAGTTGAAAACCTGAAAAGGCAACTTAGGCAAAAATGGGTATCCCGGTGGATTGAAAACCCGAAAAGGCCGATCCAGGCAAAAGTTAGGGATTAAGCGAATGACTGCGTTCTGAGTTAGTTCTGAATCTCATCTCATGTCGATGACTGGAAATTTTCGAAAGGTAGGAAATAGTCGAATCACCTTTTCAGAAGGCTGATCATCTGGAGGATCTTGAAGACGGGCAAGTCATAGCAGAATTGGAACCCAATAGAAATCCATTTCACATTGCCATTAGATTAATTTCTGTTTTTGTCTTTTGTGCGATTACCTCTTTCCAGGGATTGCTTCCTGATGTAAATGCCTATTCAGAGGCCATTCAATCAATAAAATCATGTTATTCAGTATATCTCTGTTTTCATTTTCATTTTACTGTTTTGTTTGCAAAAATGACGTACGAATTTTTGATAAACATTGCATCATGACACATAAGGGCTTTACAGGTACATGCTCAATAAACATTTAAAATTGCTGTAAATTTTAAGTGCTTTGGATCGTCTATTCAGAACAGATACCCTCGGGGCATTTCCTTAAAATCCCCTTGCAGATGATCGTGAATATCTTCCCCAGTGAGGTCACCAACAGATGAATTCGGTGTCTTATCCCTGCAGAGCTGATCAGAGTGTTGGATTCTTCAATCCCCAGCAGGTTCTCACCACCGTACTTCCCCAAGCGGTTGTTTCAGAATATACACTCCCCAGTAGAGTTGACAGTTCCAGATTGTATACCCCCAGCGGAGTTGACAGTGTCAGACTGTATCTTCCCAGCAGAAGTGGCTGCTCCTTAGAGTTCGAGGCCAGATCGATAACCCCAATGCCAGATCCATGGTTTCTTTCCTTGAAGCAGAACCTCGGTACCGTATTAGTGTTTGCTTCCCCTGTTGAGTCATCTCTCATAGATCGTGGTTGCCAGAACCACTATCGCTTTCCCCAACAGCAGGTGTTCAGTGTCGTTCTCTCCCCAGTCAGAATCTCGGTATTTCGTCATTGCTAGAACACCGTGTGGCGGGTCATTTCCCCACAGAATTCTTTGCGCTGTGCATCTCCAACAGCCTTGCCAGGGTCCAGAAGATGGTGATCATTTCCCCAGTAGATCCCCTTGCCTCAGCTTGGCATTCTACCCAGCATTTCGCATCCCTGCATGTAGAATCAAATTGCATTGCATCCTCCCAAATCGCATAGCATTTCCATTTTCATGGAGCATTACGCCATTGAAAGATTCAAACATACGCATGTAAGCATAAAACATTCTCGGTATCCCAAGTCATAAGCTAGAAGTTGTTTCCAGTACTCAGACTGAAGATTGTTCATGACCCACCTTGGTTATCCCCAGCAAGTGTCATTGGCCCATGCGCCGCCTCTATTATCTTTCCATATTTCTGCCGATGCTGACAGGCATGAAGTTTTCCGGTATCCAGACCGAAGTGGCATTCAGGCCAGTTTTCCGGTATCCAGACCGAAGTGGCATTCAGGCCAGTTTTCCGGTATCCAGACCGAAGTGGCATTCAGGCCAGTTTTCCGGTATCCAGACCGAAGTGGCATTCATGCCAGTTTTCCCGATATTCAGATCGAAGTGGCATTCAGGCCAAGTCTTTCCGATGTTCAGATCGAAGAAGTTTCCGACGTTCAGGTCGATGCGACTTGTGGCGTTCAGGCCAGTTTCCGGTATTCAGACCGAAGTGGCATTCAGGCCAGTTTTCCGGTATCCAGACCGAAGTGGCATTCAGGTCAGTGTTCCGATGTTCAGATCGAAGAAGTTTCCGATGTTCAGGTCGATGCGACTTGTGGCGTTCAGGCCAGTTTCCGGTATTCAGACCGAAGTGGCATTCAGGCCAGTTTTCCGGTATCCAGACCAAAGTGGCATTCAGGCCAGTGTTCCGATGTTCAGATCGAAGAAGTTTCCGACGTTCAGGTCGATGCGACTTGTGGCATTCAGGCTAGTGTTCCGATATTCAGATCGAAGTGGCATCCAGGCCATTGTTCCGATATTCAGATCTAAGTGGCATTCAGGCCAGTGTTCCGATGTTCAGATCGAAGAAGTTTCCGACGTTCAGGTCGATGCGACTTGTGGCATTCAGGCCAGTGTTCCGATGTTCAGATCGAAGTCCTTTCCAGTATTCAGACTGATGAGCGGCATTCAGGCCATGGTTATTTCTGTGTTACCATTTATTTTGGTATCCAAGTTAACATTCTTTTTCGGTATTCAGACTGACTCTCACCGTACCAGACGGATTCTTCTTTCAAGACCACCTCTTTGCCGATTCTGACAGACATTGTTACTTCACTTCACTACAATGCAAATTTTTGGGCTTTTATTGTATTCAATCCCTTGATACCTCGAAAGTACGAAAGCAGCTGCCATCTTCTTTCCGGGTCTCCAGTTGATTGAATAGGAGCAACTGTAATACCCCAAAATTTACCCTTCATTTTTTCTAGAAGCATACGCTTTACACCTCATGCATGCATTCACTTTTAGGTCATTTAACATTAGATACATTGCATTTCATCATGTCAATCAGAATTAGATCCAAGAAACTTAAAAAAAAAAAAAAAAAAAAAAAAAAAAAAAAAAACAAACGAAAAAAAAAAAACGAAACAAAAATAAAAGTTAAAAATAAATAAATAAATAAAATATAACAAAAATTTTGGACTTGGGTCTCTCTCATTTGAGCCCACAAAGCCATTAAATTCAGTCTATAAATACCAAGGTTTCACTTGAGAAAAAGGGAGAGAAGCAAAATACTCTGGGGTTTCCTTGAAACAAAACCCTGGACAAAACCTAGAGAGAGCTAACAGAGTTCAGAGCAGCCTCAAAACCCTGAAGGGAACTCAACTGCACAGAATCACCTCTGCCTCACATAAACCCTAAAGATTGTTTTGTAAACCTCACGGGTGCCACTCAATTTCAATCAAGCTCTCCAATCAGGTTTGCTCTTATTCCCATTACCTTTATGCTCTTAATTTGGATCATCTGAATGTTTGAGGTATGATGGATGAATTTCATTAGGTTTTTGCCCACGGGTCATAATTATGTATGAATGTATAAATAATGCATTGAATGCTTAATCGTTTAATTTCTAAAGTGTATGCCACAGGGTTTGAGGTTTCTGAAACCATATTGTTATCCATGAAAAAAATGCTTATCGTGTTTCACTAACCCTTTTGTTGAGTTTTTGTGAGGGCTCACATGACTTTTGCAGGGATAACTTGCGTGGTTTTCCACTTTATTTGTGGGATACCCCCTGGAGGTTTCATTCCGATTACCTGTACTGACTCACTTTCTTTGATGGTGTTAGCTTGGGAGGATCCATGGGTTTCTCATTCCTCTAACTGCTGTAACTTCAGATCTTTATCCGTGTGGTAATTTTTTCCTTTTCTCGTACTTTATCGCTTTCTTAGCTGGAAGACCTCGATAGGAGGCAATGTTTTTGTGTTTACTTTATGCAGGTTCCTTTGTCCAGGGTTAAGAGCTATGAGGTCTTATCCTCATTACCCTTTTGCATGCGCGTTCCTACAATGCAAACAAACCCTTCATTGATTTTTCTTCTCCATAAAACACGTTTACTCCTTCTACTACAGGCGAGTAAGTCTCCAAAGGTCGAGTATCCGGTAGATTGCGTAGTGACGTCGTTCGTCCAAAACCCAATCCACAACCCCGTAGTTAGCCGAACTACGGCTTGCTCTGATTCTCATTCCAGATGAGATACGTAGGCATAAGACGCGATGTCTTAGCGAGCAAACATCCCCCAACCCATAGGTCAGCCGAGCTACGAAGACTCTGATTCTCATATTCAGATGAGATACGTATGCAGTGGATGCGACATCCGCGCGAGTCATTTCTCTTAACCTTTTTAGTAAATAAACACATTAGGTAAACCCACACCCTTTAGACAAAAACCACAAAAAGTGGATCCCGTAGAGTACTACGGATGCGTAGGGGTGCTAATACCTTCCCTTTACATAACCGACTCCCGAACCCAAGATTTGGTTGCGAGACCCCATCTTGTCCTTTCCTTTTTCAGGTTTACTTCGAGCGTTTCCTTTCCCTCCTTTGGGATGAATAACGCACGGTGGTGACTCTCCTGTCTTTTTCTTTCGCCGGTTGTTTTTTCGCGCACTGTATTTTTCAGGTTGCGACAGTTTTGTATTGATGTCTACTTTTTTATGATGTTGAATTAATGAATTGTTGATGCCTGGATTTTTACTTGTGAATTTTTGAATCAACATTGTGCTAAATTGACCTATTGCATTCATTGCATTGTAAAATTCTCTATGTTGAACCTTTTGATCCAATCTTTTGCATACATGATCTTCACACATAATATGAATTTTTGGTCACTGGTTTGGATTTTTTCTCACATGTTATCATTGTTTTTGACACATAGAAATAATGTGACAATTTGTGTCACATTTTTGGCATTGAATTGGTGCATTTTTGTTCACATAGCATTTGCATCATTCTGGATTTGATCTTTTGCATGTTGAACATCCATGGCATGAGAAACTTGTACAAAAAATATCAAAGTTATTGCATGCATTTCTGATTTGATATGAATTTTCTAAGTTGGAAGTTCATTTTGTGCATATTTTTTGGTCATTGCATGACATAGGCAATTTGAGGCATTTGATTTTTGATTTGATGCTGGTCCTTTTGAGGACATTTAATGGAGTGTTTGAATGTGTAATGTGTAGAAGATTGGGTTCTGTTTTGGTTATTTGGTTAGGTTTTGAATTCATCTCTTATGACATTGTTTGTTGGTGTTTTGTTGTGTTGATTGGATGTACATAAACTAACTCTGTCACTTGTTTCAGGTGGGGATACTCATTGATGATATTGTGGAATACAAAATGAATTGAGTTCTGACTTGTTGTTGTTTTGTAGGGTTTAATTGATGTGGTGAACCTATGAGCTCATTTGAGTGCTAGGCCACTTATGCACTGAATTATGTAATTGTTAGTGGGTTTCACTGTTTGTCTATTGGTTTTATGACTGAAGTACTAACTGTTTAGTCTTTGTACAGGTACCTTAGTTGCTTGCTTGCTTTAGCTCTTGCTTAAGCATTGGATTGGGGTTGACACACCACTCAAGTAGTTAGCTTCTTACTTCATGTAGTCTGAAGTCCTGTCACCTTTTTGGCAGGTATTTTGCTGGCAAGTCCTCCTTCAGAGGCTCTGTTTGTGTTTGTTTAAAATTGTGCTCAAAGACCTCCAAGAAGAGGCATGTGATATTTGATAAGACCTCCAAGAGAAGAGGCAATTGACGGATAAAAGGGATTAGTAGCCAACCCCACGTTATTCAGTGTGTCGTTCTTTATGCTCGCACTACGTGCTGATGCTTCTAAACATGTGCCCCAGATCTTTGTCTAGAGTCTGTCAAGTGGAAAAGGATCCCACTTTCTGGATCCCCACGCTTTCTTTGTCATGAGGTCACCCTGGGCAGGGTTAAGAGCATGAGGTCTCATCCTCATTACCATTTTGATCAGCTTCACCCTAACGTTCAATGTTAGTGGTTAAGAGCTACAGATTACCCTTTTACAGTTTGGCTTATTTGTCGAGGTTGACATGACCCCTCTTGACTAAAGCCCACCCATTGTTTGAGCCTCTTGTCTGG
This sequence comes from Lathyrus oleraceus, assembly GCF_024323335.1. Classification (NCBI taxonomy): domain Eukaryota; kingdom Viridiplantae; phylum Streptophyta; class Magnoliopsida; order Fabales; family Fabaceae; genus Lathyrus; species Lathyrus oleraceus. Next base: position 118,644,140 of record NC_066581.1, on the reverse strand, counting down.
ATATAGTGTGTGATGTTTGTTTACTTGTGAGTTAAGTTCTTGTTAGAGACTTCAACTTACGGATGTTGATTGCATGACAAATATTAGGCTCGAGTCTTAATCTCCCTATTAGTTTGTTGTTTCCCTGGTCTCTGGTTAGGAGAGTTGTTTTACCCCATGGAACTTTTGATGTGTGTGCTCTTGAACTAGGAGTTTCCATTTGAGCTTAATTGAAGGATCATTACCATGTTCATCTAAGTGGAAGATACAAGATACATTGAGGATCTCTTATGAGACTTGTGTGATTGCTTATACTCTGTGCTTGCTTATTCCAAAGGATGGGAGCCACTTGGATCATCAATATGATCTCAAGAGAGGAACTCCTAGTGTGGTTTCATTTCATATCCCTCACCTTTTTGTTTTCCTCAGGACTTAGCCCTTTTTCTTCATTTCTCCACCCTATCCCAAGCCAAAACCTTTTTGTGCAAACATTTAACCTTTGTTTTCATCATTAGAAACTTAAGCCTTATGCTTTTGATTTTCAAACTTTCTTTTCATAACACTCATTTTGAATTGAATCTTTAAGTCAACTTTGACTATCTTTTGTATATACTTCTAATTGGTAAATATAACCCATTCAAATGTCTTTTTTGTGGTTCTAATGGCCACTTTCTTAATCAAAATTTTCCATTACCTTTAGCTATTAGGTTTGGGTTATCTTTGTGGTAGATGTGATACTCACCTTTGTCCTTAGTGATGAACAATGAGCCTTTCATGCTTATTATAGGGTTAACCCCTCACTAGCATGTTGAAGTTATCCTCACATGGTGGATTTGTGGTTTGGTTGAGTTTTCTCCCTTGGATAACAAAAGACCTTAAGGCTTTTGGACCAATCAATTCACCAATTTGTTTTGAGATTTTTACCCCGAACTACGAGGTTTTGATCCTAATCTTTTTATAAGAGGGTACGTAGGGAATGGGTTTATCCATCCAAACACAAAATGTAAATAACTTGTATATTCTCTTCTCATCTCTTCAATCATGTTTGCACAAATAAAAATTTCACAAAACAACAACTTTGCAACAAGTGTGAAAAGGGCTCCCTAGGAGTACCTAGGATGTTTTGGGTGCCTAACACCTTCCCATTGCATAACCAACCCCCTTACCCAGATCTCTGTTTCTTTTACTAGTTTTGTTTGTAAAACTTTTAGGTTTTTGTTCGCTTTCTAACCATTCCTTTGGATAAATAGAAGTGCGGTGGCGACTCGACTTGTATGGTTTACCTTGGATTTAGTCAATATTTCTAATGGTAACGAATACCCCGCTACAGAAAAGTGGCGACTCTGCTGGGTAAAAAGCCTAGTGGGTTTTGCCAACTTTTCATACTTGTTGTATTGTATTGTTTTGTGATATATTTTTGTGCAATTTGGGATCACTGTATTGTATGTAATGATTGATTTGCTTGATATTAATTCCTTGCATGCTTGGTGATCTTTGTGAGATGAGTTCTATACCCGGACTCGAGTGCACTTCGGACAGGAGAATGGCATAGTCTTGTCAACTTGTGTGGAGTTATTCCTTAGCAAGTTGACTTGCAAGTCCATTCACTTGGTGGAGGTCATGTTGGGATCAATAATGTCACACAAGTAAGTTGTGGTTAGACATTACTCTTTCCAATATAGACCTTAGAAGCTAAGGACCTTAGTTTACCAAACCCATCTTGGCCTATTTTTAGGATGTAGTGCGAAGGTCGTTCAAATGTAAGATTTGATACGATTGTTACGCGATACTACACTCATAAGAGTCTCTCTTGAGAATATTTTTGGAATACGAGTAGTCGTTTCTCCGATAATATCCGAAAGATGGGATGATGACTATGGGAACCTCTTGTAGAACATGTTTGGCAGGTTTAAACCCTAGTGCATTCCCTTTGGGTGGTTCTTAACCGAGACTCCATGCTCGTGACTTGCAACAAACCCTTGATTCATGGTTGATCCGTTCATCTATCCTTAATATCAATGGAACTTGGGTGTTGATAAGGTGTAAACCATAATCCACCAAAATGGATGATTGATATTAAGGATAATATGATCCATCCCATGACCTTTGTTTGGTGTGCTTTGCTTGATCCTTAAGTGTGATTGTTGCATTCATGCATTCATGCATTCATTGGCATCCATATCATCAATAATAAAAGAAATTTTCAAGGAACTTAAAGGGTTTATTTGCAAAATTTACAGACATGGAAAGACAATGAAGGAATACAAAGAAGTACAGCTTCAGACAGCCAGATTTGAAAGAGTTAAGGAATCTGACATCCTATGTATTAGATCCCTTGGGTTTCAAGGCTCGCTTTGGGAAACTTCTTCCTCTTCTGACTACTCAGATGGATGAAGGGTTGATGAGTGTATTGGTGCAATTTTATGATCCCTTGTACCGTTGCTTCACGTTTCCGGACTTCTAGCTTTTGCCTACCCTTGAGGAGTATGCCTATCTTGTGGGTATACCTATTCTAGACTAGTTGTCGTTCAGTGGCTTGGAGAGTATTCCTACTTCTCATAAGATAACTGACATGTTGCACATAGATGAATCTCTGGTTGGTGCTCATATGACTACCAAAGGTGGAATTCAAGGTCTCCCTTCTGAGTTCCTCATTGCTCAAGCTACTGTTTATGGGAAGGCCATGAGTGAGGATGCCTTTGAAGTCATATTTGTACTTCTCATCTATGGGTTGGTATTGTTCCCCAACATCGACAAGTTTATGGATGTGAACGCTATTAGGATCTTCTCCGCTCTTAATCCCGTTCCGACTCTGTTGGGTGATACTTATTTCTCTTTGCATATGAGGAATGCAAAGGGTGGTGGTGCCATTGTGTGCTGTTTTCCTCTGTTGTATAAGTGGTTTATTTCTCACTTACCTCAGACGGTCACCTTCAAGGAGAACAAGGGATGTCTACGGTGGTCCACGAGACTCATGTCTCTCACTAATGATGATATCTCTTGGTATAACCGTGTGAATGATGGTGTGCAGATTATTGACTCTTGTGGTGAATTCTCCAATGTGCCTCTTCTTGGTACATGTGGTGGGATTAACTTCAACCCTGTTTTAGCACGTCGTCAGCTTGGGTTCCCCCTAAAGGATAAACCTAATAACATTTTGTTAGAGGGTGTGTTCTTTCAGGGGGGTAAAGATCCCCAAGGCTTGAAGGGCAGAATGGTTTGTGCTTGGCGCAAGGTTCATAAGAAAGGAAGGAAGGAGTTGGGTCCTAAGAATTGCATTGCTTTGGAGCCTTACACTGCTTGGGTAAGAAAGAGAGCATCTGAGTATCTCATGCCTTACGAGTATCCGAGACCTACACCTTTGGTTGTGGCTGGGCCTTCAACCCTCCCTAACCAAGGAGTAGAGGAGTTGAGAGACGAAGATCTATCACGTGCTTGGATCCGTGAAAGGGAAGAGTTGCTTCAGCAGATTAGGGAGAAGGATGCTTTGATAGAGTTCCTCGAGCATCAGGTTATTGATGATCCTGATGATGCATGGACTTCTCTACTTCCTCAGTCTTCCAAGTTTTGGAAGAGGAAGTACGATCGACTCGCCAAGGAAAAGGCAGATATGGAGGCAGCTTACGAGAAGGAGGTGAAGAGACTTCGCGCATCCTATCTTCCTGTGTCCCGAGCTTTAAATGATTGTTTCTAGGGATCCATAGGATGATTATTTTCCTTTTCTCTTGTATATGATTGACAAATGATGTACTTCTTTTCCCTGATATTATTTGATGAGATATTTCCATATGTGATAAATAGTTGATATTTCCAAAATTTGCAAATAAAACCCTAGAGTTCCTTTGAAATAAAAACAAATCATATACACAAGTATTGCATGCATCATATGCATAAGCAGGTTTGTTCCCGGCTTCTGGTCCTGTGGTCTAACTCTGTGTTCTTCATTTATTTTGAAGACAAGCTGACTCACCGGTACTACACTAGACCCAACTCTTCAAGACTGATGGATCATCTAGAGCAAGAGAACTGTGAACTCAAAGAGGAAGTCGCCAGACTGAGTGCTTTGATGGAGTCATTCCTGGCTGCCCAGAGCCAGTCTTCTCCAACACCTTCAACTCCTCCCCAGAGGACAGTCATCTCTAAGATTGTTTCCTCAATTGTGCCTGCAACCAGTACACACTTTGTGCCGACAGCCATGCCAACCGGGTTTCCGTGGCGGATGCCTCCCAATTTCATGCCTGAGGGCTCTGCTCCAACTTTTGATTCTATGCCGGCATCTAGCCCGGTCCTTGTTGTTCCTCCTCCTGTCGTGCATACCATGCCTAGGGTAGACAACACCATCTATCATTCTGAGCCGTCTGAGGGCCCAGATGTCCATGAGAAGATGGATGCTATGAACGATCAATTTCTTGAGCTTCGCAAGGAATTAAAGACTCTTAGAGGAAAGGATCTCTTTGGCAAGTCTGCTGCCGAATTATGCTTGGTTCCCAATGTGAGAGTTCCTGTGAAATTCAAGGTCCCTGACTTTGAAAAATACAAGGGGAACACTTGTCCTCTCAGCCACTTGGTCATGTATGCCAGAAAGATGTCAACTCAGACTGATAATGACCAATTGCTCATCCACTACTTTTAGGACAGTCTGTCCGGTGCCGCTCTACGCTGGTATATGGGGCTGGACAGTGTGAACATCCGATCTTTCAACGACCTTGGTGAGGCCTTCGTCAAGCAGTACAAGTATAATGAGGATATGGCTCCCGATAGGGATCAGCTAAGGGTCATGTCCCAGAAGGACAAAGAAACATTCAAAGAGTACGCCCAGAGGTGGCGAGAGTTGGCAGCACAGATCGTGCCTCCGCTAAAAGAGAAGGAAATGACCAAGATCTTTCTGAAGACCTTGAGTTCATTCTATTATGAGCGGATTGTCGCTAGCGCTCCTTCTGACTTCACCGAGATGGTGAACATGGGGATGCGGTTAGAAGAAGGGGTTAGAGAAGGACGTCTAACCAAGGAAAAAGGCTCTTCTGCGAAGCGTTATGGGGCGTTTGCAAAGAAGAAAGACGGAGAGGCACATGTTGTGACCTCCCATGTGAAACCTAGAAGACCCTCTATGAGGAGGAAGACTGTGCATCCCGCCAGTAACCAGCACTAGGTGGCTCATATAGCACCTGTTTTCAGAGATATTCAACAATATCAGCAACATAGCAACAATCAGCAATCACCTCAGCAATATCAACAACAACAGCACCGTCCGCAACAGCTGGCCTATCAGCCTCGAAACAATAATCAAACCAGCACAAGTTACGAGAGGAAAAAGGTCACTTTTGATCCGATTCCGATGACATACGCAGAACTATATCCCTCTTTGATAGAGAGGAAGTTGATTACTCCGAGAGACCCGTCAGCTATACCTGCTAACCCTCAGTGGTGGTATAAGCCTGAATTGCATTGTGTATACCACTCTGGTGCTCTCGGCCACGACGTGGAGAATTGCTATCCTTTGAAGACCAAGGTTCAAGACCTTGTGAGGTGTGGCATCCTGTGTTTTGAGGACGTAGGTCCTAATGTGAAGAAGAACCCATTGCCCGAGCATGGGAAATTTGTTAACATGGTCCAAGGTTGCCCTGGCAAATACAAAGTCAAATATGTTAGTCATATTCGACAACCGTTGGTTGAAATGCATCGTTTGCTGTGTGAGTACAGTCATTATGAACACGATCATGATAGATGCCGAATCTGCCCTGTTAACCGATTGGGTTGTCGCCAAGTGCGCAAAGATCTTCAGGAAATGCTGGATGAAGGAGTCATTGAGATTCTTCAGAATAGGAATGTTGATGAAGATGAGCCAGAGGTCAATGTAATTTCCCCGGTGTTCCGGATGCCCGAGCCAGTTATCGTTATGTATGATGGTAGCAAGCGGAAGGTTTCTCCTACCCTGATTATTAAGCCTGCCGGTCCAGTGCCTTATTCTTCTAAAAAGGCAAATCCCTTTCGTTACAACGCTGTTGCTGTAGAAGATGGGAAAGAGATGCCTTTGCCATCCTCCTCTGTTGTGAATATTACTGACGTAAGTGGTTTGACCCGCAACAGTCGTGTGTTTTCAGCACCACCGAAGCCCCAGGCTAGTGCTGATTTTGTTGAATGCCCGATTGGGAATGCGGTAAATTCTCCAAATTAGGCACCTGTTGTTAAACCCTCCTCTGTACTAAAAACTCCTACTTCTGTTGGCCCTAGCGGCAATGTGAAAGAAGACTGTGATGAGATGCTGAGGCTCATCAAGAAGAGTGAGTACAATGTTGTAGACCAGCTTCTACAAACGCCATCCAAGATATTCGTGTTATCATTACTTCTGAATTCAGAACCACATAGAGAGGCTCTGCAGAAAGTTTTGGATGTGGCATATGTAGATCATGATGTCACAATAGAACAGTTTGATAGTATTGTTGCAAACATTACTGCTTGTAACAATTTGAGTTTCTGTGACTCTGATCTCCCTGAGGAGGGAAGAGACCACAACTTGGCTTTACACATATCCATGAATTGTAGAAACGACGCCATGTCCAATGTGCTGGTGGACACTGGGTCATCCCTGAATGTATTATCAAAAACCACTCTCTAAAAACTGTCTTATCAAGGGCCTCCCATGAGACAGAGTGGGGTAGTTGTGAAAGCTTTCGATGGGTCTCGAAAGACTGTGATTGGGGAAGTTGATCTCCCTATCATGATTGGACCAAGTGATTTCCAAATTACCTTCCAGGTTATGGACATTCACCCATCGTACAGTTATTTCCTAGGTAGACCATGGATTCACGAGGCTGGCGCCGTGACATCCACCCTACACCAGAAGCTGAAATTTGTGAAGAATAAGAAACTAGTGGTGGTAGGGGGAGAAAAGGCTCTCCTGGTTAGCCATTTGTCTTCTTTCTCGTACATAGATGCTGAGGATGAAGTTGGAACTCCTTTCCAAGCTTTATCTATAGTCGAGCCTATTGAGAAGAGAACTCCTTCATTTACTTCCTATAGAGATGCGAAGTTGGCCATTGAGTGTGGTGCAATTGTTGGTCTAGGAAAAATGATTGAGCTGGAAGACAATAAGTCATGCGCTGGCATAGACTTTTCTTCTGGGGTTTTCAATGAGAAAGGGTTGTTCAAGAGTGGAGGTTTTATCCACACTGGTCAGGAGGAAGAAGTTGTTGCTGTCTTGGAAGAGGATGCAGAGGATCCTGACAATTTCATCATCCCTGGAGGGATCTGCAACAATTGGGTCGCTGTGGATATTCCTACAGTTGTCCACAAGTCAACGTAATGATCACTTTGTTTACAAACCCTTCTCTCATGCCAAAAGGAGGAGTGATGACATTGTTGGCAACATAAATACAATGATATTTTCATTCAATAAATTCATGTTAAATGTTTGTTTTTCCAATTATTTTCCCTTTTTGCTTTTTGCACGAAATTGGTGATCACATAAAACCCAAAAAAAAAGAATAAAATCAATCTTTTCATCTGCATAATGATTTGCCTTGTTTGATTTCTAAAAGCTTTTCATATCCAAAATCATTATGCAGGTTGATTTCTAAACCCATTGAACATAATGATCCGACACCATCTCCCAATTTTGAGTTCCCTGTATTTGAGGCAGAGGAAGGTGATGTTGAAGAGATTCCTGACGAGATTACCCGTCTACTTGAGCATGAAGATAAGATCATTCAGCCGCATCTTGAGAATCTGGAAACAATCAACTTGGGGTCTGAAGATTGTATGTGAGAAGTGAAGATTTGGGATCTCCTGGAAGAATCTGTTAAGAAGGGGTTGATCGATTTGCTACGAGAATATGTCGACATCTTTGCTTGGTCGTATGAAGACATGCCGGGTCTAGATACAGATATTGTGCAACATTTCCTACCTTTGAAGCCTGAGTGTGTGCCTGTGAAGCAGAAGCTCAGAAGAACTCATCCTGATATGGCATTGAAGATCAAAGAGGAAGTTCAGAAGCAAATTGATGCGGGGTTTCTGGTGACTTCTACATATCCTCAATGGGTGGCCAATATTGTGCTCGTGCCTAAGAAAGACGGAAAAGTCCAGATGTGTGTGGACTATAGAGATTTCAATAAAGCTAGTCCGAAAGATGATTTCCCTCTACCACATATTGATATGTTGGTAGATAATACAACTAAATTCAATGTCTTCTCATTTATGGACGGATTTTCTGGATATAACCAGATTAAGATGGCACCCGAGGATATGGAGAAGACAACATTCATCACACCTTGGGGAACATTCTGTTATCGAGTGATGCCCTTCGGTTTGAAGAACGTCGGAGCCACGTATCAACGAGCTATGACCACCTTGTTTCATGATATGATGTACAAGGAGATTGAGTTCTATGTTGATGATATGATTGCTAAGTAGAGAACGGAAGTGGAACATGTAGAGCACTTGTTGAAGCTTTTTCAGCGTTTGAGGAAGTACAAGCTTCGTTTGAATCCCAACAAGTGTACATTTGGAGTCCGTTCTGGCAAGTTATTGGGCTTTATTGTCAGCGAAAGAGGTATTGAGGTTGATCCTGCAAAGGTCAAAGCAATACAAGAGATGCCTGCGCCCAAAACTGAGAAGCAAGTCCGAGGTTTTCTTGGCCGCTTGAATTACATTTCTAGATTCATATCCCACATGACTGCCACATGTGCGCCGATATTCAAGCTCCTCCAGAAAGATCAGTCTCATGATTGGACCGAGGATTGCCAGAAAGCTTTTGACAGTATTAAAGAGTATTTGTCCGAGCCTCCGATTCTGTCTCCGCCTGTGGAAGGAAGACCTTTGGTCATGTATCTGACAGTTCTTGAAGACTCGATGGGTTGTGTCCTTGGTCAGCAAGATGAATCAGGGAAGAAAGAATATGTTATTTACTACTTAAGTAAGAAATTCACTGATTGTGAGTCTCGATACTCAATGCTTGAGAAGACATGTTGTGCTTTGGCTTGGGCTGCTAAGCGTTTACGCCAGTATATGATAAATCATACAACTTGGTTGATATCCAGAATAGATCCAATCAAGTACATATTTCAGAAGCCTGCTTTAACCTGGAGGATTGCCCGTTGGCAGATGTTGTTATCTGAGTATGATATTGAGTACCGAGCTCAGAAGGCTATTAAAGGTAGTATCTTGGCTGACCATTTGGCACATCAGCCTATTGAAGATTATCAGTCAGTTCAGTATGACTTTCCAGATGAGGAGATTTTGTATTTGAAGATGAAAGATTGTGATGAACCTACACTCGACGAAGGGCCAGAGCCTGGTTCCCGATGGAGTATGGTATTTGATGGCGCTGTAAATCAGTACGGAAATGGTATTGGGGCAGTAATCATTACTCCTCAGGGCACACATATTCCTTTTACAGCAAGGCTAACTTTAGAATGCACGAATAATATGGCTGAGTATGAGGCCTGTATTATGGGATTGGAAGAATGCATTGATCTAAGGATCAAGCATCTTGATGTTTATGGTGATTCGGCCCTCGTTGTCAATCAGATCAAGGGTGAATAGAAGACGAATCAGCCTGGTCTTATTCCTTATAGAGATTATGCGAGGAGGATTTCAACGTTCTTTACTGAGGTTGACTTTCATCATATTCCTCGAGATGAGAATCGGATGGCAGATGCTCTTGCTACACTTGCTTCAATGATTGTGGTTAAGTATTGTAATGAAGTTTCCAATATCACCGTGATGCACTTGGATAGACCAGCTCATGTATTTGCAGTTGAACAAGTAAAAGATGATAAGCCATGGTATTATGACATCATGTGTTTCCTTCAGAACCAAATTTATCCGCCTGGGGCATCTATGAAAGATAGGAAGACTTTGAGAAGATTGTCAGGCAGTTTCTACCTCAATGGCGAAGTGCTTTATAAGAGAAATTTTGACATGGTTCTGCTCAGATGCGTGGATAGACACGAAGCAGACCTGTTGATGACTGAGGTCCATGAAGGTTCATTTGGTACCCATTCCAATGGACACGCCATGGCTAGAAAGATGTTGAGAGCAGGCTACTATTGGATGACAATGGAGTCTGACTGCTGGAAATATGTAAAGAAATGCCATAAGTGTCAGATTTATGCGGATAAGATTCATATTCCTCCGACACTTCTGAATGTGATTTCATCACCATGGCCTTTCTCTATGTGGGGAATTGACATGATTGGCATGATTGAGCCGAAGGCGTCCAATGGACACAGGTTTATTCTTGTAGCAATTGATTACTTCACTAAGTGGGTTGAAGCAGCATCATATGCAAATGTGACCAGGCAGGTGGTCGTGAAGTTTATCAAGAATCAACTCATATGCAGTTATGGTGTGCCAGATAAGATCATTACTGATAATGGATCTAACTTGAATAACAAGATGATGAAGGAACTGTGTAATGAGTTCAAGATTGCACACCATAATTCTTCTCCTTATAGACCCAAGATGAATGGGGCTGTTGAAGCTGCTAATAAGAATATCAAGAAAATTATCCAGAAGACGGTTGTTACGTACAAAGATTGGCATGAGATGCTGCCATTTGCTTTGCATGGATATCGTACATCTGTCCGCACTTCAACACGGGCAACCCCTTTCTCTCTTCTTTATGGCATGGAGGCCGTACTCCCAGTAGAGGTGGAGATCCCATCAATGAGAGTCTTGATGGAGGCCAAGTTGACTGATGCTGAATGGGTTCAGAGTCGCTATGACCAGCTGAATTTGATAGAAGAGAAGAGATTGACTGCCATGTGTCGTGGTCAGTTGTATCAGCAGAGAATGAAGAAGGCTTTTGATAAGAAGGTCAAGCCTCGGATGTTCCGAGAGGGTGACCTCGTGCTCAAGAAGGTCTTGTCTTTCGTGCACGATTCCAGGGGCAAGTGGACTCCAAACTATGAAGGTCCGTATGTTGTTAAGAGAGCCTTTTCAGGCGGTGCTTTGATACTTACAACTATGGATGGGGAGGATTTCACTCGTCCTGTGAATTCAGAAGCAGTCAAGAAATACTTCGCCTAAAAATAAAAACAGAATAGCTTGCTAAGTTGAAAACCCGAAAGGGCGACTTAGGCAAAAATGAGCGTCTCGGTGGATTGAAAACCCGAAAGGGCGATCCAGGCAAAAGTTAGAGACATAAAAAATGAATATATGCATCCCGCTAGATTGAGTACCTCATCCTGGGGCAATCTAGGCAAAAATTAGGGATTTGGCAAGTAACTGCATCCTGACAAGACTGTGTTCTACAACTGTCATCCATCAGAGATTCTTGTTCATTCGTCGTCATCCAAAGCTTCGAATACATCGAATTCAGAATTGGTGGAGAAATGGTCATTATATTCAATGTAGCCCTTTTCCAATATATATCACCAATTTCAAACTTGTAAAAAAAATCTATGGGGTCTTGCCATTTGCAGGCTACCATTCCATCAAATAAATTCGAGCCTTTATCCAATTATTTGCACTCTTATTTGTTTCTATTCAACAAATGTTTTGCATTTTTTTAATTGAGAAAATATCATTGTTTTAAATAAATGAATTTTTCATAACTTGTTTTTTAAAACAAAGTGAACATTCACAATGATAAAGGATACTTAGGAGATCCTCAGTGCTCTCCCAAGGGTGGTATGATCCCCAACAGGGTAAGACATTTGTTCATATCCCTGGCATGACTGTATCTTCTTCCTCCGGGGCCCCTTTTATGGTTCATCCCCGAGTGGTATGCTTTTTGAGATGTTCACCACTCTCCCCTTCAGCGGAAGAGGGATATTTTCTCCTCAGTAGGTGTGATCTCCTTGGTGAGTTTGGTACTTGGTGTCGGATCACCAGATTCCTCTTATATCCCTCAGATGGATTCCCCAGTAGAGTTGCTTTTGTGGCAGTTTCTGCCTGTGCAATGAATTTTTTTCCCCAGCCGGACTGACGGATGATTCATCCCCCAGAGATGTTGTGACTTCCTAGTATCTCTGATTCTCCAGCAGATTGGATACTCTCCATTGGAATTTTGGGCTTCCTCCCTTGAGATGTAGTACCGGACGGCTGTGTGCCTCTTCCTTTGGAGTTGTTTGTGTTAGAATGTCTGTTTGTCAGCATTCATCATACATAAATCACGCATATGTGCATATAACCTTCAAACATTTGGATATTCATATTGCATTTTTGCCATATATCTATTGTTTGTTATCTCCTACTAATTGGTGATATGTATTTCCCCAAGCAGATGTCGGTGTCTGATCCCTCAATATAGAGTCAGCCCCTTTAAGCAGAAAGTGTTTATCTTTCCTTCCACATTCTCCACTGAGTTATATCCTCGTGGACGACGGTTGTTTCTGCATCCTCCCAACACATATATTGGGATGGGTTCCCCTATTGAGTTATATCCTCATTAGGATGAGTCTCGATTCAGTCTGCCTTTTTGGTTTGATCCTAAATTGGCCTCTTGTGACTGTCTCTGGTGTTTCCCTGTGGTAAATGAATAATTGCTCAGTAACCAATAATTATTCACCTTATCCTCAGCGGAGCTTGTGGTTTTCCACCCTTATACCGGTAGTTGTAAACCCTATTTCCCCCCCCCCCCTTTGCAGAGTTAACCATTGTTGTTCGTCCTAGTTGATGACAGTTACTCTTCCATGGTTTTCTACCCAGTATCCGGTAGATGTAATCCCCTCTTTGACGGTTATCATTATCCAATATTCGGTATTGATATTCCCTCCTTCTTTCGGATAATTGCTCTGATTAAGCAATTTTATCCCCAACTGGTCTTCTTTCATTTACTGTTTGCCGGTGATGTTTGTTGCTCCCCTTGATTGGTCATCATTATATACCTAGTTTTGGTATCCCGATGCCTTTCTCTGTCGGTTGATTGATCCTTTATTAACCCAGTAACCGGTTGTGGATAATCTTCCATGCGAGTATATTATCTACGTTCCGACGGTAATAGATAATATATCTCATGCACTCTTTGGTCGAAGCCTTTTGTTCTTCCCCAGTCGAGTAAGATTTGTATCCCTGTTTTGGAATCGAATGTCCATCCTATAATCGAGTTTGCGTTCTGCCCTCTTTTTGGATGATGAGTGTTTTGGAAATATTCCCCAATTCATGCATTGGTTGGTCACCTATTATATGCCCAGTAACCGGTATCCCTGGTGTTCCTTTCTTCTGCTCCCTATTATGACTTTGGTCCCTTGTGGAGTCAGATTTCCCTCAGTTGAAATATACCTTTTAGGTTTTCCTCAGATGATTTGGTTGATTGATATCTCTCACCCTTGTACCGGTCTTAGATATTCATTCTTCCCGAGCTTGTTGTTCTCTCACCCTTATACCGGTGATCAGATCACATGTCTCATTGAGCCTGTTACCCAGTAACCGGTAACACCTCATCCCGCTGCTTCCCCAGGAGAGTCTTTTTAGACATCCCCAGCGAGGTATCTGTTGTGGATCGCCTTTTGCTGTGTTGGCATATTCCCCAACACATGCACCTTCGAGTTAGCTCGATGTCCTTCCATTTGGGTTTAATCCCTTTGGGATTCTGTTCCCCAAGTTTCAAGTCGTGACCTGCTCACGTATTTTTATTCCTTTTCTTATCCCCATAAGAGTCCCTTTACTCCCCGGTAGAGTCCCTTCCCCATGGAGTGGATAACTCATAGGGATTATCAAATTCCTTCTGATCTTTTCTTCTTTGTGGACACATATCCCCACAGAGTTTGTTTGTTTTGTATACATACTTTTGCATTATGAGGTCTCTTAGGGACCAAAATTTGTCTCTTTGTTATTATTTAAGCCCATTCTACCTCGTCGAGACGAAGATTTTAACCTTCCCTTCTCCGGTTAGAATGACCTTAAATAGGGGCATCTATAAGACCCCAATTTTGTCCCTAAGATCCCTCATGGCATCATAACATTGCATTGCATAGCCTCAAGGATCATTGAGCTTCTTGGCTCCCTTTCCCTTTGGGTAGGTATCTCTTGTGAGTGGTTTGATATCACCAAGCATGCTTGAATTGTATATCATTGCTTTTCTTTTTTTATTTTTTAACCAAAAGCATAAAAATATGTCACTAACATTTTTTGTTTGTAGCCTAAGCAATCATCAGGTCAAGAGCTTCAAGAAGATCCTTTGTGCAAGAGATGAGGTATTTTCTTGGTATGAGGGTCACATGATTATTATAAGGAGCTTACATGAGCTAGGGTTTGATTTTGAAGCAATTTCACCAAGTGGTAGAGGCTCAAGTTAATCAAGACATTTCAAGGTCATTTGTGGACCAAAAGTCAACTGTGCAGTCAACTGAGGGCTATGAGGTGGGGAAATGAGTTGAGACACCTCAATCATGTTCAAATGGGGTTTATTCATCATTCTAAACATCCATCTTGAAGATTCAAAGGTCATGGCAAAAGTTACTAAAAGCGGAAAATGACCTATAATTCAAAGTTTCCAAATTTGGCATGTTTTTGTCCACTTTCAACTTGACTTTTCAAGATCAAAGAAGTTTCAAATGGATTTTTGGTGAACATGAAAGTTGTATATCTTTGTCTCCCCTTTCAAAAAAGTCCTAATTCATGTCCATATGATGAATGGTTGAGAAGTTATGGTCATTTAATCACAAGGTGTACATGGAAATTCAAAATGGCATAACTTTTGATGTAATGCTCCAAATTGGTTCATTCTTTTTGAAAAATGCTTCTCATGTTCAAGTCATCTCAAAATGACCTCATTTGGCTCAATTGTGCAAAGGAATCGTGGTCAAATGTTCATTATTTCACACATGTGCAAATTGAAGAAAATATTCAACATTCATTTTTGGCTTAAGGTGCAAGCAAATAACTCTTCAAAGCATGACCCTTGGATGTCCATAAGTGAATTGGAAGCTTAACATGGAGTTGATCACGTGTATTATGGGCACATGAGCTCATTTTGCATTTTTGCAAATTGCTCCAATACTCACTAATCATGATTAACCAATGGAAAAGAGGATTAGCATGGTCATTAGCATGAGATATAAAATGCCAAACCCTAATCATAACTGCGATAACAGAACCATTTCAGATAAAAAATTCAAGAACTCTTCAAAAATTATCTCTCTTCGAATCTTCATTTTCTCCACACAATTCTCAAATCTCTTTACATATTCTTGTTCCTGGTGCTTCACTGAGCACGATTCATCCACTGTTTGGAGCAATTCAGCAAGGAATCGAGCAGTGCAAGAGCATGAACATGGCGATGGATTTTGGAAATTGAAGTGGATTCAAGTGTTTTCAACCATTGCTTCTTGCTTAAAGCTTCAAAGGAGGTGCATAGGAGTGGATCTGGAGCATTGGAGCTCTTGAGAACGCGTGAACAGAAATTTCCATTTCCAGGTGATGCAATTTTCATCCTCTCCTTTTGTTGATTTTAGGTTATAGACTTGTAGATCTCATTGAGTAGAGCACGGATATATGTTTAGAATTGAAAATGGTTAAGAATTGAGGTTGTTTTGTGGAATAGAAGTTTGGATCTCAAATCTTTTTGTCTTCGATCTGCAAAACCTAGAGAGAATTAGGATGAATCAATAGCATATTTGGGATCAACATTGGAAGACGGTTCGAATGATGTATGCCTTTTGAATTTCTGGAAAATCTCACGGCGGCGCCTCCGCGCGTCTCACCGGAAAAGACGGCCGAAGCTGTAGCTCCGGTGTCTGTGTATTTGCTAGGGTTTGTGTGATGTGGAATTCATGTGTGCAAGGCGTGGCAAATTGGTTGGCTGTGATTCCTTGGACCAAGTCCACGCGTGCTTTGACCAATGACTGTGCATGCTGATTGTGTTTAATGAAATGGTGCGTTTCATCATTCAAACTTGGACCGTTGATCATGATTGCGCGCCAAGATCTGATGGTTGAGGATTTTCTGAATTTTATTTGAATATTATCATTTCCCTCCATTTTCCATGCATACTTCAATTATTTTGCTTGTTTTGTTTAATTCATAAAAAATGCAAAAATGATCCAAATGAGTCCCAATTTTTTTTCATAGTTTTGTATTGATGTCTACTTTTTTATGATGCTGAATTTATGAATTGTTGATGCCTG
The DNA here is from genome assembly GCF_024323335.1 of Lathyrus oleraceus. Lineage (NCBI taxonomy): Eukaryota > Viridiplantae > Streptophyta > Magnoliopsida > Fabales > Fabaceae > Lathyrus > Lathyrus oleraceus. The sequence goes on along the minus strand of NC_066581.1, from coordinate 118,628,091 downwards.
GATTTTTACTTGTGAATTTTTGAATCAACATTGTGCTAAATTGACCTATTGCATTCATTGCATTGTGAAATTCTCTATGTTGAACCTTTTGATCCATTCTCTTGCATACATGATCTTCACACCTAATATGAATTTTTGGCCACTAGTTTGGATTTTTTCTCACATGTTATCATTGTTTTTGACACATAGAAAATAATGTGACAATTTGTGTCACATTTTCGGCATTGAATTGGTGCATTTTTGTTCACATAGCATTTGCATCATTATGGATTTGATCTTTTGCATGTTGAACACCCATGGCATGAGAAACTTGTACCAAAAATCTCAAAGCTATTGCATGCATTTCTGATTTGATATGAATTTTCTAAGTTGGAAGTTCATTTTGTGCATATTTTTTGTCATTGCATGACATAGGCAATTAGAGGCATTTGATTTTTGATTTGATGCTGGTCCTTTTGAGGACATTTAATGGAGTGTTTGAATGTGTAATGTGTAGAAGATTGGGTTCTGTTTTGGTTATTTGGTTAGGTTTTGAATTCATCTCTTATGACATTGTTTGTTGGTGTTTTGTTGTGTTGATTGGATGTACATAAACTAACTCTGTCACTTGTTTCAGGTGGGGATACTCATTGATGATATTGTGGAATACAAAATGAATTGAGTTCTGACTTGTTGTTGTTTTGTAGGGTTTAATTGATGTGGTGAACCTATGAGCTCATTTGAGTGCTAGGCCACTTATGCACTGAATTGTGTAATTGTTAGTGGGTTTCACTGTTTGTCTGTTGGTTTTATGACTGAAGTACTAACTGTTTAGTCTTTGTACATGTACCTTAGTTGCTTGCTTGCTTTAGCTCTTGCTTAAGCATTGGATTATGGTTGACACACCACTCAGGTAGTTAGCTTCTTACTTCATGTAGTCTGAAGTCCTGTCACCTTTTTGGCAGGCATTTTGCTGGCAAGTCCTCCTTCAGAGGCTCTGTTTGTGTTTGTTTAAAATTGTGCTCAAATACCTCCAAGAAGAGGCATGTGATATTTGATAAGACCTCCAAGAGAAGAGGCAATTGACGGATAAAAGGGATTAGTAGCCAATCCCCCGTTATTCAGTGTGTCGTTCTTTATGCTTGCACTACATGCTAATGCTTCTGAACATGTGCCCCAGATCTTTGTCGAGAGTCTGTCAAGTGGAAAAGGATCCCACTTTCTGGATCCCCACGCTTTCTTTGTCATGAGCTCACCCTGGCCAGGGTTAAGAGCATGAGGTCTCATCCTCATTACCATTTTGATCAGCTTCACCCTAACGTTCAATGTTAGTGGTTAAGAGCTACAGATTACCCTTTTACAGTTTGGCTTGTTTGTCGAGGTTGACATGACCCCTCTTGACTAAAGCCCACCCATTGTTTGAGCCTCTTGTGTGGATATAGTGTGTGATGTTTGTTTACTTGTGAGTTAAGTTCTTGTTAGAGACTTCAACTTAGGGATGTTGATTGCATGACAAATATTAGGCTTGAGTCTTAATCTCCCTATTAGTTTGTTGTTTCCCTGGTCTCTAGTTAGGAGAGTTGTTTTACCCCATGGAACTTTTGATGTGTGTGCTCTTGAACTAGGAGTTTCCATTTGAGCTTAATTGAAGGATCATTACCATGTTCATCTAAGTGGAAGATACAAGATACATTGAGGATCTCTTATGAGACTTGTGTGATTGCTTATACTTTGTGCTTGCTTATTCCAAAGGATGGGAGCCACTTGGATCATCAATATGATCTCAAGAGAGGAACTCCTAGTGTGGTTTCATTTCATATCCCTCACCTTTTTGTTTTCCTCAGGACTTAGCCCTTTTTCTTCATTTCTCCACCCTAACCCAAGCCAAAACCTTTTTGTGCAAACATTTAACCTTTGTTTTCATCATTAGAAACTTAAGCCTTATGCTTTTGATTTTCAAACTTTCTTTTCATAACACTCATTTTGAATTGAATCTTTAAGTCAACTTTGACTATCTTTTGTATATACTTCTAATTGGTAAATATAACCCATTCAAATGTCTTTTTTGTGGTTCTAATGGCCACTTTCTTAATCAAAATTTTCCATAACCTTTAGCTATTAGGTTTGAGTTATCTTTGTGGTAGATGTGATACTCACCTTTGTCCTTAGTGATGGACAATGAGCCTTCCATGCTTAATATAGGGTTAACCCCTCACTAGCATGTTGAAGTTATCCTCACATGGTGGATTTGTGGTTTGGTTGAGTTTTCTCGCTTGGATAACAAAAGACCTTAAGGCTTTTGGACCAATCAATTCACCAATTTGTTTTGAGATTTTTACCCCGAACTACGAGGTTTTGATCCTAATCTTTTTATAAGAGGGTACGTAGGCAATGGATTTATCCATCCAAACACAAAATGTAAATAACTTGTATATTCTCTACTCATCTCTTCAATCATGTTTGCACAAATAAAATTTTCACAAAACAACAACTTTGCAACAAGTGTGAAAAGGGCTCCCTAGGAGTACCTAGGATGTTTTGGGTGCCTAACACCTTCCCATTGCATAACCAACCCCCTTACCCAGATCTCTGTTTCTTTTACTAGTTTTGTTTGTAAAACTTTTAGGTTTTTGTTCACTTTCTAACCATTCCTTTGGATAAATAGAAGTGCGGTGGCGACTCGACTTGTATGGTTTACCTTGGATTTAGTCAATATTTCTAATGGTAACGAATACCCCGCTACAGTCTCTATCACGCGCCATGTCCATGTTGTACTTATACTGCTTGACAAAAGCCTCTCCCAGGCCATTGAAAGTACGAATGCTAGCACTATCCAATCCCATATACCAACGGAGCGCGACACCGATCAAACTGTCCTGAAAATAATGAAGCAACAGTTGATCATTATCGGTCTAAGTAGACATCTTGCGAGCATACATCACTAGATGGCTGAGCGGACAAGTATTCCCCTTATACTTTTCAAAGTCAGGCAATTTGAACTTCACCGGGATCTTGACGTTGGTTACTAAACACAACTCAGCAGCACTCTTTCCAAACAAATCATTACCTCTTAGCGCCTTCAATTCCTTGCGCGGCTCAAGAAACTGATTCTTCATTTCATCCATTTTCTCGTAGACATATGGACTTTTAGACGGCTCGGAGTGATAAATGGTGTCCTCTACACGAGGTAAGGTGTGCACAACGAGAGGTGGCACAGACATGATCGGGCTAGGTGCCGGCATGGAAGAAAAAGTAGGCGCAAAGCCTTCAGGCATAAAGTTGGACGACATTCCCCACGGGAATCCAGCAGGCATAGTGGGTGCAAAATGAGCGGTAGCAACAGGCATGGTAGAGGTAGCCACCTCTGAAATAACCATCCTCACAAAAGGAGTTGCAGGCGTTGGAGAAGACTGACTCTGAGCGGCAAGAACTGACTCCATCATGGCAGTCAGGCGGGCGATCTCGTCCTTCAGCTCTCTATTCTGTTGCTCTAGATGCTCCATAATTCTCAAATGATTGGCGCGGGTGTTGTACCGATGAGTCAGCTTGGCTAAAGCATAGAAGAAACACCAATGAGACATCTGGCGAAAGAGAAACCTACCTATGCAAATGATGCATGAAATGCAATGCTTGTTTATTCATTTTTATTTTTAAGGAACTTACTATATCATTTGCATATATATATATATATATATATATATATATATATATATATATATATATATATATATATATATATATATATATATATATATATATATTATATATATTATATATATATATATATATAATATATATATATATATATATATATATATATATATATATATATATCAACAATTGCAATAATTTTTATATGACCAAAAATCTATTTTCATTTATTTAGTTGGAAGGATTACACTGAGTACAATTTCAGAAACCAAATAAAAAATACAAGAGAAAAGTAGACTAGTCATCCTAAGGATCCCTAACAAAAATGTTCGAAGACCTAGTTGAGGGTGCGTACTGTTGGTGTAAGCCCTAGAGGCCAATACTTTTGGTACTTGTATCGAATTATTTATTAATAATAAAAGGCTTTTTCTTTATTACGTTTGTTTAGTAAAGTCCCTGGAATAGATAGTCCGTTTAATGTATTAAGTGTGACTTAATCATGAGAACACATTAAACATAAGGACATTATTCTTAAAGTATCCGTAGTCGAGTTTTAGTGTGAAGTGGGATAACATTAAAGCATTAAGACTATTATGTTTGTAGACTGATGATCACATCTCATGGATCATGGATAAAGAGTTATCAAGTCTTAAACATAGGTATGAATATTAAGAGTAATATTTATACCGGATTGACCCGCTATGAGAATACTATATATAGAAAGTTATGCAAGGTGTCATAAGTTATTCTCATGGTGATAATAGTGTATTCCACTCTTCGACCTGAAACCACTATGGATCCTAGATGTAGAGTCGAGTGCTTTATTGCTGATCAAACGTTGTCCGTAACTGGATAACCATAAAGACAGTTGATGGGTACTCCACAAAGCATGCTGAGGGACATGAGTTTCCTAGATGGAATTTGCCCATCCTGCGTAACAGGATAAATGTCTATGGGCCCAATATTGAACTGGACAAGGATGACACGGTCTATACCTTGTGTTCAATATAGACATAAGGGCAAAAGGGTAATTATACACATAATTATTATCACAGATGGTTTTGTCAGATCACATGACATTTTCGTGTCTTGGGTAGCAGTGATGTGTTGCTAGATACCGCTCACTGTTTATTATGTTAAATGTGTGATTTAATATAATTGCCAACGTCACGAAAACCTACAGGGTCACACACAAAGGACGGATTGATGAGAGATAGAGTAACTAAGGAATACCGTAAGGTACGGTGCCCTTAAGTGAGTTATAGAGCATCGTAAGGTACGATGTACTTGAGTAGAATACGAAATATGGTAAGGTACCATGAGCTTAAGTGATTTTGGGCATATTATAAGATATGGGCCAAAATACACTTAAGTGGGCTTTTAGCTTGAAGCCCACACAAGTGGTTCTATAAATAGAACCCTTGTGCAGAAGCAAAAATTTGCGGTTGCATTATTTTCGTTTTCTCTCACTCTCTCTCTCACTCAAAGCCTTCATTCGTACCAGCTAGCACTGAGATTGAAGGAACCCGTTCGTGTGGACTGAGTAGAGACGTTGTCATCGTTCAACGTTCGTGATCGTTTAGTGGATCTGCATCAAAGGGTTTGATCGTCACAAGAGATCTGCATCAAAGGGTTTGATCGTCACAAGAGATCTGCACCAAAGGTTTCAACCGTCACAAGAGGTAAATATTCTATCACTGATCATGACCATTCGTAAGGATCTCTAAAGGAGAAATTTTAATTTCCGCTGCGCTTTGGGTCGCAATTCTCCTTCACGTACTTCCTTCGAATGCGACAGATCTCGGTCTCAAAAGAAGCCTTCATCTGAGTCTTCTCGAGGACAAGCTGATCAACAATCTTCTTCCAAGCAACGGAAGGCTGAGGCATGCTAAAAGATGAAATGTCTAGCTCTCTCTGTCTCTTCGTCACTCAGTCTTCAAGTATCTCAATAAGTCCATCTTTATCCTTAGACTCCAACTGCAACTCTTCATGCTTCTTGCTCAAAGCACGGAAACGCTCTTCCCACATATCCTTTTCTTGCTTCATCTTGGCGAGTGCATCTTCCAACTCCTCTACATCTTGGTTAGGGAGAGTTAATGGCTCAACCACAACCATAGACATAGGTCTTTCACAAGGATACGACATCTTAAAGTCCAAAGCTCTCTTTTTCACCCAAAGAATGTAAGCTTCCAAAGCTACACAATTGCGTGGACCAAACTCGGATCTTCCTTTCCTTTGCACATTATGCCAAGCATGCACAAAGTGTTATTAGGTTTGTCTCTCAAGGGGAACCCAAGTTGACGACGAGCCAAAGCAGGGTTGTAGTTAATTCCTCCTTGCGTACCAATGAGAGGCACATTAGAAAATTCACCACAACTATTAATAATCTCCAAACTGCTCAAAGACGGATCATACCAAACTATATCAGCATTAGTGAGAGACATAAGTCTCTGAGACCACCATAGACATTGTTTGTTCTCCACAAAAGCAGGTGTCTGAGGCAAGTGCGAAATAAACCACTTGTACAAAAGAGGAATGCAATAGACGATAGTTCCACCACCCTTAGAATTCCTTAGATGCAAAGAGAAATACATATCACCCAATAAAGTAGGCACATGATTCCCAATCAAGAAAAGTCTAATGGCGTTAACATCAACAAAACCGTCAATATTAGGGAACAAAGGCAATCCATAAATGAGCAACACAAAGAGAGCTTCAAAAGCATCCACACTACCGGCTTGAGCAAAAGCAGTAGCTTCCTTGATGAGGAACTCAGATGGCAACCCAAACAATCCTCCTTTCTTCACCCAATGAGCCTCTATCTCAAATTTCTTTAAGTGAAGAGCTTCAGCAATAATACTAGATCGGGGAATCTCCTCCAATCCACTAAAAGGCACTCTACTAGAAACAGGTATCCCCAAAAAATGAGAATACTCCTCCAAGGTAGGCACAAGCAAAAAATATGGGAAAGTGAAACAATGGTAGAGAGGATCATAGAACTGCACTAGTACATTCAAAAGTCCTTCAACCACATCAGCAGACAAGTTAGACAAAAGCTTCCCATGATGTTGTTTGAAGTCCAAGGGATCTAATACAAAAGATGTTAGCTTCCTTAACTCTTTCAAGTCGGGACATCTGAAATTGTACTTCTTAGTGTTCCTTCGTCCATAATCCATGGTCTGAAAATATTTGCAAATAATACCTCAGTTCCTTGAAATTTTCGTGTGATAAATGTTATGATGCACATGAATGCATGAATGCAACAATCACAAATAAGGGATCACACACAAGGCAAACAAAGGTCAAGGGATGAATCAAGTCATTGCCAAGATCAATCATCCATTTGGGTGGATTATGGTTTGTACCTTATCAACACCCAAGTTCCATTGATATTGACAAGACTTGATTGGATCAACCAATAATCAAGGGTTTGTTGTAAGTCACGAGCATGGAGTCTGGGTAAAAAACATCCCAAAGGAGTGAACTAAGGATAAAACCTGTAGATCATGTTCTAAAAATTTCCCAGAGTCTTAATTCCATCTATCGGATATTACAGGTTAAGATGACTGACTCATTGACCCATAATATTCTCAAGAGAAACTCGACTGAGTGTAGTATCGCGTAATAACTGTTATCAAGTCTACACTTGAACAGTTTCCGCACTACATCCTAAATAGGCCAAGAGGGGGTAAATGTTCTACGGTCCTCAGCTTCTCGGACCCAAATTAGAGATAGTAATGCCTAATCACAAATACTTGTGTGACATTTCCAAATCCAAAAGAGTCTCCACTTAGCAGATGGGTCTCAAGCCAACTTGTTAAGGACTACTCCACATAAGTCGAACATGACTATACCATCCTCTTATCTCAATTGCACTCAAGTTCAGGTTAGAACTTATCTCACCACTCAGAGATCACCAAGCACAACAAACAAATTATATCACACATACATATATACAAACATCACATATATACAAATATATACACATAAAAAGTAGGCTAAACCCACTGGAGACTACTCCCCAGCAGAGTCGCCACTTAATTTCTGTAGCGGTAAATTCATGATCATCAAGATATGGATAAGCTAGAGATCTAATAACAAGAGTCACCATCACGCTTTTATTGTTTCCTAGGGAAGAGGGAAAAAGTACGACCAAAACCCAAAAGTAAGAAGTTGTCAAATCAAAACTAATAAAATGTCAGAGATTACAGGTAAGGGGGTTGGTTATACAGATGGAATGTGTTAGCACCCAAAGTGTCCTAGGTACTCCTAGGGAGCCCTTTTTGTGTGCATATGTATTTGGTACAAAATGATGTTTACAAACAAATAGAATGGGGGGGGGGATGAGAAAAGAATTCAATTAATTATATTTTTGTGTTTGACAAGACCTTCAGACTTGTGCCTACGTACCAATATAAAAATGAGGGATCAAAACCTTGTAGTTCGTGATACAAATATTAAAGTGGATGCATTGCTTTTAATAAAAATTAAGTTTGAAAGGCACGAAGGCCTAAAAAAGGTTTGAATGAGTTAGTTCTTTTTGCCTTTTTTGAATGTTTAAGTCAAGTATAGTTAAGTTTGTTTACAAGTTTGATTTAAGAAAAGAAGTTTAAAAATGCAATGGCATAAGGCCGAAGTTTCTATCTTTTTGCAAAGTGGTCAAAGTTTAGAACAAAATAAGTTCAATCAAAGAAGATTTTGAAAAGGGAGGGAGAGATTTTGAAATTAAAGAAATGGGGAGAAGATTAAGAGACTAATCCTATGCATAAAATTAAAAGTTAAGAGTTGAAAAGATCTGACCAAATGGGTAGCAATCCAATAGACAAGAATGTCAACAGAAACCCAGAATTCCCTTGGAAATTTAGGATCAAGCAACACACATAAATGCACAATTATATTATCTTGAAGAGCAAAGGCATCAAATAAATATTGCCATATCCAAGCTATAGCCACTCCATGATCTTCTTCAAATTATCCCATGTAACAGATGAATTCCACAAGTCACAGGTTCAAAATAACAGCTTCACAATGATCATGTTGTAGATGAACTCAGAGGGATCTTGAATGATGTATCAGATGAAGTTTCAAATTGCAAGCACTTCGTTTCACAAAAAGTTGGCATTGGCCAAGTCCTTTAGCATAGGAATGTTGCCAAAGTTCTAAGTCCGTTTTTCTAAGATCAAGCCAACAGTCAACACAAATGTTGTTTAGGGATTTTGTTGTTAGTATATACATTAGCGGTCAAAGACCACACAAACAAGCAAAGTATACACAAACAAGATATATCGCACAATATGGTCCAAATGGACAAAGGGAAAATTGCATTAACATAAACAATTAGAATGGTATGAATAATGGAAAATGAATAAAAGCTAAAATTAAATGACATTAAAGTAAATGGCTTGAAGTTAAAAGTTAGTTGTTAATGAGTTAGAAGTTAGTATTGTTTTGCTTTTACTTTTCATTTTTAAGAAATTCTTTGGAGAACACTCAACCCACTTGTCACAAGCATGGATCCTTGAGCCAAGACATCTTCCAAAGGAAGGAAAAAAGGCTAAGTTTCCACACAATACCATGAAAGAGGGGGGACTTACAATCTCACTGACTAGAATGCTATGCATTTTGTGTTACAAATTTATATGTTAAGCAATCATAATTGGACTTATGTAGAAGTCACAACTATTTGAGGTCGGCCAATAGAATTTTGGTGTTAATGCATGTTAGAGACATAGTATAATGGACTATGCTCATGAAACATACCACACACAAAAAGAATATGCAAAAGAGATGGCCTAATCTCATCCACACTCATGTTAATTTTTCAATCAACTAGCTTTAGGACTTTGAGATATCATAAGCCGAATGAAATGAATGCATAAAGAAGGGGAATGAGATGAAGAGGGAGGGGAATGAATCAAAACTCAAATTGGTCAAAGGAGGACTTTTACCAAATTAATATCATCCATTCATTTTGGGAGATGGAATGTACATTCCATCAATCCCTTAAATCCAATGATATTAACTTGACAAAATCAAATCAATTTTGACCAAGGCCCAACCACAACATTCAAACTCAAACAAGTCATCACAATTGGTCAACAAAATTATTTGGCATTTATTCAAATTAAAAATACTAAAATAGGGCATTTAAATTAAATATGGTTTGTCAAATTCCTAAAACCTCATCAAAACACCAAAGAAATGGCCATGAGATTTATCATATTTCAAACAAGGTCAAAGTACCTTGGAGAAAAAATTTCAGAATTTTTAAAGATTTAAAAGTATATTTAAACAATTAAAAATAATCACAAAATCAATTAAATCATGAAAAATATTAATAATGATCCAAAAAATAATTTTAATTCAGAATATGAAAGAGGAAATTATTTAAATTTTTTTGGTGAAACTCTCATATTAGGGTTTACTTCAAATTAGGGTTTAGACAAAATGACTTATAATTGAGCAAGTTATGACCTTGGGAAGTTGACTTCAAATTAGGGTTTAGACAAAATGACTTATAATGTTTCAACATAGAAAATCATTTTCCAAGCAAAACTAGATCTAGGTCTCAACCTGAAAGTTGTTTGTAATGTCTCTTAGAGTAACGTTTCTCTTGGAATCATTTTCATATGGTGAAAATTATAGGAGATAGGGTCTAGGGAGACCCAATTTTGATCAGATGAATTCATCTAGCCAACCACCATCAACCAACTTGCTAACCTTAAATTCTTTAGACTTTCTAGGCTCATGGTAGATCATATATGCATAAGATGATGAATTTTGAAGTGTCCCTTGATAGATTTGATCAAATGGTAAGAATGCTTGTTGGAGAAGTTACTTAAGATACCCAGTCAAACTAGGGTTTCCAAGGCAAATCACCCTCAAACTCTTGAAGAAAACTTGATCAGTATAACATGTAGGAATCAATGGAAATCATATATGATGCTCATAACCAATATTGGATCAATTCATGGTTGTGCTCTTTGTCATGAGGGTCTTAAACCCTAGATGTGAACTTGATAGATCAATGGAGATCATGCCCTACCTACAAAAGAGTTAGGCAAATGAAAAGACATATTTTTGGTATTTTGGTTAGTAAAATGATAATATACAAGTATGATACAATCACAAAGTGCTTGGTGATCTCTCCCAAAACAAACCCAATGAAGGAGGAGTTAGGAGGATGCCAAGGCATGATCTCAATGTTAATGCTTATGATGCAATTGCATGAGGGATATTAGGGTCAAAATTGGGGTCTTACAGCTGTTACCCAAATCTCTTAATTGTTTATTATATAGTTAGAAATCTCTTGCTTTAGTGCTTAATCATTTGAAGTCTTTAGCTTGTGTGATAGAGTAAGGAAGTCTCAGACTTGTGTGTTTGAGCAAGGAAGTCTTGATCTTTTGTGTTTGTACAAGGAAGTCTCAAACTTTTGTGTTTCAGCAAGGAGGTCTTATACTTGTGTGTGTAAGCAAACAAGTATTTTGCTTGCATGCTTAAGCATTTGTAATCAGTTTAGTTTTAGTGGAAATCCGTTGGAAGTACAAGGGAACTAGACTACTCTCACGTTGTGAGAGGAACTAGAATAACTGATTTTGTATCTTGCTTTACTTTACTTGCTTATGCATTTAAATATTCCGTTGTTGTCAACTCTGATCATCCAAATCATATTTTGGGTCAGAATATCATTACGTTTTTTTAGAAATCATACTAGTTTTTTGAGTCAAACTCTTAACCAAGTGTTCATACTCTGATAAAGAAACATCAGAAGAAGAAGCTCTAAAGACTCAAATGAAGAAAAAACCAAACAATTCAACCCCATTTCTTGTGTTTTTATCACCTTCAGTTGGCATCAAAAAAAACCAACGCAATTCACCCATTCAAATACTACTTCAAGTCAATCACGCTTAACTATGAAGTTCTTATTTGTTGCACTATCAATCAATCCTTATAAGCCTTGTAAGAACAAAAATTGTTCTACAACAGATTCCATGATTTTGATGATAACAAAGGATGAAACCAAAAATGGCACCCTAACGAAAAGTTTCTAAGTGTGCAGGGTTCTAAGGAAAGAAGGAAGAGTTCTGATGACGTCATCAGATACAGAATCATATCAGATACAAATTATCAGAAGATAAGAAGCATCTGACGTAGAAACACGCTCAAGAAGTTCTAACTCTGAGCAAAACAGCAGAATATCAGAAGCATCTGAAGAAGAAGTGCACTCTAGAAGTTCTGACTCTGAACCACGGTATATCATTCCAGAAGCTCTCAGCGTCATCTGAAGACATCATCAGAACTCTATAAGATAAACATCAGAAGCTCCAAATCAACACAGCAAGATTCCAAGATTCCCAGAGTCACGTAGACTAATAATGGATTTCCTAATTCAAAAGAGTAACGTCTACTTCAAATTCAAATGGAAAGGAACTATATTTGGAAAGAAGTTATTCAGGGAGACAAAGTTGTTTTGGCAAGAAACAACAGAAGTTATGGCATTAATTCCTATTCAAGACAAATTATCTGCCATCAATTTCAACGGTCCCTTCACTCCTATATAAAGGACAGCAATCAACATTGAGAGGCGCGCAAGCATACACTGAAACATTCTCTCTCTCTCTCAATATTTCACAAAGCTTTTGCTTAGAACGTGAAACACTCTTTTGTTCTTACTGTTGTAATATTTGCTTATCTTAGAAGCACTCAAGATTACATAGTCTTTTTATCTATTGTTTTATTTCCTCAAGTGACTCTGCGCAGTCTGTATACTTGAGAGGACTAAGAGATCTTTCTCTTAGACGTTGGTTGTAAACAATCTTTCAAGATTAGTGGATTAAGTCCTTGTTGAAGGCGAAATCACCTTGGCCGGGTGGACTGGAGTAGCTTTGTGTTATAAGCGAACTAGTATAAATTCCTTGTGTGGTCTTTATTTTGAAAAAGCGCTTATTTTCCAAAACAATTCAAACCCCCCTTTCTTGTTTTTCTCACCTTCAAGCCTTTTTTTCAACCATGCAATCCCATCCCTGCACGGACTCAGGATCCCTCCCGTTCTGATGTGAATTCGGTGACCACTCTCCGTCCTCTTTGGCCTTAAGTGTTGCACCCACTCTCCTCCCTTTTCAGCCTCGAGTTTTACATGCCCCCCCGCTTCCACTTGGTTATCCCTGAACCACATCGTACTGGGAGAGGTCTGACTCGAATACCAATGGCAACACCCAGATTGCTTTCAAGATTACCGGCTAACCCCACAAACCAACACAAGTCTTTTTCAACATGATTTATCCTTACTCCCAGACTTTCCGGGAAACTTCTCAGAAGGTCACCCATCCAAATACCACTCCAAGTTAAGCACACTTAACTATGAAGTTCTTATTGGTTGGGCTACTGAAAAGAAAATGCATCTTGTTGGTATAGGTAGTAACAATTAATCCTTATATGCATTCCTTCAACCATGCAGTCTCATCCTTGCACGACCTCAGGATCCCTCACATTTCGATGTGAATTCGGTGACCATTCTCCGCCCTCTTCGACATTGAGTGTTACATCCACTTTCCTCCTTTTTCAGTCTCAGGTGTTATAGAGAACACTTAAATGGTTGTCTTAGCTTCTGTTTCGTTCAGGAACCAGAAATTGATGCATTTGGTGAATTGGGTCTCTTAAACTAGTGGTGCTATTCTCCGATACGGCAACACAATATGGACATGCATCATTAACACTCCAACGCTCAAGTCACTTCAAGATTTCAGACGAATATAGTGAAAAGTGGAGATCAGAAAGTGTATCTTGCTTTATCGTGTGAGCTTATTTATACCTTGAGCCATATGGAGTGGACTTTAGAAAAAAGATGAACTCTCTAACCTTATTCTTCTTGATATTACTCCCTATCCCAAAAATATTAAAATACCCTATCACCATCAAACACAACTCCTGGACAATCTAGCGGATATTAGTTGCCTATCTCTTTGTTCTAAACCCACTTAATGTTCCACCTCAACTTTAGAACTAAGCACAAAAGCACAAACTAACTTCTTTTCTTCTTTTTACACCCTGATTGTGTCTTTTGGTTTAAGGAAAGCAAAAACTCGGATGATATATGTATAGGTTGTAAGTAACTTAAAGCATGTGAAAGGGGAGCACAATCCTGGCTAATGGACAAATTAAGCCCTCGTAAACTCAAGCCTTCCTCCAAAATTAGTCGAGGAACACTATCCTTCGGAATTAGATAATGTGTACACTAGGGCTAGTCTAGAAGGAGAGTCTGACGCCAGTTCAATATCAGGAGCTATGGTAGATTAAAAGCTTGGGAAAACGGAGAGGACTGATTTAAAGCTAGAGAAATATAATTGGACGAAAAATCAAGCTTCTGATTTACCTAAAAATTAATCTCCCTAAAACCAACGGGAGAGATAATCGCGTCCTGATTAGGTGACAAAAACATATCTTCATGTGAACCACTAAAAATTGGAGAAGCTATGCCCTCTAAGAAAATGATCTTTTTCAATTCTAGTGGGAGGTACAGGAAGCAAGCTCCTGGTGGTGCCAAAAAAGAAAAGGAACAAATAGCCTTTAACTCCAAGGAACGTGGCCCATTAAAAAAAGAAGAAGAAAGAGACTTAAGTGGACTTAAAAGCCGGATCTTCTTCCTAGTAGCCTGAAGAGAAAGAGACAAGGAACAAGAGATACAAATAAAGAATTCCAAACATCCTTCTCATTGACATAAAACTCTTCAAGTAACCCATCCACATCAAAAATTAAAAGATCATACTCCCCCAAAGAGGAGAGTTTAATGGAAGAGATGCTCAGTAATGGAAGAGAACTAGAATTGTTGATTCTAGAGGAAACCACATCATTGAATGTGGCTCCATGCCCTATCGATCCTCCAAAAGTTGGAACTTGTTTTCCTTTCTCAGACCTGATGCGAGGGATAAACTTCACTTCCTGATTGTTCCTTGCAAATATTGCAAGATTGATTCTTAATTTAAAAGAACCCATCCATGAAACTTTCTCATGTTCTTTATCTCAGCAAAACGAACAAAACAAAAACGCTCTCCATACTTGATATTTTAGATTGGATAAACACCTCCCTAACCAAACCTAAACGTTTAGTTAGTGGAACCACTTAGCTTACTACTATTATGATTGGCATGTTGGATAGAATCTACTACGGGATTTTGCGCATGAGAAAAAGTTGTAACTTTTCCATGGATTAAGGATCTCAAACAATAGATTTAGGAGACCTTGAAGGAGGTTATTAAATAAATAATTGATACTTTGTAATTTATATAACTATCAAATATTCAAATAGCAAGAGTATCATCAGAGTTACATTCGTAGGTTGGAAATAAGGCATTTTATATTTAGGAATATTATAGGTTTGAAATAGAAATTTTATAGTTAGGAGAATAGTTCATGGAAGAGAAAATTTCGTATTTTGTTTGATACAAAAATGTATGATTAATTCTAGAGAGTTCTCAATTCTAAAAATCTAAAGAGTGTTCAAGAAAAATATTACAACCATAAGAAATATCTAGACACTCCAAAGACTATAAGATTTTTCTAGAAATATTATGCAAAATTACTTAATCCAAAATAACTAAGCTCAAAAAACACAAATACAAATAATAAGAAGGTTAGACTCAAATCAAGTATAATATTTCAACAATCCTCTAAATTTAATTTATGACTTCAAGCATACTACTTAGTTTCACGAAAGTTTTCAACTTGAGTTGTTCGATAAATATGTCGGTAATTTGATCTTGAGATATTACATACTTTAACTACACCTCTTTCTTCGTAATGCATTCTCTTATCAAGTGGTAAAGGATGTTGATGTGTTTACTTATTTTTTATAAAACCAGATTTTTTGACAAAGTAAGTGTTGATTTATTGTCGAAACATATTTCAATAGGATCTTCTTGTGGCATTTTTAAATCTTTTAACAAGTTTCTTAGCCTAATTGCATGACAAACGTATGATGTGGCGACAACATACTCGGCTTCACAAATTAACTGAATGATTATTGGTTGTTTCTTTGATAGGCAACTGATAACAATGTCTCCTAAAGGATATGAAACCAGTAGTGCTCTATTATTATTAATTACTGATAAATCATTCTGAGACTATTATATTCTCTATTATATAAAAACATATCCTTATAAAACATTAATTAATAACAATATCGAATATATAGAATCTATATTACATAAATAAAAAATAGCCTCTAGTACATGGTATTAGTGAATGAATATGGAGAATAGAATCTAACAGTAGACTCAATAAAGATGCAAGACTTTTATTTAAAGTGGTGGAAAGACCTCGAGAAAATTGAAAATAGATTGCAGGGATTCAATGTGAATTGATTTTCAAATAAGTTAAGAATATAAGTTAGAAATGGCGAAGAGGTGAATCGGAAGTTTTAGAGTAGAAATAAATATTCTGTTAAGTTTATGATGTTATCTTAGAGGGAGTAATTTCTTTCAGAACGTGGTCCTAACAAAGGATAATCTTAATAAAATAGATATTCTAAGTGAGACACACTTTGGATGCTCAAGAAAGTGTGGAGTGGCTGAAAATGTGTCTCATTTATTTTTCTTCTCTTCAATATATTCCGCTGTGTGGCGTATATTCTTTCTTGGTTGAATATTTCATACCATGCTTAATTCTTGCCTAGCTCATTTAGATCAATTCACATGATTGTTGTGTAGAGGTAGAGTGAGAATATATATGCTTAATTCTTTCATGAGCAATTTTCTAAATTTTTTGGATTTGAGCTTCCACATACCTTTCATCCACCATCTTGTAGTTCAAATAACGGCTGACAACATATTTATTTTCACCTGCTTTTTTAGTATCATATTTATTTTGTAGAGCTTCTCATACCTACTTAGCAGTCTTGCAATTAGTATAGTAATCATACAAATCGTCAACAAGGGTGTTGAAAATGTGATTTTTGAAAAGATAATCATAATCTTTCCAGATGGAATTCTCTTTCATGAGTTGTAAATCATATGCCTTAGCCTTAGTAGAAGAGTCTAATCCAGACGAGTTGAGAGTCCCGTATGAATCCATAGTTGTCTTACCATTAGTTAGTTCAGTTGATCCAAAAGAAACAACAAGGATATCCTCAGACAGAACATGGGTAAGCTTATTTAAATTTAAGAAAAATTTCATCTTAGTTTGCCAATATTTAAATTGAGAACCCTCAAACTTAAATGGTTTGTCAGAGATAGCAGCGACTACAGTAGTACCGATAATTTCCTTAGTAGCCATGGTAGTTAAAGCAATGTCTTAAAATTGTTGTTTTTGGTTTTGAAAATTTTCCACAAAGAAAATTATTGGGAAGAGTCGCGTACTAGGTCGTTTTCTTTAAGACGTTTCATTGTACTTCCATATGCAATGCAGTCGAGTTTCGACAATGTCTCCAGGATAAAATAACTCGTTCAAAACTATGGTTATCACTTGTGCTATAATAAATTGTTCAAAGACATACACTTTCATAAGGTGTTTAAACTACTTATAGTATCTGGAAATAATCCAGTCGTTGATGGCGCGATAAGCCACCCGAAAACTAGAACATAAAAACTAATTTGAGATGAAGAGAATGAAAGAGAGAGAAGAGAGATTCTGAAATGTTATGAAATCTGGAGTGATTTTTAAATGAGCTGGGATA
The DNA here is from genome assembly GCF_024323335.1 of Lathyrus oleraceus. Taxonomy (NCBI): domain Eukaryota; kingdom Viridiplantae; phylum Streptophyta; class Magnoliopsida; order Fabales; family Fabaceae; genus Lathyrus; species Lathyrus oleraceus. Next base: position 118,610,792 of record NC_066581.1, on the reverse strand, counting down.
CTCTAATTATAGGCAAGGGATTGAACTGAGTGGAGCGAAAATCGTGGGAGGGAGTTGAAAATGCTAGGCCCGTAGAATGATAGGTTCACTTTTATCATCAAACTTCCTTCTTCTTGCATCAGGAACATGCTTGTAGAAAATAGAGCCAAACACCTTTAGATGACTCACTTATGGTGGTTTTCCACTCCAAACTTCTTCCGAAACCTTGTTTTTCAGCTTCTTAGTAGGGCACCTATTCAGAATATAAACAATAATGGTGACAACTTCTCCCCATAAGGACTTTGGCAAGTTCTTCTACTTCAACATGCATCTCGCCATGTCTAATATGGTCTTGTGTCTTCTTTATGCTATTCCATTATGTTGAGGTGTGTAAGAAGTAGTTATCTCATGATCAATACCATGTTCTACATATAACTCTTAAAATATCTTGGATGTGTATTCGCCACCTCCATCTATTCACAGAACCTTGATCTTCTTTTCAATCTGGTTTTGGACAAGCATTTGAATCTCCTAAAGATTTCAAATACTTTGTCCTTTCTCTTGATCACATAGATCCAAAGCTTTCGACTACACTCATCAATAAATGAGACAAAATACTTGTTTCCACCAATGGTATGATCCTCGAACGGGCCACATACATCTGAATGTACTACTTATTGTATGCAAGAGGACCTCATTGGCATTGTCGAAACAAGAGACTTTATGGAGTACTTACCTACAAAGAAACCTTCACAGAGTTTGTCGGGTATCTTAAGACTTGGTATACCAGTTACCATACCTTGATTAATTAGTTGATTGAATGACCTAGGGTTCATATGCCCAAATCTTAAATGCCACAACCAACCATTCTTGTGGTCGACAACTATTTTTAGGCATTGTACCTCAGTCGAATTGATCGTTGTCTTAAATGTCATATTTTTCGACATAGGAGATTTTAAGACTAAATTATTTGAATTTTCGAATAGTTCCAAGGCTCCATTTCTCCTTTGAATAACTATGTCGACAATGTAAGACCCCAATTTTGACCCTAAGATCCCTCATGCTATCTCATCATATGCATTGGCTTTGGGATCACACCTTGGCATCCTCTTCACCCCTCATTCATTGGGTTTTCATTGAGAGATATCACCAAGCACATTTTGATTGTATCATACTTTGTCTTTCATTATTTACTAACCAAAATACCAAAAATATGTCCATGTATAGTTTGTTGCTTTTGTAGGTAGTGTTTGTGCTCACCTATGCTCCATCAAGTTCATATCTAGGGTTTGAAACCCTCAATGCAAGGAGATCAATCAAGAAATGGTTCAAATTTGTTATAGACATCATATATGTATCCCTTTGATCTTCACATAGAATTATGATCAAGAATTAATCAAGAGTTTGAAGTTTGTTTGCCTTGGAAACCTTAATTCATCTAGGGATCTTGTGTGACTTCTTCAATAAGTTTCTTCAACAATTGATCAAATATTTCAAAGGATACTTCATATTACATCATATTAAACATATATGATCCTCCATGAGTCCCAAAGATCAAGAGAATGTCAATCTAGCAAGATGGTTCATGGTGGTTGACCAGAGAAAGTCAACTAGTCAAAACTGGGGTTCACTAGACCCTATCTCCTACAATTTTTGTCATATGAAAATGATTCCAAGAGAAATGTTAGTCAAACTGACATTGCGAACAACCTTTATGTTTAAGTCAAGATCTAATTTTGCTTGTAAGGTCATTGTTTATGGAGAATGATTATAAGTCATTTTGTCTGAACCCTAGTTAGGAGGTCAACTTCTCAAGACCATAACTTGCTCAATTTTTATGATATGAAATCCATTAAAATTCCATGATAAAATTAAAGATGTATAATTCAACTTTGATGTTTGGAGGAAGTTCAAATTCAAATTTAAAATGTATGTTCCAAGAGGAAAGATTATAGGTCATTTTGGGCCACTACCATTGAACAAGTGATTTTTCTTAACTTCTAAAATGCATAACTTCTTCATGCCAAATACAAATGAGGTCAAATTAGTGACCAAATTGAATAGTTTTTAAATAGATACAACTTTTATGAAGGAACTTTTTCCATTTGAAATCCATATCAAAAGTTATTCAAGGTGGAAGAAGTGAACATTTGACTTGGTACTTAGAAAATTTTCAAATATGTTTGATTTTCCAAACTTCAACCTCAAATTTCATCATGATCCATGCTTCAAATGGAAAAGTGTTAAACATGAAAGTTGTTCCCCTTGATCCCATCTTTCCAAAACGTCTAAAAAAGTGTTGAACATGAAAGTTGTTCCCCTGGATCAATATTGAATGACTTGCGCATGTGTGCAATGTGTGGTACCATTTGGAAGAATTTCATGATCCAACTCAATTCAACATTGCATGGCTTAATGCAACACTTTCAGCATGACCTATGCACGATTTTGGACCTTTGCAAATGATTATTTGGGTTTTTCACACGCCCATGATAGCTCATGAAGAAACATTTTATTTTTGAACATTCAAATGGAAGTGTGTGAAAATCAATTTCCAAGGCTATAAATAGAAGTGCATTGTGATCAGGACTCCATCAATACCTTTCCCAAGCTTTTCCAGACCAATCCAAACCCTCCATTCGATAAATTTTTTGAATATTTATTTTTAAATAGAGTTTGAACTTCATCTTCTGTTTGGAAGTTCAAACTCTAAAAATTCATTCCCCTTTTCATCTCAATTGGTTTCTGCAAGTAAGAGGAAAAGGAAGCAAGCAAATCCAGATCAAGATCAAGTAAATTTGAAGCGACTCAAAGGTGATTTTTCATAAACTTCATCTTCGATTCTCTTTCAATTCTTCACCATTCTTTGTGATTTTTGGTTGGCTGAAGTCCTACCAATGTAGGCAACAAAATTGAGTTGCTTTGAGGTCAAATCGAAGCAACTCAGTTCATGATCCTCAAAATTCAAATCCCTGTATCTTTTCATATACTTGGAATTGGAGAAAATTGAGGTCAGATTCGTGCCCATGAGCATTTTTCCTTCAAATTAGTGTATTCACTTTTCATTTTTCATGTTGTTTTGGTTGAACCAGTCTGGTGGCCTTCACCGGAGCTAGGGCTCTGGTGATGTGTTGGCTTGACTTGAGCCATTTGGTCCTTGTCCATTGTTTTAATCTCGTCCATTCAATCCAATTACCACATGTACACACGCACTGACTTTGGAACACCATGGACATGATGTGCATGGCCATCAAATTTGTCATCTCAATTAATAAGGAAGATCTGATGGCCCTTGTTTTTTCATATTTTCTGATTTTCCATTTAATCCATTTATTTTGATTAATTCATATTAATTTCATTTCCAAAAAATATGGGACTTTCACCAAAAATCTTTAAATATTTTCCTCTTTCATTTTCTGAATTAAAATTATTTTTTGGATTAATTTTGATATTTTTTATGAATTAATTATTTTTGTGCATATTTTTTATTGTTTAAAAATACTTCTGGCTTTTCAAAAATCATGAAATTTTTTGTCTAAGGTTCTTTGACCTTCATTGACCTAGGATAAATCTCTTGGCCATTTATTTGGTGTTTTGAAGAGATTTTAGGTTTTGGCCAAATTAAGTTGAATTTAAATGCATTTTTAATTTGATTTTTAATTGATTAATTGTGCAAAAATTATGTTGAGCTATTTTTATTGACTTGTGATGTTTGACTATTTGTTTGGGCCTTGATCAAGGTTGATTTGACTTCTGTTGAGTTAAAATCATTGGATTTAGGGGATTGATGAAATGTACATTTCATCACCCAAAATGAATGAATGATTTTAATTTGATAAAATTCCTCCCATGACCAATTTGTGTTTCTCTCATCTCCCCACCCTCTTCACCTTCAATCCCATTCAATCACATCCCTTTCATCGACCAATGAAGTCTCAATATCCTAAGGCTAATTGGTTCATCAGTAACTTCATGTTAGATGAACTAATACAAGTATGGATGAGATTAGGATCATCCTTTGACCAATGAAATCTCAAGATCCCAAGGCTAATTGGTTCAGAAATAACCTTGTGTTAGATGAACCAATACAAGTATGGATGAGATAGGTCCCTCATTTGATCTTTTTATTTTAGTGTGTGGTATGTTTTAGGAGTTTGGTTCATTATACCAAATCTCTAACATGCATTAGCACCTAAATTTTTATTTCCCGGTCTTAGATAGTTGTAACTTCTACATAAGTCCAATTACGATTGCTTAACATAAAGCTAAATTTGACCCTAAAGGCATAACATTCTAGTAAGTGAGATTGTAAGTCTCCCATCTTTCATGGTATTGTGCGGAAACTTGGTCTTTTTTCCTTCCTTTGGAAGATGTCTTGGTTCAAGGATCCATGCTTGTGAATAGATGGTTGAGTGTTCTCCAAAGAATGACTTAATCAATTGAAAAGCAAAACTCCATTAACATCTAATTAAATTTGACTAACACTAACTACTATCAACTTTGATTTACCTTCAAGTCATTTACTTTATGCAATTTAATTTCAAGTCATTTACCATTCATCCCATTTTCATTTCATTAACTTGGTTATGTTTATGCCATTTTCACTTTTCTCATTTGAGCCATATATTATGATTGTATATATTTGTTTGTATATCTTGTTTGTGTTTGTGGTCTTTGGACCTTAAAATACTTAATAAACAACAAAAACCCTAAAAAATGTTTGTGTGGACTGTTGGGTTTGATCTGAACTTTTGGACTTAGGGTTAGACAACATTTCATATGCAAAAGGACTTGACCAATGCCAACATTTATGAGACCAGGTATTGTAATTTGAGCTTTAATCTGATGCAAGTATTGAGATCCACTTGAATTCATCTGCTACATGTCTTGATACAACTGTTATTTTGATCTTGTGTCTAATGCTTTATTCCGGGTTAATCAAGGAGTATTTCATCTGATAAATAAGAAGACAAAGAAGACTGCTAGCTATGGAATTGCTTGCTTGGATGTGGCTATCTTTATTTGATGCCTTGATCTTCATATTGCTAATTGCTTATGGATATTTTCTTGATTTAGAGTCCAAAGGGAAAGTGGATTTTCTATATGACATTCTTGTCTGTTGGATTGCATCCCATTGGTCAGATCTTTTCAACTCTTATCTTTTAATTTTATGATTAGAATTAGTCTTTTCATCTTCTCCCACTTCTTAAATTTCAAAATCTCTCCCCCTGTTTCATAAATCTTCTTTGCTTGTGATTTTAAAACTTAAACCTTATTTCAAATTAGAAACTTTGGCCTCATGCCATTGCATTTTTAAACTCTTTTCTTAATCAAATTTGTAAATGAACTTAACAATATTGACTTAAAATTTCAAAAGACTAAAAAAAACTAACACTCATTCAAACTCTTGGGCCCTTTGTGCCTATTTTTAATTTAAATTTTGATTAAAAGCAATCTACTCATTTTGAAATTGTTACCATAAACTACGAGGTTTTGTTCCCTCATTTTTATGTTGGTACGTAGGCATAAGTCCGAAGGTCTTGTCAGAAACAAAAATATAATCAATGAATTCTTTTCTCATCCCCACACTCTATTTTAATCAAACATCTTTTATACAAAAAAACACATACACACATAAAAAAGGGCTCCCTAGGAGTACCTAGGACACTTTGGATGCTAACACCTTCCCTCTGTGTAACCAACCCCCTTACCTGTAATCTCTGGCATTTTATTAGTTTTGATTTAAAAACTTCTTATCTTTGGGTTCTGGTCGTACTTTTCCCCTTTCCTTTGGAAATAATAAAAGCGCGGTTACAACTCTGGTTTTATTAACGTTGAGCTTATTCATAGCTTAATGGTCATGAATTTACCGCTACAAAAATCAAGTGGCGACTCTGCTGGGGAGTAGTCCTCAGTGGGTATAGCATACCATTTTATGCGTATATATTTGTATATTTGATGTTTGTATACTTATTTGTGTGATATAATTTGTCTGATGTGCTTGGTGATCTCTGTGTGGTGAGATAAGTTCTAACCCGAACTTGAGTGCAATTAAGATAGGAGGACGGTATAGTCAAGTTCTACTTGTGTGGAGTAGTCCTTAACAAGTTTTCTTGAGACCCATCTACTAAGTGGAGACCCTTTTGGAGTTACTAATGTCACACAAGTTATTTGTGTTTAGGCATTACTTTCTCTGATTTGGGGTCCGAGAAGCTGAGGACCGTAGAACATTTAACCCAACTTGGCCTATTTAGGACGTAGTCCAAAGACTGTTCGAGTGTAGACTTGATAACTGTTGTTATGCGATACTACACTCGGACGAGTTTGTCTTGAGAATATTATCGGTTGATGAATCAATCATCCTAACCTATAATATCTGATAGATGGAATTAAGACTCTGGGAACTTTTTAGAACATGATTTAATGGTTTTTATCCTTAGTACACTCCTTTGGGATGGTTCTTAACCTAACTCCATGCTCGTGACTCACAACAAACCCTTTGATTCTTGGTTGATCTGATCAAGTCTTGTCAATATCAATGGAACTTGGGTGTTGATAAGGTGAAAACCATAATCCACAAAAATGGATGATTGATCTTGATGATGACTTCATCCATCCCGTGACCTTTATTTGTGCTTGCCTGGTGTGTGATCCCTTATTTGTGATTGTTGCATTCATGCATACATGCACATCATAACATTCATCACAGAAAAATAAATTTCAAGGAACTGAAGTCTTATTTGCAAATATTTTCAGACCATGGATTATGGACGAAGGAACACTAAGAAGTATAGTTTCAGACGTCCTGATTTGAAATAGCTAAGGAAGCTATCATCTTTTGTATTAGATCCCTTAGACTTCAACCAACATCGTGGAAAGCTTTTATCTATGTTGTCTGCTGATGTGGTTTAAGGAATCTTGAGTGTTTTGGTTCAGTTCTATTACCCTCTCTATTGTTGCTTCACTTTTCTCGATTATCATATTATGCCTATGTTAGAGGAGTATGCCCATCTCTTGGGGATACCTGTTTCTGAAAAGGTGCCTCTTAGTGGATTTGAGGAGATTCCCAAATATCATATCATAGCCGAAGCTCTTCATCTGAAGAAGTCTGAGATTGAGGCTCATTGGGTGAAGAAAGGAGGAATTATTGGGTTTACTTTTGAGTTTCTCATTGGTAAAGCTATTGTCTTTGCTCAAGCCGGTAGTGTGGATGCTTTTAAAGCCATCTTTGTGTTGCTCATCTATGGTTTGGCTTTGTTCCCTAACATTGATGGTTTTAGTGATGTTAACACCATTAGAATCTTCTTGATTGGGAATCCTATTCCTACTCTGTTGGGTGACATGTACTTCTCTTTGCATTTGAGGAATTCTAAAGGTGGTGGAACCATTATGTGTAGTGTTCCTCTTCTGTACAAGTGGTTTATTTCACACTTGCCTCAGACGCCTGCTTTTATGGAGAACAAACAATGTATATGGTGGTCCCGGAGACTTATGTCTCTCGCTAATGATGATATTGTTTGGTATGATTCTACATTAAGTAGTGTGGATATTGTTGATAGTTGTGGTGAATTCTATAATGTGCCTCTCATTGGTACTTAAGGAGGAATTAACTACAATTCTGCTTTGGCTCGTCGTCAACTTGGGTTCCCCTTGAGAGACAAACCTAATAACACTCAGTTAGAAGGTATTTTCTATCAAGAGGTTAAAGATCCCCAACATTTGAAGCTAAAGATGATATATGCTTGGCATAAGGTGCATAGGAAAGGAAGATCCGAGCTTGGTCTGTGCAACTGTGTAGCTTTGGAAGCTTACACTCTTTGGGTAAAGAAGAGAGTTTTGGAGTTAAAGATGTCGTATGCTTGTGAAAGACCTATGTCTTTGGTTATGGCTGAGCGACCAACTCTTCTTATCCAAGATGTAGAGGAGTTGGAAGACGCACTCGCCAAGATAAATCAAGAGAAAGACATGTGGGAATAACGGTTCCACGCTTTGAGCCAAAAGCATGAGGAGTTGTAGCTTGAGTCAAAAGACAAAGATGCTCTAATTGACCTTCTTGAAGACCGAGCAATGAGGAGACAGAGGGAGCCAGAGGGTACATTTTCCTCTGGTATGCCTCAGCCTTCCGATACTTGGAAGAAGATTGTTGACCAGGTTGTCCTTGAGAAAGCTAAAATGAAGACATCTTTTGAGACCGAGATTCGACGCATCCGAAGGAAGTATGCGCTAACAGCCAGATCATCTGACGTTGTTCCTAGGGGATCCTTAGGATGATTAGTTTCCTTTTCACTTATATTTGTGCTTTGGTTTCTGAAATTGTACCCAGTGTAATCCTCCCAAGTTTTTATGAATAAAAGAGATTTTATGGTCAATCAAATTGTTATTATTGTTATTATATACTTTGGTTTCATGCATCATTTGCATAGTTGATTTTATGTCGCCAGATTGTCTTCTCGGTTATTCTTTTATGCTTCAGCCAAGCTGACTCACCTCTATAACACTCGCGCCAATCAACCTAAGATCATGGAGCATTTGGGACAATATAACAGAGAGCTGAAGGATGAGATTGCACGGTTGACCGCTATGATGGAATCTATTCTCGCCGTGCAGAATCAGTCTTCACCAACTCCCGCAACTCCTCCCTAGAGAACTGTCTTTTATGAGGTGGCTACCTCGACTATTCCTATTGTTTCCAGCCAATCTGGTCCGTCCATGCCTGCTGGATTCCTGTGGGGAATGCCATCAAACTTTGTGCTTGAAGGGTTTACACCTACCTTTATCTCTATGTCGACATCTATCCTGGTCATGTTTGTGCCTCTTCCAATTGTTCATACGTTGCCCCGTGTTGAGGAAACCATCTACCATTCTGAGCCATCTGAGGGCTCAGATGTTTATGAGAAGATGGATGAAATGAAGGATCAATTTCTTGAGCTGCGAAAGGAGTTAAACACATTGAGAGGAAAGAACTTGTTTGGCAAGTGTGCTGATGAACTCTGCTTGGTACCAAATGTGAAGATCCCGATGAAGTTCAAAGTCCCTGACTTTGAAATGTATAAGGGAAGTACTTGTCCGCTGAGCCACCTTGTTATGTACACCAGAAAGATGTCAACTCAAACTAATAATGATCAGTTTTTGATTCACTACTTTCAAGATAATTTGACTGGTGCTGCTCTGAGATGGTATATGGGGCTAGACAGTGCAAGTGTTCGTACTTTCAACAATTTGGGTGAAGCCTTTGTCAAGCAGTATTAATATAATAAGGATATGGCGCCTGATAGAGACCAGCTGAGGTCTATGTCTCAGAAGGATAAAGAGATATTTATAGAGTATGCTCAGAGGTGAAGGGAACTTGCTGCTCATATTAATCCTCCATTAGAAGAGAAAGAGATGACAAAGATTTTCCTAAAGACCTTGAGTTCGTTTTATTATGAACGTATGATTGTCAGTTCCCCCAGTGACTTTACCGAAATGGTGAACATGGGGATGATGTTAGAAGAGGGATTCCGTCAAGTACGTATGTCTAAGGAAGAAGCGTAGTCCATTAAGAAGTACGGTGGTGGTTTTTCCAAGAGGAAAGAGGGGGAAACCAATTCAAAATCTGTAGGGGGGCAGCGGACGTCTCATGTTAGAAGGAGTTCTCAACCGCGTCAGCATCAACATCAAGTTTCATCAGTGATTCCTGTATTTTCCAACAAATGCAATAATCAATTTGTTCCAATTCAACAATAACAATGTCAACAACAACCACAACAAAGAACCAACAACAACAACAACAATAATCAACAACAAAGCTTTGAGAGGAAGAAGGTCTCTTTTGACCATATTCCTATGGCATATGTAGAATTATATCCATCTTTGGTTCTCAAGAACCTACTCCAACCAAGAAATCCACCTCAAATTCCTAAGCCACTTCTATGGTGGTTCAAACATGAACTCTGTTGTGCCTTTCACCAGGGAGCCCATGGCCATGACATTGAGAACTGCTATTCGTTGAAGTACGAAGTACAAAACCTCATGAAGAATGGAATGGTTTCCTTTGAGGACCGTGCGCCTAATGTGAAAGTCAATCCATTTCCTGCTCATGGTAATGCTATTGTCAATATGGTGGATGGTTGTCCAGGGAATTTCCGAGTCTTTGATGTACGAAGTTCTATAGGTCTCTAGTGGAGATGCATAGAACATTATGTTTGATCAGTGATGTGAGCACGACCATGATGGTTGTATAATCTGTAGTGTGAACCCCTGTGGGTGTATGATCGTCAAGAGGGATATCCAGAGGTTGATGGATGAGAATGTAATCTAGATTCAACAGTCAAGGGATATAGATGATGTTAATGTGATTGTTCCGGTGTCTAAGACCCCTGAGCGGGTAGTAATTCAATTTGACAGCAGTAGCGGAAATAACATTAATAGATCAGTATCGCCGTTGGTTATACAGTTAGCGGTAGATGATGGTGGAAAATGGTCAAGAGATGTGGTTGCCCGATTCATCAAGAAAGAAATCATTTGTCGCTATGGGATTCCCAAAAGAATCATTACTGATAATGGTTCTAATCTCAACAACAAAATGATGAAGGAGTTGTGCCAGAACTTCAACATTCAGCATCACAATTCTTCCCCTTACCGCCCTAAGATGAACGGTGTTGTTGAAGCGGAAAATAAGAACATAAAGAAGATTGTGCAGAAGATGGTCGTTACGTACAGAGATTGGCATGAGATGCTACCCTTCGCCATGCATGGGTACCGTACTTCAGTACGTACATCGACCGGGGCAACCCCTTACTCCCTTGTGTATGGTATGGAAGCAGTCCTACCTGTTGAAGTGGAGATTCCTTCTCTAAGAGTCCTGTTGGATGTCAAGTTAGACGAAGCTGAATGGATTCGGACAAGGTTCAATGAGTTAAGTCTTATCGAAGAGAAGCGAATGGCAGCCACTTGTCATGGGCAGTTGTATCAAAGTCGGATGAAGAGAGCCTTTGATCACAAAGTGCATCCTCGATGCTTCCAGGCCGGAGATTTGGTGTTGAAAAGGATCCTTCCTCCTCAGACAGATCATAGGGGAAAGTGGACTCCTAACTATGACGGACCGTATATTGTCACCAAGGTTTTTGATGGTGGGGCCTTAATGCTTGCGACGATGGATGGTGAAAACTTCACTTCCCCGGTGAACTCAGACGCAGTTAAAAAATACTTCGCATGAAATAGACCCGCTGGACAATAAAAAGAGTAGTCCAGGCAAAAATGGGCATCCCGGCGAACCAAGAAAATGAAAAAGGTTCGGACAAAAATTAGGGATTAAAAGTGAAAAGATTGTACACCCGGTAAGTTGAAAACCTGAAAAGGCAACTTAGGCAAAAATGGGTATCCCGGTGGATTGAAAACCCAAAAAGGGCGATCCAGGCAAAAGTTAGGGATTAAACGAATGACTGCGATCTGAGTAGTTCTGAATCTCATCTCGTGTCAATGACTGGAAAGTTTTGAAGTATAGGAAACAGTCCAATCACTCTTTTCAGAAAGCTGATCATCTGGAGGATCTTGAAGACGAGCAAGTCATAGCAGAATTGGAACCCAATAGAAATCCATTTCACATTGCCATTAGATTAATGTCTGTTTTTATCTGTTTCGCGATTACCTCTTTCCAGGGATTGCTTCATGATGTAAATGCCTATTCAGAGGCCGTTCAATCAATAAAATCATGTTATTCAGTATATATTTGTTTTCACTTTCATTTTTCTGTTTTGTTTGCAAAAATGACGTCCGAATTTTTTGATAAACATTGCATCGTGACACATAAGAGCTTTACAGGTACATGCTTAATAAACATCTAAAATTTCTGTAAATTTTAAGTGCTTTGGATCGTCTATTCAGAACAGGTACCCTCGGGGCATTTCCTTAAAATCCCCTGCAGATGATCGTGAATGTTTTCCCCCAGCAGACGAATTCGGTATCTTATCCCTGCAGAGCTGATCAGAGCGTTGGATTCTTCAATCCCTAGCAGGTTCTCACCACTGTACCTCCCCCCCCAAGCGGTGGTTTCAGATTATACACTCCCCAGTAGAGTTGACAGTGTCAGACTATATACCCCCAGCGGAGTTGACAGTGCCAGACTGTATCTTCCCAGCAGAAGCGGCTGCTCCTCAGAGTTCGAGGACAGATCGATAATCCCAATGCCAGATCCATGGTTTCTTTCCTTGAAGCAGAACCTCGGTACCGTATCGGTGTTTGCTTCCCCTGCTGAGTCATCTCTCGCAGATCGTGGTTGCCAGAACCACTATCGCTTTCCCCAACAGCAGGTTTTCAGTGTCGTTCTCTCCCCAGTCAGCATCTCGGTATTTCGTCATTGCTAGAACACCGTGTGGCGGGTCATTTCCCCACAGAATTCTTTGCTCTGTGCATCTCCAGCAGCCTTGCCAGGGTCCAGAAGATGGTGATCATTTCCCCAGCAGATCCCCTTGCCTCAGCTTGGCATTCTACCCAGCATTTCGCATCCCTGCATGTAGAATCATATTGCATTGCATCCTCCCAAATCGCGTAGCATTTCCATTTTCATGGAGCATTACGCCATTGAAAAATTCAAACATACGCATGTAAGCATAAAACATTTTCGGTATCCCAAGTGATAAGCCAGAAGTTGTTTCCAGTACTCAGACTGAAGATTGTTCATGACTTACCTTTGTTATCCCCAGCAAGTGTCATTGGTCCATGCGCCGCCTCTATTATCGTTCCCTATTTCTGCCGATGCTGACAGGCATGAAGTTTCCGGTATTCAGACCGAAGTGGCGTTCAGGCCAGTTTTGCGATGTTCAGATCGAAGAAGTTTCCGACGTTCAGGTCGATGCAACTTGTGGCGTTCAGGCCAGTTTTGCGATGTTCAGATCGAAGAAGTTTCCGACGTTAAGGTCGATGCAACTTGTGGCGTTCAGGCCAGTTTTCCGATGTTCAGATCGAAGAAGTTTCCGACGTTCAGGTCGATGCAACTTGTGGCGTTCAGGCCTGCTTTCCAATGTTCAGATCGAAGAAGTTTCCGACGTTCAAGTCGATGCAACTTGTGGTGTTCAGGCCAATTTTCCGACGTTCAGATCGAAGAAGTTTCCGACGTTCAGGTCGATGCAACTTGTGGCATTCATGCCAATTTTCCGATGTTCAGATCGAAGAAGTTTCCGACGTTCAGGTCGACGTAACTTGTGGCATTCAGGCCAGCCTCTAGGTGTTCAGACCGATATTAATAATCTCATATCTACCGATGTTCAGATCAAAGTCATTTCCAGTATTCAGACTGATGAGCGGCATTCAGGCCATGGTTATTTCTGTGTTATCATTTATTTTGGTATCCAGGTTAACATTCTTTTTCGGTATTCTGACTGACTCTCACCGTACCAGACGAATTCTTCTTTCAAGACCACCTTTTTGCCGATTCTGACAGGCATTGTTACTTCACTTCACTTTAGTGCAAATTTTCGGGCTTTTATTGTATTCAATCCCTTGTTACTTCGAAAGTACAAAAGCCGCTGCTATCTTCTTTCCAGGTCTCTAGTTGATTGAATAGGGGCAGCTCTAATACCCCAAAATTTACCCTTCATTTTTCCTGGAAGCATACGCTTTACACCTCATGCATGCATTCATTTTTTAGGTCATTTAGCATTTGCACTTCATCATGGCAATCGGAATCGGATCTAAGAAGCTTGAACATCATCCAGGACACTTTGTGGGCTCTATTTAGATGATCAGTCAACACAAGGGAAAGACTTGAGTTACTTCTAACAGGGGTCTATTCGTCAGTCAAAACGTTAATCTTGAAGGAGCAAAGGTTTGTTCATGAGCTGTTATGCTCGCTAGGCGAAGCCCATGTGTTTTGAAAAAAAAACACGAAAAAGAAGGTAGCGCAGTTCCTTCATCAAGGCATGCCTTTTTGCATGAGCATCCCAAACCCTAATCCTTCATTGGTTTTTCTTCTCCTAAACACACGTTTACTCCTTCTACTACAGGTGAGTAAGTCTTCAAAGGTCGAGCATCCGATAGATTGCGTAGTAACGTCGGCCGCCTCCAAAACATAATCCTTAACCCCGTAGTTAGCCGAACTACGGCTTGCTCTGATTCTCATTCCAGATGAGATACATAGGCATAAGACGCGATGTCTTAGCGAGGACACATCCCCCCAACCCATAGGTCATCCGAGCTACGAAGACTCTGATTCTCATATTCAGATGAGATACGTATGCAGTGGATGCGACATCCGCGCGAGTCATTTTCATTTAACCCCTTTTTTAGTAAACATCACAAGATAAACTCACACCCTTTAGACAAGAACTACAAAAGTGGATCTCGTAGAGTACTACAGATTTGTAGGGGTGCTAATACCTTCCCTTCGCATAACCGACTCCCAAACCCAAGATTTGGTTGCGAGACCTTGTCTTTTCCTTTCCTCTTTTCAGGTTTACTTCGAGCGTTTCCTTTCCTTCCTTTGGGATAAATAACGCACGGTGGCGACTCTTCTGTCATTTTCTTTCGCCGGTTGTTTTTTTGCACACTGTATTTTTCAGGTTGCGACAGCTGGCGACTCTGCTGGGGACTCGGTTTCCCTAAGAGAGTCCCTCCTAGCTTTTGTAGTTTGTTTGTTTATTAGGTGGTCATGCTTTTGTACAGCTATTTATTTACCTGCTTTACCTTATTGCATTGTGTACATATCATTGTTGTATCTGTTGGCTGGCTATGGCTGCTTGCTGTATTTGTTGGCTGGCTATACCCGAACTCGAGTGCACTTAGGATAGGAGAATGGCATAGTCTTGTCAACTTGTGTGGAGTTATTCCTTAGCAAGTTGACTTGCAAGCCCATTCACTTGGTGGAGGTCATGTTGAGATCAATAATGTCACACAAGTAAGTTGTGGTTAGACATTACTTTTTCCAATATAGACCTTAGAAGCTGAGGACCTTAGTTTACCAAACCCATCTTGGCCTATTCGTAGGACGTGGTGCGAAAGTCGTTCAAGTGTAAGATTTGATACGATTGTTACGCGATACTACACTCATAAGAGTCTCTCTTGAGAATATTTTTGGAATACGAGTAGTCGTTCCTCCGATAATATCCGAAAGATGGTATTATGACTATGGGAACCTTTTGTAGAACATGTTTGGCAGGTTTAAACCTTAGTACACTCCTGTTGGGTGGTTCTTAACCTAAACTCCATGCTCGTGACATGCAACAAACCTTTGATTCATGGTTGATCCGATTAGGTATCCTTAATATCAATGAAACTTGGGTGTTGATAAGGTGTAAACCATAATCCACCAAAATGGGTGGTTGATATTAAGGATAACATGATCCATCCCATGACCTTTGTTTGGTGTGCTCTTAATTTCTCTCCAGACAGTGCAACCTGACAGTTGTTCAAGCAGATACAGCGATCCTGATTTCCATGCCACTGCACTTCATTCACATCATTTTGCATCACATCATTTTGCATTCATAATCATTCACACACGTTTATCCATTTCTGTGGGGTTTATATCTTCTACTTGATTCTAGTCGGAATTTTCTTGGTTCTCGTCAACGGCTTAGTCTTTTTTTTTACATCGTTTATCTATTGAGAGACTGGAATCAAGGGGGTAGAATACCTTTGGAATTGATAAACATGTCATTGCATTTACATATTCATTAGCATGTCTTGCATAACAGGTACCGCCACAGTGTTCTCAGTTTGTTTGCTGTTCCATCAGCAGGATAGCTGACCCAGGCATTCACCGGTACGGTACCCGTAGAAACCAACAGAGAGTAATAGAAAGCCTACAGGCAGAGTTCGCTGAGATGAAAATCCGCATGAATCAATTCATGGATGTGGTTCAAGGGGTGGCTCAGGGACAGCAAGAGCTCAGGCAGATGATACAGAGGAATCCCCCTGCTCAACCAGAGACGGTGACTAACCAAAAGTACAAAAATATGTCATCTAACCTTTGTCTTGCAGATGAAGCAATCACAGGTCAAAGCAGTCAAAGGCATTCATTGAGTAATAAGTGGTGGCCATTCTTGAGAATTTGGACCCCACAATCATTCACAAGAGCTTACATGAGCTATGTTATCATTTTGAAGCAAAATCCCAAGTGGTAGAGGCTTGAATTTCATCTGAACATTGCCAGGTCATCTGAAGACCTAGAAAGTCAACTGCCAAGTCAATTGTGGATTTGGAGGTGGGAAGTGATTAGAAATACCTCATTCATGTTCAAATAAGTCTCATTTGACATTACAAACATCAACATTGAAGAAAATAAAGTCAGGTCAAAACATTCCAAAAATAGAAAGTGACCTATAATTCAAAATTGACAAAAATGGAAAGGTTTTAACCTAACTTCAACTTCAAATTACGTCATCAAGAGAGCTTCAAACGAAACTTTGTTGAACATGAAAGTTGTAGATCTTTCTCTCCCATTTCCAAAAAGTCCAAGATCATCAATTTCTCATGTGTGGTTAAGGAGATATGATCAAAACATGGCAAAGTGTACTTGAAGATTCAAATGTGCATAACTTCTCAACCAAAACTCCAAACTGGATGGTTCTTTTTGCATTGTTCTTATTTTGACCTCTAAATTCCAAATCATGCATTGCATTTCATCAATTATCATCATATGAACATTTGCCATTTCACTTGATTCTTGGAGGGAAAATATGAAGTTTAAAATTGGTGCATTATTTGAACATTCCACCATTGCCTTTAGCTCCAAAATGATTTTTTTGAGTGAAAACAAACACAATCCCGTGCACTGTTCACCATGCATTTTTATGCATAGGGTGAAAAAGCTAAATTGCACAAACACCTCATTTTGCTAATTCCACTTACCATTGGCTAAACATGATTAGAAGGGTGATTAGCATAACATATATAAATGAAACCCTAACTGTTTTCAGCATTAACAACAATCACAATCTCAGATCTAGATAAAAACACCAAAAATTTTCTCTCACTTTTTTCTTGCAATTTCTTCACATTCAATCCATTCTTCTTGCTTGATCCTTGTTTCTGAGTTGTTCTTGAGTAGGTTTACATGTGGAGTTGAAGAAAACAGTACAAGATTGAAGCATATCGAAGCTTGAAAGCATCCATGGCAAATTCAAATTCTGGTGGATTCGTGTGCAATTGAACCTCCTTCTCTCATCCAATCAACTCTACAAGCATCATAGAGGAGGTTTTGAGCATTGCAAGGCCTGGACAACACAAAATCCAGTTCTACTCTCCAAGAGGTTACAAAATCGATCTCTCTAATTCTTAAAATTCTTATGCTATTGTGATAAATCTAAGTATGCTGAGTAAATTGAGCTTTAAATCATGAAAATCCATGCTGTTTTGAGTGCGATCTGCTTGTTTAAAGTTTTGATGTTGATGAAATGTTTATTGATTATTGATGTATGATGAAAGATCTACACGATGCCATGCTCATTTTTAATTTCTGGACACTTTGAATTTTTCTGGAAATTTATGGATGAAGATCTTCATATGTTCATATAATCTCCAGTTTTCCTGCGAATTCTGTTGTGAAACGCATAGGCTTTGTTGCGGATTTTGTTACGAGTTCATCATGTTTACCTGCGGATTCCAATTGCCATGCATGCACGTGTTTTAGGGTTTGATGACAATACGCTGTCGTTTCAGCCTTGGCGCGCTTCAGTTCAAATGTGAACTGACTTCGATTCCTGGCCAGCGCTTAATTTCAAATTGCCTTGTGTTTTCTCCTTTCCCTCCACATTTCGATGTACATGCTTCACATCATTTTATTTTATTTTTTCTTTATCTTACAAAATTCATATTAATTTGCAAAATCATCCAAAAATTATGAGGTTTTTTGCATTGCATTTCTTATTCTGTCTATTATTTTTTGATCATTTTTTCCATAAATTGTGCTTGGCTGGTTTTTGTTTTGTGCTAGGGTATTTGAACATGTATCCATTTTGTACCTTGCCTTGCTATATCATTTGTGAAATGCTGGTCTTTTATCCAATGAATCTGAAAATTTGCATGATGAAACTAGACATGTTGCTTGACATTTTGGTGTTGATTTCGTATTTTTACCATTTATCATTTCTGTTTTATGATCATGTTAAGTTGGTGTGACAATTTGTGTCACACCTTTGCTTGTTCATTTTATGTGATGTGTTTGCCATGCCAAATGATCTCCAATTGCCTTGATTTTTTGTATGATGCATATTATGGATGTTGTGAATGAGCATGAACTTTCTTGGAATTATTTGATTGATTTCTGATTTAATTGAGATTTTTCATTCTGGTTGGTCACATTTGGGATTTAAAATTATCTTGAACTTCAATTGATCATGAAATGCTTTTGGTATATGTTATTGATGTGAGACCTTTTGGATTGTTTTAAGATTTGTTTGAAGTTGATTCATGTTAATTTTCAGCTTCTGTTTTGAATTTTTTATCCATCTTTGACCCTAGGCTTTGACCTAGTGGTTTGCCTCTCATGTTTGAAGCTTTGATTTCAGGTTGAACATCCAAGTTCCATAGTTGTTGATGCTCCATCACTTGAGCATTAATGTTTGCCTTTGATTACTAATCTTTGTGTGTTTTGTAGGTTGATGTTAGCTCATTTGAGTTTGACCTTTGGCTTATGCATTGTGTACATTGGGATTGTTTGTTACTCATTGACTGTTGTTTAGTTGTCTGAACTTTATACTGATTTGTTTGATGTTTCCACAGGTACATTAGTTGCTTTAAGTTCATTTTGAACTTGCTTTTTCTTGGTTGCTTAACCACTTAGGTATAACCTCTCTTCTTCATGTAGTCTGGAAGACCTGTCCTGTTATGTGGGCAGGCACCTGTCTGAAGTCCTCCTTAAGAGGCAATGCTTGTGTTTGTTTATCTTTATGCCAAGCAGGAAAAGTCCTCTTATGAGGCAATTGGCAGATAAAAGAGACGTGTAATCCATCTCCTACTATTCAGTATGTCATCCCCTTACTCACATAACATGTTGATGCATTGTGGATATTAACCCAAGATCTTATAGAGTCATTCATTTGTGGAGAAGAGTTCCTACTTTCTGAACTCCCACACTTTCTATTATTCAAAGCTCTCCCAGGCCAGGGATAAGAGCTATGAGGCACACCCCTCATCTCCATTTCATCTGCTTCACATTAACTCTTAATGTTAAGGTTAAGAGCTCACATTACCCAATTCCAGTTGACTGTAAAGTCTAACCTTGTTTGAGCCTAATTGCTTGTGTATAGTGTGTGCTAGTTGACTTGGTTGTCGATTACTTGATTCATCTGTGCCTATCTGCTTATGTATGCCTCTGTGCATTTATCATCATTAATTGTACATCATTGCATGATCATTGTTCACATCTTTGTGACATCTTTGTTTGTCTATTGAGGATTCAATTGTAAGTCCATATATTGGCCATTGTTTCCTATGATGTGGAAGGAGTCAAGTGTAAGACCATTTATTGGCAACTTGTTTCCTCTTGCTTAGTGCATTTGTTTTGTCTGTTGTATGTGAGGAGTCAATTGTAAGTCCATTTATTGGCAGTTGTTTCCTATGATCATCTTGTGGAGATTGGTATAAGTCCATATATTGGCATCTGGTATCCTTGTCTTGTTTTGTTCCAGGAGATTGGTATAAGTCCATATATTGGCATCTGGTATCCATGTTTGTTTTAGGAGATTGGTGTAAATCCATTGATTGGTATCCGGTATCCACCTTTGTTTGTGAGATTGGTGTAAGTCCATTGATTGGCATCCGATATCCATTTGTTTTGTTTATTTGCTTATTGCTCATTGCCTATTCCAAAGGGATCACTTGAATCCTCTACATATGATTTCGAAAGGTGAACATCTAAGAAGTTTTACACTCCCTCACCCTCCATCCTTTTGTTTCCTAAACCTCCATTTGCATGTTAACCCAAACCTGAAAACTATTGTGCAAACATTTTCATTTATTTTCAAATTAGAAACCTAGGCCTTAAGCCTTTGATTTTTCAAACTTCATTTTCACAATACTTCTTTCGAATTAAATCCTAATCATACTTTGACCCTTTTTTGTGAATAAATCCTAATTGGTTAATCCAACTCATTCAATTGTTTTTGGCTTTGTCCATTCTTGATAAGTTTTCATACATTAGCCATAGGTTTGATTTATCCTAGTTGGTTGATGTTAAACTCACCTTTTGTCCTTAGTGATTGAATTGTAAGACTTCCTTGCTTATTATAGGGTTAACCCCTCACTAGCAAGTTGAAGCTTTTCTCACATGGTGGACTTGTTGTTTGTATAAGGTTGAGTTTTCTCCCGTGGATAACGAAAGACCTTAGGGCTTTTGTTTTAAAATGAACCCACTCATATTTTGGAAATCTTTTAGCCGAACTACGGCGTTTTGATCCTTACCTTCCATGGAAAGGTACGTAGGCAACGGGTTCATCCGTTCAAACACAAAAATAATAACTTGTATATTCTTTTCTCTTCTCTTCAATCCATGTTTGCACAATAAATATTTCATAAACAAATAACATTTCATTCAACAAGTTGTGAAAAGGGCTCCCTAGGAGTACCTAGGACGTTTTGGGTGCCTAACACCTTCCCATTGCGTAATTAACCCCTTACCCAGATCTCCGATCTTTTCATTAGTTTTCTATGTGTAAAACTTCTTAGACTTTTGTTCGCTTTTTAGCCATTCCTTTGGATAAATAAAAGTGCGGTGTCGACTCGATCTCTTTGTATGCTTTGCTTTTGGTTTAATCAATAAATCATAAAGTGACGAATACACCGCTACAGAAAAGTGGCGACTCTGCTGGGGACCTATCCTTGGTGGTATTGCCTACTTTTCACCCTTGTTTTGTGATATTGTTTATTTGTTATGTGAAATATTTTTGTACAATTTGGGATGAATGTATTGATTGTAATGTTTGAATTGCTTGATATACAATTGCTGTTTGCTTGGTGATCTCTGTGAGATGAGTTCTATACCCGAACTCGAGTGCACCTTAGGATAGGAGAATGGCACAGTCTTGTCGACTTGTGTGGAGTATTCCTTAGCAAGTTGACTTGCGAGTCCATTCACTTGGTGGAGGTCATGTTGGATTAATAATGTCACACAAGTTATTTGTGGTTAGGCATTATTCTTTCAATCATGTGCCTTAGAAGCCAAGGACCTTAGTTTACCAAGCCCATCTTGGCCTATTTTTAGGACGTAGTGCGGAGGTCGTTCAGATGTCAGATCTGATGCGATTGTTACGCGATACTACACTCATAAGAGTCTCTCTTGAGAATATTTTTGGAATACGAGTATTCGTTCCTCCGATAATATCCGAAAGATGGGACGATGACTATGGGAACCTCTGGTAGAACATGTTCGGCAGGTTTAAACCCTAGTACACTCCCAATGGGTGGTTCTTAACCGAGACTCCATGCTCGTGACTCTCAGCAAACCCGTGATTCATGGTTGAGTCGTTCAGACAACCTTAATATCAATGGAACCTGGGTGTTGATAAGGTGTAAACCATAATCCACCAAAATGGATGATTGATATTAAGGATGATTGAGCCGGTTCATGTACCGTTAATATCACCGGGACTTGGGTGTTGATAAGGTGAAAACCATAATCCACCAAAATGGATGATTGATATTAAGGATACTATGAGCTTTCCCATGACCTTTGTCTGGTGTGATTTGCTTGATCCTTGAGTGTGATTGTTGCATTCATGCATTCATGCATTCATCTGCATTCATGTCATCAGAAAAAATCAGAAAATTTTCAAGGAACTTAAAGGGTTTATTTGCAAAATTTTCAGACATGGAAAGACCGAAAAGGCATACAAAGAAGTATAGCTTTAGACAGCCTGATGTGAAAGAGTTAAGGAATCTGACATCTTATGTACTAGATCCCTTGGGTTTCAAAGCTCGTTATGGGAAGCTTCTGCCTCTGTTGACTACTCAGGTTGACGAAGGGTTGATGAGTACTTTGGCGCAGTTCTATGATCCTCTGTATCACTGTTTCTCTTTCCCGGACTTCCAGCTATTGCCTACTTTGGAGGAGTATGCTCATCTTGTGGGTATTCCTATTCTGGATCAGGTGCCGTTCAGTGGCTTGGAGAGTATTCCGACTGCTCGAGAGATTGCAAACTTGTTGCACATAGATGAATCTTTGATTAAAGCTAATATGACTACCAAAGGTGGAATTCAGGGCCTTCCTTCTGATTTCCTCATCGCTCAAGCTACCGTTTATGGGAAGGCCATGAGTGAGGATGCCTTTGAGGCCATATTTGTGTTGCTCATCTATGGTTTGGTATTGTTCCCCAGCATCGACAAATTTGTGGATGTGAACGCCATTAGGATCTTTTCTGTTCTTAATCCCGTCCCGACTCTGTTGGGTGATGCCTATTTCTCTTTGCATCTGAGGAATGCAAAGGGTGGAGGAGTTATTGTGTGCTATTTGCCTCTGTTGTATAAGTGGTTTATTTCTCACTTACCGCAGACGGTTGCTTTCAAGGAGAACAAGGGATGTCTACGGTGGTCCACGAGACTCATGTCTCTCACTAATGATGATATCTCTTGGTATGATCGCGTGTATGATACAGTTCAGATCATTGATTATTGTGGTGAATTCCCTAATGTGCCTCTTTTTGGTACATGTGGTGGAATCAGCTACAATCCTATCTTAGCACGTCGTTAGCTTGGGTTCCCCCTAAAGGATAAACCTCATAACATTTTGTTAGAAGGTGTGTTCTTTCAGGAGGGTAAAGATCCCCAAGGCCTGAAAGCCAGGATGGTTCGTGCTTGGCGCAAGATTCACAAGAAAGGTAGAAATGAGTTGGGTCCGAAGAACTGCATTGCTTTGGAGCCTTGTACTTCTTGGGTCAGACAGAGAGCTTCTGAGTATCTTATGCCATATGACTATCCGAGACCTACACCGTTGGATGTGGCTGGGCCTTCAACCCTCCCCAACCAAGGCGTAGAGGAGTTGAGAGAAGAAGACCTTTCACGTGCCTGGATCCGTGAAAGAGAAGAGTTGCTTCAGCAAATCAAGGAGAAGGACGCTCTGATCGAGTTTCTCGAGCATCAGGTGATCGATGATCCGAATGATACCTGGACTTCTCTGCTTCCTCAGTCTTCCAAATTCTGGAAGAGGAAGTATGATCGACTTGCGAAGGAGAAAGCGGATATGGAAGCAGCCTATGAGAGAGAGATTAAGAAGCTTTGTGCATCTCGTCTTCCAGCATCCCGAGCTTCTAGGGATCCATAGGATGTTTATTTTCCTTTTCCCTTGTAATGATCAAAAATGTTGTACTTCTTTGTTTCGAATATATTTGATGAGATATTTTCCATATAAAATTAAATGCTTAAAAATTCAAAATTTGCAAATAGAACCCTAAAAGTTCCTTGAAGATAAAAACAAAGCATATGCACGAGCATTGCATGCATCATTTCGCATAAGCAGGTTGTTCGGGTCTTCTTGTCTATGGCCTAACTCTGTGCTCTTCATTTATTTTGAAGACAAGCTGACTCACTGGTACTATACCAGAGCCAATTCTGCAAGAGTGATGGATCAACTTGAACAAGAGAACAGAGAGCTGAAGGAAGAGGTCGCTAGATTGAGTGCTCTGATGGAGCAGTTTCTGTCTTCCCAGAATCAACCTTCTCCGCCTCCTGCAACTCCTCCCCAGAGGACTGTCATATCAGAAGTGGTTGCTCCGACTGTGCTAGCTGCTAGTGCCCATTTCATGCCGAATGCCATGCCAGCCGGGTTTCCGTGGGGTATGCCTCCTGGTTTCATGCCAGATATTCCAGCTCCTACATTTGCTTCTATGTCGGCATCTATCCCGGTCCTTGCTGCTCCTCCTCCTGTCGTGCATACCATTCCCAGGATAGACGATACCATCTATCATTCTGAGCCGTCTGAGGGCCCAGATGTTAATGAGAAGATGGAAGCGATGAATGATCAATTCCTTGAGCTCCGAAAGGAATTGAAGACCCTCCGAGGGAAAGATTTGTTTGGCAAGTCTGCTGCTGAACTTTGCCTGGTTCCCGGTATGAAGATTCCGGTTAAATTCAAAGTCCCTGACTTTGAAAAATATAAAGGGAACACCTGCCCTCTTGCTCACCTGGTTATGTACGCCAGGAAAATGTCTATGCAAACCGATAATGATCAGCTTCTGATCCATTATTTCCAGGATAGTTTGTCCGGTGCGGCTCTTCGTTGGTATATGAGCCTTGATAGTGCAAACATTCGATCCTTCAACGATCTTGGCGAAGCCTTCGTCAAGCAGTACAAGTATAATGTTGATATGGCTCCTGACCATGATCAACTCAGGGCCATGTCCTAGAAGGATAAAGAGACATTTAAGGAGTACGCCCAGAGGTGGCAAGAGTTAGCAACTCATATTACTCCTCCGCTAGAAGAGAAAGAAATGACTAAGATCTTTTTGAAGACTCTTAGCTCATTTTATTATGAGCGGATGGTTGCGAGTGCTCCCTCTGATTTCACCGAAATGGTGAACATGGGGATGCGTCTGGAGGAAGGAGTCCGTGAGGGACGTCTGTCTAAAGATGAGAGTTTTTCTAAACGGTATGGGGCGTTTAAGAAGAAAGATGGGGAGGAACATGCTGTGCAGTTCCATGCTAAACCAAGAAGACCCTCTGATAAGAGGAAGCCAGTGCGTCATCAGCATCAGGTGGCTCATATAGCACCTGTCTTCAGAGACAACAACCAGCATCAGCAGCAACCTCAGTATCAATAGCAACACCGCCCACAGCAACAGGCTTACCAGCCTCGTGGCAGCACCAGTAATCAGGCCAATCTGAATTATGATAGGAAGAAGATCAGTTTCGATCCTATTCCTATGTCATACACTGAATCATATCCTTCCTTATTGGAGAGGAAACTGGTTACTCCCAGGGAGCCTCCAGCTGTGCCTGCTAACCCGCAGTGGTGGTACAAGCCAGATCAGCATTGTGTGTATCATTCCGGTGCTCCAGGACATAATATTGAGAATTGATATCCGTTGAAGACCAAGGTTCAAGACCTTATGCGATGCGGTATTCTGAGCTTTGAAGACTCAGGCCCGAATGTTACAAAGAACCCATTGCCCGAGCATGGGAAATCAGTGAACATGGTCCAGGGGTGCCCTGGCAAATATAAAGTCAAATATGTCAGCCATATTCGACAGTCATTGGTCGAGTTGCATCGTCTGCTGTGTCAGTACAGTCATATGGAGCATGACCATGACAGATGTCGTATCTGCTCTGTTAACAGATTGGGTTGTCGCCATGTGCAAAGAGAGCTTCAAGAGTTGCTGGATGAAGGTACCATAGAGATTCTTCAGAATCGAAATGTTGATGAAGATGAACCAGAAGTGAATGTTATTTCTCCTGTGTTCAAATTTCCCAAGCCTGTTGTCATCCGTTACGATGGTAGCAAGCCAAAGGTCTCTCCTTCTCTGATAATCAAGCCTGAAGGCCCTGTGCCTTATTCTTCGGATAAAGCAATTCCTTTCCGATATAATCCCGTTGTTGTGGAAGATGGGAAGGAAGTGCCGTTGACGTCGACTTCGGTTGTTAATATTGCTGATGTGAGCGGGTTGACCCGTAGTGGTCGTGTGTTTTCTGCACCCCCGAAGCCTCATGTTGCTTCTGATTCTGCTGAGCGTCCGGTTGGGACTGCTGTGAATGTTCATAATCCGGCACCTGTTGCCAAACCCTCCTCTGTACAAAAGACTCCTGCTTCTTCTGTTGTCCCGAGTGGCATTGTGAATGAAGAATGTGATGAGATGCTGAGGCTCATCAAGAAGAGTGAGTACAACGTTGTAGACCAGCTTCTACAAACGCCGTCCAAAATCTCTGTGCTATCTTTGCTTCTGAATTCAGAACCCCATAGGGAGGCTCTGTAGAAAGTATTGGACCTGGCTTATGTTGATCATGATGTCACTATTGAACAATTTAACAGTATAGTTGCAAACATTACCGCTTGCAACACCTTGAGTTTCTGTGACGCTGATCTCCCTGAGGAGGGAAGAGATCACAACATGGCTTTACATATTTCCATGAACTGCAAGACTGATGCCATGTCCAATATGCTGGTGGACACTGGATCATCTCTAAATGTATTGCCAAAGACCACTCTTTCAAAATTGTCATATCAGGGGCCTCCCATGAGGCAGAGTGGTGTTGTTGTGAAGGCTTTTGATGGGTCACGTAAGACTGTGATTGGGGAAGTTGATCTCCCAATCAAGATTGGACCAAGTGATTTCCAAGTTACCTTTCAGGTTATGGATATCCACCCATCTTATAGCTGTCTCCTTGGCAGATGATGGATTCACGAGGCTGGCGCCGTGACATCCACCCTACACCAGAAGCTGAAATTCGTTAAGAATAAGAAACTTGTTGTGGTAGGGGGAGAAAAGGCTCTCCTGGTTAGCCACCTGTCTTCTTTCTCATATATTGATGCTGAGAATGAAGTTGGAACTCCTTTCCAAGCTTTGTCTATAGCTGAGCCGATTGAGAAGAAGTCTCTTTCATTTGCTTCCTATCGTGATGCGAAACTGGCCATTGAATGTGGTGCAGTCGCTGGTTTGGGGAAGATGATTGAGCTTGAAGACAACAGATCCCGGGATGGCATTGGCTATTCTTCTGGGGCATTCAACGAGCAAGGGCTGTTCAAGAGTGGAGGTTTCATCCATGATGATCAGACTGAAGAAGCTGTTGCTATCTTGGAAGAGGACGCAGAGGATTTGAGTAATTTCATCATACCTGGTGGTGTCTGCCACAATTGGGTCGCTGTAGATGTTCCTACAGTCATTCATAGATCAGAGTAATGGTTCACTTTGTTCAAAACCCTTCTCCCATGCCAAAAGGAGAAATGATGACATTGTTGGCAGCATTTATACAATGATATTTCATTCAATTAATGCATTGTTAAACATTTGTTTTTCCAGTTGTTTTCACTTTTTGCTTTTGCATGAAATCAGTGATCATAAAAAACCATAAAAACAAGAATAAAAGCAATATTTTCATCTGCATAATGATTTTCTTGTTTAAATCCTGAAGTTTTTATTAACCAAAATCATTATGCAGGTTGATTCTAAAATCCATTGAACATAATGATCCAACGCCATCTCCCAATTTTGAATTCCATGTATTCGAGGCAGAGGAAGATGATGTTGAAGAGATTCCTGATGAGATTACCCGTCTCCTTGAGCACGAGAAAAAGATCATTCAGCCGCATCTCGAAGATCTGGAAACAGTCAACTTGGGGTCTGAAGATTGTGTTCGTATGGTGAAGATTGGGGCACTCCTTGAAGAGTCTGTCAAGAAGGGGTTGATCAGTTTGCTACGAGAATATTCCGATATCTTTGCTTGGTCGTATGAAGACATGCCGGGTTTAGATACAGATATTGTGCAACATTTCCTGCCTTTGAAGCCTGAGTGCGTGCCTGTGAAGCAGAAGCTCAGAAGAACTCATCCAGATATGGCAGTGAAGATCAAAGAGGAAGTTCAGAAGAAAATTGATGCGGGGTTTCTGGTGACCTCCACATATCCTCAATGGGTGGCTAATATTGTGCTTGTGCCTAAGAAGGACGGAAAAGTCCGTATGTGTGTTGATTACAGAGATTTGAATAAGGCTAGTCCGAAAGATGATTTCCCTCTACCACACATTGATATGTTGGTAGACAATACAGCTAAATTCAAAGTCTTTTTCGTTTATGGACGGATTTTCCGGATATAATCAAATCAAGATGGCACCCGAAGATATGGAGAAGACAACATTCATCACACCTAGGGGAACATTCTGCTATCGAGTGATGCCCTTCGGTTTGAAGAACGCCGGAGCCACATATCAACGTGCTATGACTACCTTGTTTCATGATATGATGCACAAGGAGATAGAGGTCTATGTTGATGATATGATTGCTAAGTCTCGAACGGAAGTTGAACATGTTGAGCATTTGTTGAAGCTTTTTCAGCATTTAAGGAAGTTTAGGCTTCGCCTGAATCCCAACAAATGTACATTTGGAGTCCGTTCTGGCAAGTTGTTGGGTTTTGTTGTCAGCGAGAGAGGTATTGAAGTTGATCCTGCCAAGGTCAAAGCAATACAAGAGATGCCTGCACCCAAAATTGAGAAGCAAGTCCGAGGTTTTCTTGGCCGCTTGAACTATATTTCCAAATTTATATCCCACATGACTGCCACATGTGCGCCGATATTCAAGCTCCTCTGGAAAGATCAGTCTCATGATTGGACCGAGGATTTCCAGAAAGCTTTCGACAGTATCAAGGAGTATCTGTCTGAACCTCCGATCTTGTCTCCGCCTGTGGAAGGAAGACCTCTGATTATGTATTTGACTGTTCTTGAAGACTCGATGGGTTGTGTACTCGGTCAGCAAGATGAATCAGGGAAGAAAGAATCTGCTATCTACTACCTCAGTAAGAAGTTTACGGATTGTGAGTCTCGATACTCTATGCTTGAGAAGACGTGTTATGCTTTGGCTTGGGCTGCTAAGCGTTTGCGCCAGTACATGATAAATCATACAACTTGGTTGATATCCAGAATGGATCCGATCAAGTATATTTTCGAGAAGCCTGCTTTAACTGGGAGGATTTCCCGTTGGCAGATGTTGTTGTCTGAGTATGATATCAAGTATCGAGCTCAGAAAGCTATCAAAGGTAATATCTTGGCTAACCATTTAGCGCACCAACGGATTGAAGATCATCAGTCTGTTCAGTACGACTTCCCAGATGAGGAGATTTTGTATTTGAAAATGAAAGATTGTGATGAGCCTACACTTGATGAAGGTCCGGAACCTGGTTCTAGATGGACGATGGTGTTTGATGGCGCTGTAAACCAGTACGGAAATGGAATTGGGGCAGTAATCATTACTCCTCATGGTACACATATTCCGTTTACAGCAAGGCTAACTTTCAAATGCACGAATAATATGGCTGAGTATGAAGCCTGCATTATGGGATTAGAAGAATGCATTGGTTTGAGAATCAAGCATCTTGATGTGTATGGTGATTCGGCCCTCGTTGTCAATCAGATCAAGGGTGAATGGGAGACGAATCAGCCTGGTCTCATTCCGTATAGAGATTATGCAAGGAGGATTTCAACGTTCTTTACGGAAGTTGACTTTCATCATATTCCTCGAGAGGATAATCGGATGTCAGATGCTCTTGCCACGCTTGCTTCCATGATTGTAGTCAAGTATTGGAATGAAGTTCCCAATATTGCCGTGATGCGCTTGGACAGACCAGCTCACGTATTTGCAGTTGAAGAAGCAAATGATAACAAGCCTTGGTATATTGATATCAAGAATTTCCTCCAGAACCAGGTCTACCCGCCTGGGGCATCAGTGAAAGATAGGAAAACCTTGAGAAGGTTGTCAGGCAGTTTCTACCTCAGTGGTGAAGAGCTTTATAAGAGAAATTTTGACATGGTTTTGCTCAGATGCGTGGATAGACACGAAGCAAACCTATTGATGACTGAGGTCCATGAGGGTTCATTTGGTACTCATTCCAATGGACATGCCATGGCTAGAAAGATGTTGAGAGCAAGCTACTATTGGCTGACAATGGAGTCTGACTGCTGCAAATATGTTAAGAAATGCCACAAGTGTCAGATTTATGCGGACAAGATTCATATTCCTCCGACACTTCTGAATGTGATTTCGTCACCATGGCCTTTCTCTATGTGGGGAATTGACATGATCGGCATGATTGAGCCGAAAGCGTCCAATGGACACAGGTTTATTCTCGTAGCAATTGACTACATCAAATGGGTTGAGGCCGCATCGTATGCGAATGTGACCAGACAGGTGGTTGTGAAGTTTATCAAGAATCAGCTGATTTGCCGTTATGGTGTGCCAGAAAGGATCATTACTGATAATGGATCTAATCTGAATAATAAGATGATGGATGAGTTGTGCGCTGAATTCAAGATTGCACACCATAATTCCTCTCCTTACAGACCAAAGATGAATGGGGCTGTTGAAGCTGCTAATAAGAACATCAAGAAGATTATCCAGAAGATGACAGTTACGTACAAAGACTGGCATGAGATGCTGCCATTTGCTTTGCATGGATATCGTACATTTGTACGCATTTCAACAAGAGCAACCCCTTTCTCTCTTGTTTATGGCATGGAGGCTGTTCTCCCAGTAGAGGTGGAGATCCCATCAATGCGAGTCTTGATGGAAGCCAAGTTGACTGATGCTGAATGGATTCAGAGTCGTTATGACCAGTTGAATTTTATTGAAGAGAATCGATTAACTGCCATGTGCCATGGTAAGTTATATCAGCAGAGAATGAAGAAAGCATTCGATAAGAAGGTCAAGCCTCGTGTGTTCCGAGAAGGTGACCTCGTGCTCAAGAAAGTCTTGTCTTTCGCGCCCGATTCCAGGGGCAAGTGGACTCCAAACTATGAGGGTCCATATGTTGTTAAGAGAGCCTTTTCAGGCGGTGCTTTGATGCTTACAACAATGGATGGGGAGGATTTCACTCGTCCTGTGAATTCAGATGCAGTCAAGAAATACTTTGCCTAAAAAAGGAGTATATAAAAGAAAAAACAAAATAGCTCGCTAAGTTGAAAACCCGAAAGGGCGGCTTAGGCAAAAATGAGCGTCTCGGTGGAGAACCCAAAAGGGCGATCCAGGCAAAAGTTAGAGACTTGAAAAAAAGAATATTTGCACCCCGCTAGATTGAGTACCTCACCCTGGGGCAATCTAGGCAAAAATTAGGGATTTGGCAAGTAACTGCATCCGGATAAGACTTTCTGTTCTGCAGCCGTCGGTTCGTCAGAGATTCTCGATTCGTCGTCAACTGAAGCTTCGAATACATCGAGATTCAAATTGGTAGAGAAAGGATCATTATGTTCAATGTAGCCCTCTTCCAATATATATCACTGATTTCAAATTTGTACAGATCTATGGAGTCTTGCCATTTGCAGACTACCATTCCATCAAATAAATTTGAGCTTTTATCCAATTATTTGCACTCTTATTTGTTTCAATTCAACAAATGTTTTGCATGTTTTAATTGATAAAATGTCGTTGTTTTAAACAAATAAATTTTTGTTTTAAACAAAGTGAACATTCACAATGATGAAAGGATACTTAAGAATTTCTCAGTGCTCTCCCAAGGGTGGCATGATTTCCAACAGGTAAGACATTTGTTCATATTCCTGGCATGGTTGTATCCTCTTTCTCCAGATTTGTTGTTGGGGTTTTCCCCCAAGCAGAGCTTTTGTTAGGGTTGTTCCCTAAGCAGAGTGTTTGTTGAGACTTCATAGTCCTCTCCAACCGTGTTCTTTCCTCAACACAGTCGCTAGCAGGGTTTGTTGATATGATATGGTATATTCCTTCCCATCAGAGCGCTTGTTGAGGTTTTCACCTCTTATCCCTTCAGCAGAGCAGTATTTATTTTCCTCCTCAGCAGTTGTTGGGTTTCTCTTGGAAGGTTCAGCATCTGGTGGTTGATCCCCAGCTCTCCTCCATCTCCCCAGTGGAGCCATCAGTAGATTTGTGGTATAGTGGATTGTAGCTGTGATTTCCCCAGAGTCCCCAACAGAGTCAGGATCCCCGCCGAAGTTGTTTTCCCCAGTAGGGTCGGTTGGTGATCTATCATCCAGAGATTTGGTTGATTTCCTGATGCTTTTGATCCCCAGTAGAGTGGCTTGTTGCAGAAACTACTTGTGTGATCTATTTTTCCCTCAGTGGGTGTATTCCCCAATTGAATGACTGACAGTATGCCCAGTAGAGTTGCTTGTGCAGTTAGATTCTACATGGATGATCTGTTCTCCCTTTGTGGGTTGTTCCCCAGCGGAGTTATTTGGAGTTGCTTTCGTGGAAGTTCTCGCCTGTGCAGTGAACTTTTGTTTCCCAGTTGATACTGAGAATCCCCCTGCAGATATCTCGGGATTTCTCCTTTTTCCCAACAGATTTGTCTTTGTGGCTGTTTCTGCCTGTTGTGGACTTTCTGTTCCCCTGGTTGGGTTGATTGTTGATCCATCGCTCAGAGATTTTGTGGTTTCCCTGATTATCTCTGGTTTTGTTTGCTCCCCGCAGATCTTTGCTTTTCAGCATATAAATCTCCAGCAGATCGGCTTTCCAGTTGGATTCTTTGGTTATTCCCCTGGAATTGTAGTACCGGGCGTTTGGTTCTTGGGCCTGTTTGTGTTAGATATGTCTGTTTTGTCAGCATTCATCAAACATAAATTACACATATTCATGCATATTCATAAACATTCAGATATTCTTGTTGCATTTTTGCCATATATCTTTTGTTTGTTGTTCCCTGCTTTGGGTGTTATAGATCTCTCCAATAGATCTCCCCAAGCAGATGTCGTGTGTTTTAATCTCTCCATATAGAGTCAGCCCCATAGGCAGAAAAGGTCTGTCTTTCTTTCTGCAGTTCCCCACTGAGATATATCCTCATGGATGACGGTTTCTTCCGTTTCCTCCCAACACATATATTGGGATGGAGCTTCCTATTGAGTTATATCCTCATTAGGACGAGTCTTGATTCAGTCTGTCTGTTCGGATTGATCCTGAATTGGCATTTGTCAACTGTTTCTTGTGCTTCCCTGTGGAGTAAATGAATAAATTGCCCAGTAACCGGCAATAATTCTTTTTATCCCCAGTGGAGTTAGGGCCTCTACCCTTATACCGGTAGTTGTAAGTCCTATGTTCCTTTCCTCTTGGCGGAATTTATGGTTATATACCTTTTATTCCTCAGCGAGAGTCGATGGTTTTCTACCCAATAGTCGGTAGTCGTAAATCCTATTTTCCTGCTCTCCAGCAGTTTGTGGTTTGTTATAAACCCTATTTTTGTTCCCGTGCGGATGTGTGATTTCCTTCATTCCCCACGCGGAGTTGTTGGTTTTCTACCCAGTATTTGGTAGATGTAAACCCTACTTTTTATCCTCATCAGAGTTTGGCTACTACCCCATATTCGGTAGTTGTAAGTCCTATCTCTTTTCCCCTAGCAGAGGTAACCTTTGTGGTTCAGTCTGGTTGATGGTGGATTATGTGGTCTTCTACCCCGTATTCGGTAGTTGTAAATCCTATGTTGTTGTCGTTTTATCCCTAACGGAGTCTGTGTCTCCCTGTGGAATAAGTTGAATAATTGCTCAGTATTTGGCATTCATTCAACCTATCCCCAGTTGAGTCTTTGGTTTTCTACCCCGTATTCAGTAGTCGTAAACCCTAATTTCTCCCATTTGCAGAGTTAACCTTGTTGTTCATCCTAACCGATGATGGTTACTCTTTGTGGTTATCTTCATTCAATATCCGATGTTGATATTCCCTCCTTGCTCCTGGACAATTGCCGGTTGCTAGCAATTGTATCCCCAACAAGTCCTTGTGGGTAATTGTGTTTATGCAATTCATCCCCAGCGGGTCTTCTTTCATTTACCCTTTTGTTGGTAAAGTTGTTGCTCCCTTTGATTGGTCATCTTTATATACCTAGTTTTCGTATCCCGATGCCTTTCTTTTCGGTCGATTTATCCTTTATTAACCCAGTAACCGGTTGTGGATAATCTTCCATGCGAGTATGTTATCCACGTTCTGACGGTAATGGATAATATATCTCATGCACTCTTCAGTCGAAGCCTGTTGTGTTTCCCCAGTCGAGTAAGATTCGTATTCTTTATAGAATCGAATATCCATCCTTTCGGATGATGAGTGTTTTGGCATATATACCAATCCACGTTTTCGGTAGGTCACCTATTATTTACCCAGTAACCGGTATCCCTGGTGTTTCCTTCCATGCGAGTATATTGTCTATGTTCTGACGGTAATAGATAATATATCTCATGCGAGTATTCTATCCACGTTCTGACGGTAATGGATATTATATCTCATGCACTCTTTGGGTTTGTGTCCCCAGCTGAGTAAGATTCGTTTTCCCGTTGTGGAGTCGAATGTCCATCCTGTAAGTCGATTTGATTTTTCAAGCCCTCCTTTCGAATGATGAGTGTTTTGGCATATATACCAATTCACGCTTTGGTCGGTCACCTATTATATACCCAGTACCCGGTATCCCTGATGTTCCTTCCTTTCCGCTCCCTATTATGACCTTGGTCCCCTGTGGAGTCAGATTTTCCTGAGTTTATGTACCTTTTTCGGGCCTTTCTCAAATGTTTGGTTGATCAATATCTCTCACCCTTATACCGGTTTTAGATATTCATTCTTCCTGAGTTCGTTACCCTTATACCGGTAACACCTCATTTTTTGTTGCTTCTCCAGGAGAGTCTCTTTGTTAGACATTTCTTCAGCGGGGTTTCCTGTTGTGTTTTACCCTGGTGCTGTATTGGTGTTGTTCCCCAATATACGCAATTTTCCCCGGCAGGGAGATTCTTTGTGAATCTTTTCCCTGGTCCGAGTCCGGATTTTTATCCGAGGTATCCTTCGTGGATAGTTTGAGTCAGCTTGAGTCTTTCCATTAGATTTGTCCCTTTGGAATTTTCTTCTTTTCCCTAGTGTGAGTCCTTTATCCCCAACGAGGTCTCCAGTCCAGTCATGCTTTGTTAACGCAGTGTCAGTTTTGTCCCCTAATTCAGAGTCGTGTCCTGCTCACGCATTCTTTTTCTTTTTCTTATCCCCATGAGAGTCCTATTAGTGTCTCTGTTCCTGGTGAGTGTATTACTCCGATGGATCGTCTTTTCTTCTTTTGTGGACCAGTGTTCCCCACAGAGTTTTGTTTCTTTTACATGCATACATCTGCATCATGAGGTCTCTTAGGGACCAAAATTTGTCTCATTACTGTTATTTAAGCCCATTCTACCGCGTCGAGATGAAGATTTCTAAACTTCACTTCTCCGGCTAGAATGACCTTAAATAGGGGCATCTGTAAGACCCCAATTTTGTCCCTAAGAACCCTTATGGCATCATATCATATCATATCATTGCCTCAAGGATCCTTGTGCACCTTGCCTCCTTCCCTATGGGTGGATTATCTTTTGAGAGTGATTCTTGATCACCAAGCATGTTTTGCATTTGTATATTATTGCTTTTCTTTTGCCACTAACCAAAAGTACAAAAATATGTCATCTAACCTTTGTCTTGCAGATGAAGCAATCACAGGTCAAAGCAGTCAAAGGCATTCATTGAGTAATAAGTGGTGGCCATTCTTGAGAATTTGGACCCCACAATCATTCACAAGAGCTTACATGAGCTATGTTATCATTTTGAAGCAAAATCCCAAGTGGTAGAGGCTTGAATTTCATCTGAACATTGCCAGGTCATCTGAAGACCTAGAAAGTCAACTGCCAAGTCAACTGTGGATTTGGAGGTGGGAAGTGATTAGAAATACCTCATTCATGTTCAAACAAGTCTCATTTGACATTTTAAACATCAACATTGAAGAAAATAAAGTCAGGTCAAAACTTTCCAAAAATAGAAAGTGACCTATAATTCAAAATTGCCAAAAATGGAAAGGTTTTGACCTAACTTCAACTTCAAATTACATCATCAAGAAAGCTTCAAACGAAATTTTGTTGAACATGAAAGTTGTAAATCTTTCTCTCCCATTTCGAAAAAGTCCAAGATCATCAATTTCTCATGTGTGGTTAAGGAGATATGATCAAAACATGGCAAACTGTACTTAAAGATTCAAATGTGCATAACTTCTCAACCAAAACTCCAAACTGGATGGTTCTTTTTGCATTATTCTTATTTTGACCTCTAAATTCCAAATCATGCATTGCATTTCATCAATTATCATCATATGAACATTTGCCATTTCACTTGATTCTTGGAGGGAAAATATGAAGTTTAAAATTGGTGCATTATTTGAACATTCCACCATTGCCTTTAGCTCCAAAATGATTTTTTTGAGTGAAAACAAACACAATCCCGTGCACTGTTCACCATGCATTTTCATGCATAGGGTGAAAAAGCTAAATTGTACAAACACCTCATTTTGCTAATTTCACTTACCATTGGCTAAACATGATTAGAAGGGTGATTAGCATAGCATATATAAATGAAACCCTAACTGTTTTCAGCATTAACAGCAATCACAATTTCAGATCTAGATAAAAACACCAAAAAATTTCTCTCACTTTTTTCTTGCAATTTCTTTACATTAAATCCATTCTTCTTGCTTGATCCTTGTTTCTGAGTTGTTCTTGAGCAGGTTTACACGTGGAGTTGAAGAAAACAGTACAAGATTGAAGCATATCGAGTATTGAGCATTGCAAGGCTTGGACAACACAAAATCTAGTTCTGGTCTCCAAGAGGTTACATAATCGATCTCTCTAATTCTTAAAATTCTTATGCTATTGTGATAAATCTAAGTATGCTGAGTAAATTGAGCTTTAAATCATGAAAATCCATGCTGTTTTGAGTGAGATCTGCTTGTTTAAAGTTTTGATGTTGAATCTTCTTCTCTTCGATTCATGCATGCGTGATGGTTTCTTGATGAAATATTTATTGATTATTGATGTATGATGAAAGATCTACACGATGCCATGCTCATTTTTAATTTCTGGACACTTTGAATTTTTCTGGAAATTTATGGACGAAGATCTTCATATGTTCATATAATCTCCAGTTTTCCTGCGAATTCTGTTGTGAAACGCATAGGCTTTGTTGCAGATTTTGTTGCGAGTTCATCATGTTTACCTGTGGATTCCAATTGCCATGCATGCACGTGTTTTAGGGTTTGATGACAATACGCTGTCGTTTCAGCCTTGGCGCGCTTCAGTTCAAATGTGAACTGACTTTGATTCCTGGCCAGCGCTTAATTTCAAATTGCCTTGTGTTTTCTCCTTTCCCTCCACATTTCCATGTACATGCTTCACATCATTTTTTTTATTTTTTCTTTATCTTACAAAATTCATATTAATTTGAAAAATCATCCAAAAATTATGAGGTTTTTTGCATTGCATTCCTTATTCTGTCTATTATTTTTTGATCATTTTTTCCATAAATTGTGCTTGGCTGGTTTTTTTTGTGCTAGGGTATTTGAACATGTATCCATTTTGTACCTTGCCTTGCTATATCATTTGTGAAATGCTGGTCTTTTATCCAATGAATCTGAAAATTTTCATGATGAAACTAGACATGTTGCTTGACATTTTGGTGTTGATTTGGTATTTTTACCATTTATCATTTATGTTTTATGATCATGTTAAGTTGGTGTGACAATTTGTGTCACACCTTTGCTTGTTCATTTTATGTGATGTGTTTGCCATGCCAAATGATCTCCAATTGCCTTGATTTTTTGTATGATGCATATTATGGATGTTGTGAATGAGCATGAATTTTCTTGGAATTATTTGATTGATTTCTGATTTAATTGAGATTTTTCATTCTGGTTGGTCACATTTGGGCTTTAAAATTGTCTTGAACTTCAATTGATCATGAAATGCTTTTGGTATATGATATTGATGTGAGACCTTTTGGATTGTTTTAAGATATGTTTTAAGTTGATTCATGTTAATTCTCAGCTTCTGTTTTGAATTTTTTATCCATCTTTGACCCTAGGCTTTGACCTAGTGGTTTGCCTCTCATGTTTGAAGCTTTGATTTCAGGTTGAACATCCAAGTTCCATAGTTGTTGATGCTCCATCACTTGAGCATTAATGTTTGCCTTTGATTACTAATCTTTGTGTGTTTTGTAGGTTGATGTTAGCTCATTTGAGTTTGACCTTTGGGTTATGCATTGTGTACATTGGGATTGTTTGTTACTCATTGACTGTTGTTTAGTTGTCTGAACTTTATACTGATTTGTTTGATGTTTCCACAGGTACATTAGTTGCTTTAAGTTCATTTTGAACTTGTTTTTGCTTGGTTGCTTAACCACTTAGGTATAACCTATCTTCTTCATGTAGTCTGGAAGACCTGTCCTGTTATGTGGGCAGGCACTTGTCTGAAGTCCTCCTTAAGAGGCAATGCTTGTGTTTGTTTATATTTGTGCCAAGCAGGAAAAGTCCTCTTATGAGGCAATTGGCAAATAAAAGAGATGTGTAATCCATCTCCTGCTATTCAGTGTGTCATCCCCTTGCTCACATAACATGTTGATGCATTGTGGATATTAACCCAAGATCTTATAGAGTCATTCATTTGTGGAGAAGAGTTCCTACTTTCTGAACTCCCACACTTTCTATTATTCAAAGCTCTCCCAGGCTAGGGATAAGAGCTATGAGGCACACCCCTCATCTCCATTTCATCTGCTTCACCTTAACTCTCAATGTTAAGGTTAAGAGCTCACATTAGCCAATTCCAGTTGACTGTAAAGTCTAACCTTGTTTGAGCCTAATTGCTTGTGTATAGTGTGTGCTAGTTGACTTGGTTGTTGATTACTTGATTCATCTGTGCCTATCTGCTTATGTATGCCTCTGTGCATTTATCATCATTAATTGTACATCATTGCATGATCATTGTTCACATTTTTGTTTGTCCATTGAGGATTCAATTGTAAGTCCATATATTGGCCATTGTTTCCTATGATGTGGAAGGAGTCGAGTGTAAGACCATTTATTGGAAACTTGTTTCCTCTTGCTTAGTGCATTTGTTTTGTCTGTTGTATGTGAGGAGTCAATTGTAAGTCCATTTATTGGCAGTTGTTTCCTATGATCATCTTGTGGAGATTGGTATAAGTCCATATATTGGCATCTGGTATCCTTGTCTTGTTTTGTTCCAGAAGATTGGTATAAGTCCATATATTGGCATCTGGTATCCATGTTTGTTTTAGGAGATTGGTGTAAATCCATTGATTGGTATCCGGTATCCACCTTTGTTTGTGAGATTGGTGTAAGTCCATTGATTGGCATCCGATATCCATTTGTTTTGTTTATTTGCTTATTGCTCATTGCCTATTCCAAAGGGATCACTTGAATCCTCTACATATAATTTCAAAAGGTTAACCCAAACCTGAAAACTATTGTGCAAACATTTTCATTTATTTTCAAATTAGAAACCTAGGCCTTAAGCCTTTGATTTTTCAAACTTCATTTTCACAATACTTCTTTCGAATTAAATCCTAATCATACTTTGACCCTTTTTTGTGAATAAATCCTAATTGGTTAATCCAACTCATTCAATTGTTTTGTGGCTTTGTCCATTCTTGATAAGTTTTCATACATTAGCCATAAGTTTGATTTATCCTAGTTGGTTGATGTTAATCTCACCTTTTGTCCTTAGTGATTGAATTGTAAGACTTCCTTGCTTATTATAGGGTTAACCCCTCACTAGCAAGTTGAAGCTTTTCTCACATGGTGGACTTGTTGTTTGTATAAGGTTGAGTTTTCTCCCGTGGATAACGAAAGATCTTAGGGCTTTTGTTTTAAAATGAACCCATTCATATTTTGGAAATCTTTTAGCCGAACTACGGCGTTTTGATCCTTACCTTCCATGGAAAGGTACGTAGGCAACGGGTTCATCCGTTCAAACACAAAAATAATAACTTGTATATTCTTTTCTCATCTCTTCAATCTATGTTTGCACAATAAATATTTCATAAACAAATAACATTTCATTCAACAAGTTGTGAAAAGGGCTCCCTAGGAGTACCTAGGACGTTTTGGGTGCCTAACACCTTCCCATTGCATAATTAACCCCTTACCCAGATCTCTGATGTTTTCATTAGTTTTCTATGTGTAAAACTTCTTAGGATTTTATTCGCTTTTTAGCCATTCCTTTGGATAAATAAAAGTGAGGTGGCGACTCGATTTCTTTGTATGCTTTGCTTTTGGTCTAATCAATAAATCATAAAGTGACGAATACACCGCTACACCCATGTGCAAGCCTATTTCCGTAAAATGGTTGCATACTCCGATGACGAAAAGTTGCTTATGTACTTTTTCCAGGACAACCTAGCTGGGGCATCCCTGGAATGGTATATGAGGCTGGACAGAGCCCACATCCGTTGCTGGAGGGATTTGGCTGAGGCTTTCGTGAAGCAGTATCAGTATAATGGAGACATGGCTCCGGACAGAACTCAACTTCAAAATTTGTCTCTTAAAAGCAATGAGTGCTTCAGAGAATACGCTCAACGCTGGAGAGAAACAGCTTCCCGTGTTCAACCTCCTATGTTGGAGAAGGAAATGACTAACATGTTCATGAACACTCTGCCAGGACCTTATTTGGAGCGCCTGGTGGGTTGCAATGCCTCCAATTTTGCTGATGTAGTCTCTACCGGAGAGAGGGTGGAGAATTACCTGAGGACATACCAGACCCAGAGTGGAGGTGAATCCTCATCAGGGGTGAAGAAGTCGTTCATTCAGGGACAAAAGAGGAGAGAAGGGGATGCAAGTGCCATATCTTCTTATCAGAACAAGGATAACCGGAGGAATAACTTTCAAAACTATCATCAGCAACCGTATGTTGCGGTTGTGACCATTCCAGCTGCAGCACCACTACAACAACAACTACCACAGCGTCAACCAGCTCAGTACCAACCACAATAACCGGGTAACAGACCCGCCTATCAACCAAGGCCAAGGACGATGAACCGGCGTTTCGACACTCTTCCAATATCGTACGCTCAGTTGCTTTCTAGTCTTCAACAACTACAACTTGTGCAGTTGCGCACTCTGGCTCCTCCCGTTGGTAGGCTTCCGGTGGGTTATGATGCCAACGCTAGGTGTAGCTTCCACTCTGGGGCACCTGGCCACAATATTGAGAACTGCAAAGCTTTTAAGCACGTAGTTCATGACCTCATTGATTCAAAGGCCGTTAACTTTGCACCAGCTCCTAATGTCGTCAATAATCCCATGCCCTAGCATGGTGGAGCCAACGTTAACATGGTTGAAGGAGAAGTCAAATTAGTCTCTGCGGTCAACAATGAAGATGGGGATAGTGATTGCGACATCGATAACTGGGTGCGTCCGAGGATCCCGGGTGAAGTTCTCAATAATTGGTCTTTTGAGGAGATTGTCCAAGCCACTTGTCTGGAGGAGTAATTTTCTTTGTTTATTCATGCATATCCAAGTCTTACGTTCCGCCAGGGCGTAATGACTCATTGCAGGGCTCATCTATGTGACACTTGCATTTTTTATCATAAATAAAGGACGTCTTTTTGCATCAAATATTTCGTTCCCTGTCTTTCTGTTTTTGTAATTTTTCAAAAAAAATGGCAATGTTTTGTTTAGTTTCCACTTTTTTTCTTTTTTTTTCTCACACTCATAAGCACATACCGTCACTCATGTAGATGCACATCACCGGATCCTATTGATAACGGTTCTGCTATGGCTCGCTTCGACTTTGAAAATCCAATCTTTCAAGCTGAAGAAGAGGGTGATGAAGACTGTGAACTCCCTGAAGAACTTACCAGGTTATTAAAACAAGAGGAAAGGGTCATTCAACCGCATCAAGAGTCTGTTGAAGTGATTAATCTCAGCACCGAGGACGCCAAGAGAGAAATCAAGATAGGGGCTGCTTTGGAAGACAATGTAAAGAAGAGGTTGATTGAATTGCTGCAAGAGTATGTTGACATCTTCGCTTGGTCTTATCAGGACATGCCAGGGCTTAACACATACATCGTGGTACATCGCTTGCCGCTCAAAGAAGGTTATCCTCCGGTCAAGCAGAAGCTCAGAAGAACAAGACCAGAGATGGCTGTCAAGATAAAGGAAGAAGTGCAAAAACAGTTGGATGCAGGGTTTCTAGTAGTCACAAATTATCCGCCATGGGTTGCAAATATCGTTCCGGTACCTAAGAAGGATGGAAAGGTACGGATGTGTGTTGACTACCGGGATCTGAACAGGGCTAGTCCTAAATATGATTTCCCCTTACCTCACATTGACGTTTTAGTGGATAACACGGCTCAGTTCTCGGTATTCTCCTTCATGGATGGCTTTTCTGGCTATAATCAAATTAAGATGGCACCAGAAGACATGGAGAAGACAACATTCATAACCCCATGGGGCACCTTCTACTACAAGGTGATGTCGTTTGGTCTGACAAATGCCGGAGCAACATATCAGCGAGCGATGGTGACTCTGTTCCATGATATGATTCATCATGAAATCGAGGTTTATGTTGATGATATGATTGCCAAATCTCAGACAAAAGAAGAACATTTGGTGAATTTGCAGAAACTATTTGAGCGTTTGAGGAAATTCAAGCTGAGGCTTAATCCGAACAAGTGTACTTTTGGGGGTGAGATCTGGAAAACTACTGGGTTTTGTTGTTAGCAGAAAAGGAATTGAGGTGGATCCGGCCAAAGTGAAAGCGATACAGGAAATACCTGAGCCAAGAACAGAGAAACAAGTCCGTGGTTTCTTAGGGAGGTTGAACTACATTGCAAGGTTTATCTCTCACCTAACAGCCACGTGTGAGCCAATATTCAAATTGTTGAGAAAAGATCAGGCTATCAGGTGGAATGATGATTGTCAAAGGGCGTTCGAGAAGATAAAAGAGTATTTGCAAAATCCTCCTATCCTTGTGCCTCCGGTCCCAGGGAGACCGCTGATTATGTATTTGACAGTACTAGACAATTCCATGGGTTGTGTTCTTGGTCAACACGACGAGACAGGTAGGAAAGAGCATGCCATCTACTACCTGAGTAAGAAATTCACAGATTGCGAGTCGAGATACTCAATGCTTGAAAAAACATGTTGTGCACTTGCATGGGCTGCTAAGCGATTGAGACAATACATGTTGTCTCACACAACCTTACTGATCTCCAAAATGGATCCAGTCAAGTATATATTTGAGAAGCCAGCTCTCACCGGAAGAGTTGCTTGTTGGTAAATGGTACTGACAGAGTACGACATCCAGTATACTTCCCAGAAAGCCATCAAGGGGAGTATTCTGTCAGACTATCTTGCTCAACAGCCGGTTGAAGATTATGAGCCGATGAAGTTTGATTTTCCAGATGAAGATATCATGTTCCTCAAGATGAAAGACTGTGAAGAGCCAGTTGTTGAAGAGGGACCTGATCCAGACGAAAAGTGGACTTTAATGTTTGATGGGGCCGCCAACGCCAGAGGAAGTGGAATTGGTGCTGTCATTACAACTCCGAAAGGTGACCACATGCCTTTCACCGCTCGTCTGACTTTCGAGTGCACTAATAATGAAGTTGAGTATGAAGCCTGTATCTTGGGTATTGAGCAAGCCATTGATTTGAGAATCAAGACTTTGGACATCTTCGGAGATTCAGCTCTGGTAATCAATCAAGTGAATGGTGATTGGAAGACTCTCCAGCCCAATCTGGTCGCTTACAGAGATTACACGAGAAGACTGTTGACTTTCTTCACGACAGTAAATTTGTATCATATACCTCGTGACGAAAACCAGATGGCAGATGCTCTTGCTACTC
The DNA here is from genome assembly GCF_024323335.1 of Lathyrus oleraceus. Classification (NCBI taxonomy): domain Eukaryota; kingdom Viridiplantae; phylum Streptophyta; class Magnoliopsida; order Fabales; family Fabaceae; genus Lathyrus; species Lathyrus oleraceus. Next base: position 118,567,569 of record NC_066581.1, on the reverse strand, counting down.
TATCCTCCATGATCACGGTGATCCGTTGGAACCATGCTCCCAAGATCGACGTGATGCGCCTTGATAGGGCCGCGTATGTGTTTGCTGCTGAACTGGTAGTTGATGACAAGCCCTGGTATCACGACATCAAGTGCTTTCTGAAGACTCAAGAGTACCCTGCAGGGGCATCCAACAATGATAGAAAGACTTTGAGAAGATTGGCAGGCAGTTTCTTCTTGAACAAAGACGATGTGCTGTATAAGAGGAACTTCGACATGGTTTTGCTTAGATGCGTGGATAGACACGAAGCAGACATGTTAATGCAGGAAGTTCATGAAGGCTCCTTCGGTACTCATGCCGGCGGACATGCAATGGCTAAGAAATTGTTGAGAGCAGGTTATTACTGGATGACCATGGAATCTGATTGTTTCAAATATGCTCGGAAGTACCATAAATGCCAGATTTATGATGATAAGGTGCATGTGCCGCCGAATCCTTTGAATGTGATGTCTTCGCCGTGGACTTTCGCTATGTGGGGCATCGATATGATTGGAAAGATTGAGCCGACCGCTTTCAATGCGCATCACCTCATCCTTGTTGCCATCGACTACTTCACCAAGTGGGTCGAAGCAGCGTCATTTGCGAAGGTCACCAGACATGTGGTTGCCCGATTCATCAAGAAAGAAATCATTTGTCGTTATGGGATTCCCAAAAGAATCATTACTGATAATGGTTCTAATCTCAACAACAAAATGATGAAGGAGTTGTGCCAGAACTTCAACATTCAGCATCATAATCTTCCCCTTACCGCCCTAAGATGAACGGTGATGTTGAAGCGGCAAATAAGAACATAAAGAAGATTGTGCAGAAGATGGTCGGTACGTACAGAGATTGGCATGAGATGCTACCCTTCGCCTTGCATAGGTACCGTACTTCAGTACGTACATCGACCGGGGCAACCCCTTACTCCCTTGTGTATGGTATGGAAGCAGTCCTACCTGTTGAAGTGGAGATTCCTTCTCTAAGAGTCCTGTTGGATGTCAAGTTAGACGAAGCTGAATGGATTCGGACAAGGTTCAATGAGTTAAGTCTTATCGAAGAGAAGCGAATGGCAACCATTTGTCATGGGCAGTTGTATCAAAGTCGGATGAAGAGAGCCTTTGAACACAAAGTGCGTCCTCGATGCTTCAAGGTCGGAGATTTGGTGTTGAAAAGGATCCTTCCTCCTCAGACAGATCATAGGGGCAAGTGGACTCCTAACTATGATGGACCGTATATTGTCACCAAGGTTTTTGATGGTGGGGCCTTAATGCTTGCGACGATGGATGGTGAAAACTTCACTTCCCCGGTGAACTCAGACGCAGTTAAAAAATACTTCGTATGAAATAGACCCCATGGACAATAAAAAGAGTAGTCCAGGAAAAAATGGGCATCCCGGCGAACCAAGAAAATGAAAAAGGTTCGGGCAAAAATTAGGGATTAAAAGTGAAAAGATTGTACACCCGGTAAGTTGAAAACCTGAAAAGGCAACTTAGGCAAAAATGGGTATCCCGGTGGATTGAAAACCCAAAAAGGGCGATCCAGGCAAAAGTTAGGGATTAAACGAATGACTGTGATCTGAGTAGTTCTGAATCTCATCTCGTGTCAATGATTGGAAATTTTTGAAGTATAGGAAACAGTCCAATCACTCTTTTCAGAAAGCTGATCATCTGGAGGATCTTGAAGACGAGCAAGTCATAGCAGAATTGGAACCCAATAGAAATCCATTTCACATTGCCATTAGATTAATGCCTGTTTTTATCTGTTGCGCGATTACCTCTTTCCAGGGATTGCTTCATGATGTAAATGCCTATTCAGAGGCCGTTCAATCAATAAAATCATGTTATTCAGTATATCTCTGTTTTCACTTTCATTTTTCTGTTTTGTTTGCAAAAATGACGTCCGAATTTTTTGATAAACATTGCATCGTGACACATAAGAGCTTTACAGGTACATGCTTAATAAACATCTAAAATTTCTGTAAATTTTAAGTGCTTTGGATCGTCTATTCAGAACAGGTACCCTCGGGGCATTTCCTTAAAATCCCCTGCAGATGATCGTGAATGTTTTCCCCAAGTAGACGAATTCGGTATCTTATCCCTGCAGAGCTGATCAGAGCGTTGGATTCTTCAATCCCTAGCAGGTTCTCACCATTGTACCTCCCCCCCAAGCGGTGGTTTCAGATTATACACTCCCCAGTAGAGTTGATAGTGTCAGACTATATACCCCCAACGGAGTTGACAGTGCCAGACTGTATCATCCCAGCAGAAGTGGCTGCTCCTCAGAGTTCGAGGACAAATCGATAATCCCAATGCCAGATCCATGGTTTCTTTCCTTGAAGCAGAACCTCGGTACCGTATCGGTGTTTGCTTCACCGGCTGAGTCATCTCTCGTAGATCGTGGTTGCCAGAACCACTATCGCTTTCCCCAACAGCAGGTTTTCAGTGTCGTTCTCTCCCCAGTCAGAATCTCGGTATTTCGTCATTGCTAGAACACCGTGTGGCGGGTCATTTCCCCACAGAATTCTTTGCGCTGTGCATCTCCAGCAGCCTTGCCAGGGTCCAGAAGATGGTGATCATTTCCCTAGCAGATCCCCTTGCCTCAGCTTGGCATTCTACCCAGCATTTCACATCCCTGCATGTAGAATCATATTGCATTGCATCCTCCCAAATCGCGTAGCATTTCCATTTTCATGGAGCATTACGCCATTGAAAAATTCAAACATACGCATGTAAGCATAAAACATTCTCGGTATCCCAAGTGATAAGCCAGAAGTTGTTTCCAGTACTCAGACTGAAGATTGTTCATGACTTACCTTTGTTATCCCCAGTAAGTGTCATTGGCCCATGCGCCGCCTCTATTATCGTTCCCTATTTCTGCCGATGCTGACAGGCATGAAGTTTCCGGTATTCAGACCGAAGTGGCGTTTAGGCCAGTTTTCCGATGTTCAGATCGAAGAAGTTTCCGACGTTCAGGTCGATGCAACTTGTGGCGTTCAACCCAGTTTTCCGATGTTCAGATAGAAGAAGTTTCTGACGTTCAGGTCGATGCAACTTGTGGTGTTCAGGCCAGTTTTGCGATGTTCAGATCGAAGAAGTTTCCGACGTTCAGGTCGATGCAACTTGTGGCGTTCAGGCCAGTTTTCCGATGTTCAGATCGAAGAAGTTTCCGACGTTAAGGTCGATGCAACTTGTGGCGTTCAGGCCAGTTTTCCGATGTTCAGATCGAAGAAGTTTCCGACGTTCAGGTCGATGCAACTTGTGGCGTTCAGGCCTGCTTTCCAATGTTCAGATCGAAGAAGTTTCCGACGTTCAAGTCGATGCAACTTGTGGTGTTCAGGCCAATTTTCCGACGTTCAGATCGAAGAAGTTTCCGATGTTCAGGTCGATGCAACTTGTGGCATTCATGCCAATTTTCCGATGTTCAGATCGAAGAAGTTTCCGACGTTCAGGTCGACGCAACTTGTGGCATTCAGGCCAGCCTCTAGGTGTTCAGACCGATATTAATAATCTCATATCTACCGATGTTCAGATCAAAGTCATTTCAAGTATTCAGACTGATGAGCGGCATTCAGGCCATGGTTATTTCTGTGTTATCATTTATTTTAGTATCCAGGTTAACATTCTTTTTCGGTATTCTGACTGACTCTCACCGTACCAGACGAATTCTTCTTTCAAGACCACCTTTTTGCCGATTCTGACAGGCATTGTTACTTCACTTCACTTTAGTGCAAATTTTCGGGCTTTTATTGTATTCAATCCCTTGTTACTTCGAAAGCACAAAAGCCGCTGCTATCTTCTTTCCAGGTCTCTAGTTGATTGAATAGGGGCAGCTCTAATACCCCAAAATTTACCCTTCATTTTTCCTGGAAGCATACACTTTACACCTCATGCATGCATTCATTTTTTAGGTCATTTAGCATTTGCATTTCATCATGGCAATCGGAATCAGATCCAAGAAGCTTGAACATCATCCAGGACACTTTGTGGGCTCTATTTAGATGATCACTCAACACAAGGGAAAAACTTGAGTTACTTCCAACAGGGGTCTATTCGTCAGTCAAAACGTTAATTTTGAAGGAGCAAAGGTTTGTTCATGAGTTTTCATGCTCGCTAGGCGAAGCCCACGTGTTTTGAAAAAAAAAATTAAAAAAAAAATTAAAAAAAAAATTAAAAAAAAAACGGAATAAATAAATAAATAAATAAATAAATAAAAGAAAAATCTTGGACTTGGACCCCTCTCATTTGAGCCCACAGGTCCACAAAAATCAGGTTATAAATTCAGAGTTTCAGTGAAACAAAAGGCCATTCTATTCCTATTACCCTGTCTGGGAAAAAGATAGTGAGAGAAGAACCCTGGGGAAAAAGATAGTGAGAGAAGAGCTAACAGAGTTCAAAGCAACATCCAGGCAACTCTGAAAGGTTCATTCTGACTCACACACTTTCAGCTCAAGCAAACCCTAACATTGGTTTGCAAATCCAGCCGTGCCATTTGATTTCAACCGATCTCTCCAATCAGGTTTGCCCTTATTCCCATTACCTTTGTGCTTTGTAGTTGAATACTCTGAATGTTCGAGGTATGATGGATGAATTTCATTAGGGTTTTGCCCACGTGTTCATAATAATGTATGAATGTATAAATAATGCCTTGAATGCTTAATCGTTTAATTTCTGAAGTGTATGCCACAGGGTTTGAGGTTTCTGAAACCCTACTGTTATCCATGAAAAACCATATTGTTTTGCTCTAATCTGACTTACGTTTTTCATAACATGTTTTCTCTTAATCCTTATCTTGTTTCACTAAACCTTTTGTTGAGTTTTTGTGAAGGCTCACATGACTTTTGCAGGGATAGCTCGCTGGACATTCCACTTTGCTTGTGGGATACCATTTGGGATATTTATTCTGACTGCCTTGTTGGCACATTTACTTTATACATGTTTGTTTTATATGTGTTCGTATCCCCGCAGGTAGCGCGGTTCCTTCGTCAAGGACTGCCTTTTTGCATCAGCATCCCAAACCCTTATCCTTTATTGATTTTTATTCTACTAAACACACGTTTACTCCTTCTACTACAGGTGAGTAAGTCTCCAAAGGCCGAGCATCCGGTAGATTGCGTAGTAACGTCGTCTGCCTCCAAAACATAATCCTTAACCCCGTAGTTAGCCGAACTACGGCTTGCTCTGATTCTCATTCCAGATGAGATACGTAGGCATAAGACGCGATGTCTTAGCGAGCACACATCCCCCAAACCCATAGGTCAGCCGAGCTACGAAGACTCTGATTCTCATATTCAGATGAGATATGTATACAGTGGATGTAACACCCCGATAAAAATAAGATAATTATTTAATTTAAGTTAATATTATATTTATTAATTTAATTAAATAATTGGAATTTTTGGATTATTATCATTATTATTATTATTGGAATAATAATTATTGGAAAATATATATGTTGGAAATAAGGAAAAAGAGTTTCATTTTTTGGTAAAGAGGGTTTTACGTGAAAAGCAGAGAAGCGGCTGAAAAGAGGAAAAGGGCAAAGAGGCAGAGCAAGAGGAAGAAGGTTGGAGAAGAGAAAAGTTTGAAGCTAAAGGATTGCCGGATTAACTCAGGTAAGGGGGGTTTATCGTCGTTTAATGGGTATTATGGGTTAACATGTAATGGGTAGTGATGAACCGTTGAATTGACCCTAATTGGGATGTTGAATGCTGGAATTTGTGTTGGATAAGTTGTGTTAAAGCTGTAATTGAATCTGTATTTGTGTGAGTTGTAAATTCCCGAACGTATAGCTTTTTACGGAATCGGAATCGGAGGTCCGGAAGTCCTCCAACGGCGGAAAATGCGGAGAATTCTGCATTCTGCTTCGTGTTAGCGCAGGAACAGCTTTCTGTCTTGCGTTAACCGGTTAACCCAGGGTGTTAACCGGTTAACACTGTTATGAACTGTGAAAATATTGCTGTTTTGCTTGCGTTAACCGGTTAACCCAGGGCGTTAACCGGTTAACACTGTTGTGGTTTCTGAGAAATTGCTGTTCTGTCTGCGTTAACCGGTTAACCCAGGGCGTTAACCGGTTAACACTGTTAAGTTTTGCCAGGAAGCGTGTTTTGGTCTGCGTTAACCGGTTAACCCAGGGCGTTAACCGGTTAACACTGTTGAAAAGTGGGAAAATTGGTATTTTAAATGTTGTGTACATATTTGATGGTTGGCCTATATCGGTAGGTGATGTAGTAGGGATTATTTCCCGTTGTTTTGAGTAGTATAGGTATTAGTAGAGTGTGCTAATACTGTGATTGATTAATTGGCATGACATGATATGATTATGTGATAAATATGCTGATGAGGTGTGAAAATATGCATAATGTTGTGAATGTATATATTATGCATGTGTTGGTGAATGGACTGTTTTATGGCTTAGAGTGTGAGCATATGTCCATTGTGGATTGTTGTTGATGATGTTGCATTGCTAGGTGAATTAGCATGCATATTGTGGCCTTTATGGTGGTAGCTAATTCCCATGGTGAGGAATTAGTGAGTAAATCATTGTAGATTGTTGTTGATGTTTGCATGCTAGATGATTAGCGTGCATAGCATGGCCCTTGGGGTGGTAGCTAATTCCCGTGGTGAGGAATTAGTGAGTGAGTCACTAGGTCTCAAATGAGTGGGACTAGTGGGCTTGGTAGCCGTATATGGATTTGATCGGTGAGGTGAACTATATGTTCACGAATAGTCGGTACCGCATGCATGGAGTTTCATTGCATAATGTATGTATTGTGTATAATATGAATGGATGTGTTCCAATATTATACGTGTGTTTTGATGTTTATGTTTAGCATGATTATGATGTTTGAGTGGAGGTTGCCGTTACCGAATGTGTGATATGATTAGGGTGATTAATGTGTTATTTACTTAGCATTACATGATATCTTATAATGCTTATTATATCGATTGAGGAACTCACCCTTACAACTATTTTTCAGGTAACGAGCAGTGATTGAGTAGAAGCTAGTGCTTGGAGTCTAGTGTAGTCTCCTTAGTGGGTCATGCTCTGATAGATGTAACATCGGGACGGGATGTTTTAATTGTTTTATTGTTGGTTGTTGAACCAGTTTACATGTAATGTGTTACATGTTTTGCATGATTGATTTGATTTCTATCCGCTGCGAATTATGCAATGTTTATTTTGATTAAATAAAGAACATGACAGTTATTTTGGTGAATGGTGTGAAGTGATTGTGTGACACCCTTAATTGCATATCTACTCTGATATATATTTGTTGTTTTAATTAAATATTTGGGGTATTTTAGAAGGGTGTTACATTAGTGGTATCAGAGCCTGGTCGGTCGAGTCGAGTCGTAATTATTCTGTTTTCCCTGTACGGGATAGGTGTTGTGTAACCCTATCAGTACTTATTGTTTTATCTTGTTGGATTAACTCAGAATAGAGATGGCTGGAAGAGGTAGAGACGATGCTGCGATTGCTGAGGCTCTGGGTATGCTAGCTGGAGTACTTGGAGGGAATCCGAATGTTGTGGGAATGGGAGCTGCTCGTCAACTGAGTGAGTTCCAGAAGAACAATCCTCCAATGTTTAAGGGAGCATACGATCCAGATGGTGCTCAGAAGTGGTTAAAGGAGATCGAGAGGATCTTCCGAGTGACTGAGTGTGCCGATAACCAGAAGGTCAGGTTCGGTACGCATATGCTGTCAGAAGAAGCAGATGACTGGTGGGTTGTTACCCGCACTGAGTTGGAATCTGCTGGGAATGCTGAGATCACTTGGGCTGTGTTCCGAGAGAGATTCCTGAGGAAGTACTTTCCAGAGGATGTCAGAGGAAAGAAAGAGATAGAGTTCTTGGAATTGAAGCAGGGCAGCCGGTCTGTTACTGAGTATGCTGCTAAGTTCACAGAGCTGTCGAAGTATTACACTCCCCATGATGAGGCTACTGGGGAATTCTCGAAATGTGTGAAGTTTGAGAACGGGTTACGTCCCGAGATCAAGCAGGCTATTGGGTATCAACGGATTAGAGTGTTTTCTGATTTGGTTGACTGTTGCAGGATTTTTGAACAGGATACCAAAGCCAGAGCGGAGAGCTATCAGCAGAGGGTTGATAGGAAAGGCAAGAATCAGAATGATCGTGGGAAACCGTATGCAGCTGGCAAAGGTTTCCAGAGACAGAGTGGGATGAAGAGGCCTAGTGGGGGAGACTCTAGTGCCCCTGCTAAGTGTTACAGATGTGGTCAGGCTGGACATCGTGTCCATGAGTGTACCAGTGCTGAGAAGAAGTGTTTCAAGTGTGGCAAAGGTGGTCACTTGGCTGCAGAGTGCCGGTTGAAGACTATGACTTGTTTCAACTGTGGAGAGGTGGGTCATATCAGTCCACAGTGTCCTAAGCCGAAGAGAGAGAACCAGTCGGGAGGCAAGGTCTTTGCTTTATCGGGTTCTGAGACTTCTGCAGATGATCGGTTGATCCGAGGTACGTGTTATATTAATGGCTTTCCTCTTGTAGCTATTATTGACACAGGTGCTACTCATTCCTTTATATCTTTGGATTGTGCTGTGAAACTTAAGTTAGAGATATTTGAGATGCATGGAAGTATGGTGATTGATACTCTTGCGAAGGGTTCAGTGACTACTACTTTAGTTTGTTTAAATTGTCCTTTGAGTATTTTTGGTAGAGACTTTGGGATGGACCTAGTGTGTCTTCCACTAGTGCAGATTGACGTTATTCTGGGTATGAACTGGTTGGTGTTTAACCGAGTCTATATCAATTGTTTTGATAAGACTGTGATCTTTCCTGAGATTGAGGAAGGAAAGGATTTGTTTCTATCAGCGAGGCAGGTGAATGAGGCAGTAGCAGATGGGGCAGAGTTGTTTATGTTGTTAGCGACTTTGGAGGCTAAAGATAAACTGGTGATTTGCGATCTAGCTGTGGTGTGTGATTTTCCTGATGTGTTTCCGGGAGAAGTGAATGAATTACCGCCAAAGCGTGAAGTTGAGTTCTCGATTGATTTGGTACCTGGTACTAGGCCGGTGTCGATGGCTCCGTACCGTATGTCTGCTGTTGAGTTAGCTGAATTGAAGAGTCAGCTGGAAGATCTGTTGGATAAGAAGTTTATTCGTCCGAGTGTGTCACCGTGGGGTGCACCAGTGTTATTGGTTAAGAAGAAAGAAGGTACTATGAGGTTGTGTGTGGACTACAGGCAACTGAATAAAGTGACGATCAAGAATCGGTATCCTTTGCCGAGGATTGATGATTTGATGGATCAGTTGGTTGGTGCGAGTGTGTTCAGCAAAATAGATTTGAGGTCGGGATATCATCAGATACGTGTGAAAACTGAGGATATTCAGAAGACTGCCTTCAGGACAAGGTATGAACATTATGAGTATTCTGTAATGCCTTTTGGTGTGACTAATGCGCCTGGAGTATTTATGGAATATATGAATAGGATTTTCCATCCGTACCTAGATCAGTTTGTTGTGGTGTTTATTGATGATATTTTGGTGTATTCGAAATCTGAAGAAGAGCATGCTGAGCATTTGAGAGTGGTTTTAGGAGTTCTACGAGAAAAGAAGTTATTTGCTAAACTGTCAAAGTGTGAAGAAGGTTTCCAAGAGTTAAAGAGAAGGTTAACTACTGCTCCTATTCTGATATTACCGAGTCCATCATAATCATTTGAGGTTTACTGTGATGCTTCATTGTTGGGTTTGGGTGGTGTGTTGATGCAGAATAAGCAGGTTATAGCTTATGCTTCGAGACAGCTGAGGGTTCATGAGAGGAACTATCCGACACACGATTTAGAGTTGGCAGCCGTGGTATTTGTTCTGAAGTTATGGAGGCATTACTTGTACGGGTCAAGATTTGAGGTTTTCAGTGACCATAAAAGTTTAAAGTATTTGTTTGATCAGAAAGAGCTGAATATGAGACAGAGGAGATGGTTAGAGTTTCTGAAGGATTATGACTTTGGTTTGAATTACCATCCGGGTAAAGCAAACGTAGTGGCTGATGCATTGAGTCGGAAATCACTGCATATGTCTATGTTAATGGTTAAGGAATTGGATTTAATTGAGCAGTTTAGAGACTTGAGTTTGGTGTGTGAGAGTACTCACAATAGTGTTAAACTGGGAATGTTGAAGTTAACGAGTAGTATTCTGGATGAGATCAGAGAGGGTCAGAAATCCGATGTGCTTTTGGTTGATAAGTTGACTCTAGTGAATCAAGGTCAAGGTGGTGAATTCAGAGTTGATGAGAATGGTGTTTTGAAATTTGGTAATCGGGTGTGTATTCCGGATGTTACCGAACTTAAGAAGGGTATTCTTGAGGAAGGACATCGTAGTGGCCTGAGTATTCATCCTGGGGCTACGAAGATGTATCATGATTTGAAAAAGTTATTTTGGTGGCCGGGAATGAAAAGAGAAATTGCGAGTTTTGTTTATTCTTGTTTGACTTGTCAGAAGTCAAAGATTGAGCATCAGAAGCCGTCTGGGCTAATGCAACCGTTGGCTATTCCAGAGTGGAAGTGGGATAGTATCAGTATGGATTTTGTTTCTGGTTTACCGAGGACGATTAAGAACTTTGAAGCTATTTGGGTGATTGTTGACAGATTGACGAAATCGGCTCATTTCATTCCGATCAGAATGGATTATCCGTTAGAGAGATTAACCGAGTTGTATATTGAGAAGATTGTAAGTTTGCATGGTATTCCGTCTAGTATTGTTTCGGACAGAGATCCTAGATTTACATCGAAGTTTTGGGAAGGTTTGTAGAAGGCTTTGGGAACTAAGCTAAGATTGAGTTCTGCATATCATCCGCAAACTGATGGTCAGACTGAGAGGACGATTCAGTCACTAGAGGATCTTTTGAGGGCTTGTGTTTTGGAAAAGGGAGGTGCTTGGGATTGTTATTTACCTTTGATTGAGTTTACCTACAACAATAGTTTTCATTCGAGCATTGGTATGGCACCGTTTGAAGCTTTGTATGGTAGGAGATGTCGGACACCTTTATGTTGGTATGAGTCCGGTGAGAGTGTTGTGGTTGGACCGGAGATTGTTCAACAAACTACGGAAAAGATTAAGATGATTCAGGAGAAGATGAGAATTGCTCAGAGTCGTCAGAAGAGTTATCACGACAAGAGGAGAAAGTCACTTGAGTTTCAAGAGGGAGATCATGTGTTTCTTCGTGTTACTCCGATAACTGGGGTTGGTCGAGCTCTGAAGTCGAAGAAGTTGACACCTCGATTTATTGGTCCTTATCAGATTTTGGAGAGGATAGGGGAGGTAGCCTATCGTATCGCTTTACCGTCGTCACTTGCGAATTTGCATGAGGTTTTTCATGTGTCTCAGTTGAGGAGGTACATTTCTGATCCGTCGCATGTAGTCCAAATAGATGATGTACAAGTGAGAGATAACCTGACTGTTGAAACATCACCTATGAGGATCGAGGATCGAGAGTTGAAGCAGTTGCGGGGTAAAGAGATTGCTTTGGTAAAGGTAGCTTGGGGAGGACCAGCAGGTGGCAATGTGACTTGGGAACTTGAGAATCAGATGAAGGAGTCTTATCCGGAGTTATTCGCTTGAGGTATGTTTTCGAGGACGAAAACTCTTTTAGTGGGGGAGAGTTGTAACACCCCGATAAAAATAAGATAATTATTTAATTTAAGTTAATATTATATTTATTAATTTAATTAAATAATTGGAATTTTTGGATTATTATTATTATTATTATTATTATTATTGGAATAATAATTATTGGAAAATATATATGTTGGAAATAAGGAAAAAGAGTTTCATTTTTTGGTAAAGAGGGTTTTACGTGAAAAGCAGAGAAGCGGCTGAAAAGAGGAAAAGGGCAAAGAGGCAGAGCAAGAGGAAGAAGGTTGGAGAAGAGAAAAGCTTGAAGCTAAAGGATTGCCGGATTAACTCAGGTAAGGGGGGTTTATCGTCGTTTAATGGGTATTATGGGTTAACATGTAATGGGTAGTGATGAACCGTTGAATTGACCCTAATTGGGATGTTGAATGCTGGAATTTGTGTTGGATAAGTTGTGTTAAAGCTGTAATTGAATCTGTATTTGTGTGAGTTGTAAATTCCCGAACGTATAGCTTTTTACGGAATCGGAATCGGAGGTCCGGAAGTCCTCCAACGGCGGAAAATGCGGAGAATTCTGCATTCTGCTTCGTGTTAGCGCAGGAACAGCTTGCTGTCTTGCGTTAACCGGTTAACCCAGGGTGTTAACCGGTTAACACTGTTATGAACTGTGAAAATATTGCTGTTTTGCTTGCATTAACCGGTTAACCCAGGGCGTTAACCGGTTAACACTGTTGTGGTTTCTGAGAAATTGCTGTTCTGTCTGCGTTAACCGGTTAACCCAGGGCGTTAACCGGTTAACACTGTTAAGTTTTGCCAGGAAGCGTGTTTTGGTCTGCTTTAACCGGTTAACCCAGGGCGTTAACCGGTTAACACTGTTGAAAAGTGGGAAAATTGGTATTTTAAATGTTGTGTACATATTTGATGGTTGGCCTATATCGGTAGGTGATGTAGTAGGGATTATTTCCCGTTGTTTTGAGTAGTATAGGTATTAGTAGAGTGTGCTAATACTGTGATTGATTAATTGGCATGACATGATATGATTATGTGATAAATATGCTGATGAGGTGTGAAAATATGCATAATGTTGTGAATGTATATATTATGCATGTGTTGGTGAATGGACTGTTTTATGGCTTAGAGTGTGAGCATATGTCCATTGTGGATTGTTGTTGATGATGTTGCATTGCTAGGTGAATTAGCATGCATATTGTGGCCTTTATGGTGGTAGCTAATTCCCATGGTGAGGAATTAGTGAGTAAATCATTGTAGATTGTTGTTGATGTTTGCATGCTAGATGATTAGCGTGCATAGCATGGCCCTTGGGGTGGTAGCTAATTCCCGTGGTGAGGAATTAGTGAGTGAGTCACTAGGTCTCAAATGAGTGGGACTAGTGGGCTTGGTAGCCGTATCTGGATTTGATCGGTGAGGTGAACTATATGTTCACGAATAGTCGGTACCGCATGCATGGAGTTTCATTGCATAATGTATGTATTGTGTATAATATGAATGGATGTGTTCCAATATTATACGTGTGTTTTGATGTTTATGTTGAGCATGATTATGATGTTTGAGTGGAGGTTGCCGTTACCGAATGTGTGATATGATTAGGGTGATTAATGTGTTATTTACTTAGCATTACATGATATCTTATAATGCTTATTATATCGATTGAGGAACTCACCCTTACAACTATTTTTCAGGTAACGAGCAGTGATTGAGTAGAAGCTAGTGCTTGGAGTCTAGTGTAGTCTCCTTAGTGGGTCATGCTCTGATAGATGTAACATCGGGATGGGATGTTTTAATTGTTTTATTGTTGGTTGTTGAACCAGTTTACATGTAATGTGTTACATGTTTTGCATGATTGATTTGATTTCTATCCGCTGCGAATTATGCAATGTTTATTTTAATTAAATAAAGAGCATGACAGTTATTTTGGTGAATGGTGTGAAGTGATTGTGTGACACCCTTAATTGCATATCTACTCTGATATATATTTGTTGTTTTAATTAAATATTTGGGGTATTTTAGAAGGGTGTTACAGTGGATGCGACATCCGCGCGAGTCATTTTCATTTAACCCCATTTTTAGTAAACAACACAAGATAAACTCACACCCTTTAGACAAGAACTACAAAAGTGGATCCCGTAGAGTACTACGGATGCGTAGGGATGCTAATACCTTCCCTTCGCATAACCGACTCCCGAACCCAAGATTTGGTTGCGAGACCTTGTCTTTTCCTTTCCTCTTTTCAGGTTTACATCGAGCGTTTCCTTTCCCTCCTTTGGGATAAATAACACACGGTGGCGACTCTTTTGTCATTTTCTTTCGCCGGTTGTTTTTTCGCATACTGTATATTTTAGGTTGCGACAGTGACCCGTAGTGGTCGTGTCTTTGGTCTTGTCTTTCCGAGGGAAGTAAAGGATGTTTTAGCCAGTAAGAAGGTGGATGTGCTAGTGGTGAATCTAGTTAGTGCTCCAGTGCGTCAGTCTGGTGAATCTAGTAAGCTGAAGGCTAATGATGATGATGATGTATTGTGTTTGATAAAAAGAAGTGAGTTCAATGTGGTGGAGCATCTGCTCTACACCACGTCAAAGATTTCAGTGTTGTCTCTGTTAATGAATTATGAAGCACACATAGAAGCATTGCAGAAGGTACTAGAGCAAGCCTACATTGAGCACGATGTTACTGTGTATCAGTTTGACCACATTGTTACTAACATCACTTCTTGCAATAATTTGACCTTTTGTGATGAAGAGCTTCCCGAGGAAGGCAGAAATCACAATCTAGCATTCTATATTTCGATGAACTGCAAGGAGGATGCACTGTCCAATGTGTTAGTTGATATTGGTTCTTCTTTGAACGTGCTTCCGAAAATAACTATGTCTAGACTCTCTTATCAAGGCGTCCCTATGAGGTATAGTGGCATGATCGTTAGAGCGTTTGATGGTTCTCGCAAAACTGTCATTGGTGAAGTGAACCTGCCAATTAAGATATGTCCGAGTGATTTCCAGAATACTTTTCAATTAATGGATATCCACTCGTCCTATAGTTGTTTATTGGGAAGGCCATGGGTCCATGAAGCAGGAGCTGTGACATCTAGTCTGCACCAACATCTTAAATTTGTGAAGAACGACAAGCTTGTCGTTGTCGGTGGAGAGAAGGCATTATTGGTGAGCCATCTGTCATCCTTTTCTTATGTTGAAGCTGAGGAGGAGGTTGGAACTTCGTTCCAAGCCTTGTCTATTACTGAAGTGAAGAAAACGGGGGCACTCATATATTCTTTCCAGGATGCTCAGAAAGCTATTGAGACTGACAGCACTGATCAGTTGGGTCGCATGGTAGAAATTGCTGAAAACAAGAATATGGCCGGATTGGGATTTCAACTAGGGCCGTTCAACGTCAAAGCTGAAGATGTGAAACCAAGTTTCTGTAATAGAGGGTGCATTCATCATAATGATCAACACTTAACTACTGTGATTGAGGATGATGAAGACAAGGCTTGCGCCAATTTTGTGATGCATGGCTAGACTTGCAACAATTGGGTTGTTGTTGATGTTCCTGTTATTGTTCACCAATCTAAGTAATTTGTTGTTCATTTTTTTAAAAGAAAAATACTTCTCATATGCCTAAGGGAGAAGTGAACATTGTTAGGAATTTCAATTAGCATCAATAAAATGAAATTTTATTCATCCACATCTATGATGTTTTATTTTTACTTTTAGCTTTTCTGAAAATGGTAATTGTCGCAGTGAAGAATCAGAGACCAAGCTATTGATTAAACTTGACTCATGAATCAAAATATCACCACCAAACTTTAATTTATCCAAGGGAAGGGGGAAAGATTCAAAAATAACCCAATATGTATATGCAAAGCTAGAAGATTAAACTTAAGCTAAGCAAAAAGAGGGGGGTGGGGGGAGATTCTAAAGGTACGGGTGTGTGTTATGAAAAAGGAAGGTATTAGCACCATCATCATCTATAGTACTCTATATGAACCTTTTAAATATATGTGTTTGGTTTAAAATTGTTTGCTATTTGATTAGGGAGATGATAAAAAGAACATCTTTTTATTGTTTGATGATTTGGAAATACATTGAGTCTTATGCCTACGTACCCGTGAAGAATCAAAACCTCGTAGTTCGGGTTCAAAAGTAAGAAGGGATTTATTGGGGTTGATTTTATGAGAAAGAGACAAATTGTCATCTTAAGGAGAAAACTCACTTTTAAACCACCACAAAAATGTGGAAGATAGATCTTTGCATCAAATTGAAATAAGGGCTCTCACTTGGATATAGAATCAACAAGTATGCCACATACCTCTTCCAAATGGAAAAGAATCAATATAAATCTCAACAATTTTATGGGGTAGGAGATTTAAATCTCAACTAGGGATGACTCATGTCTAATCCTTTTATGAAAAGGTTTTAAACATGAAAAAGCCAAAGTGGCAAAAGGGTTTGAATTAAGTTTGTGTTTTTTTAGATCTTATGAAAAGATCTTAGAATATGGATTAGAGGTACTTTTAGGTGGAGTGAAAGGAGGAGTTTAGAGGTACTTTTAGGAAGTTGCTTATGGTTTAGAGGTTAAGTGTGATCAAAAGAAACAATTTAGAAGGTCAATGCAAGATTGGTTGGAAAAGTTGGCCTTTATGAAAATGGATATGAAGCTTTTCACAAAACCTTCCAAATATGGCATCAAGACTTGGTAAATGGCTCAATCCCTTGTGTAATGCACCAACGGTGTGTGTAATCTTCTGATTAAGGTGAGATTTAGAAGCAAGATAGCCTATAAAGCAAGATCATGTAGCTTTGGCTCAAGGTTACATGATGAATTTGTCATGAAAAAGACCCAAAATTCAGATTTGCTAAGCCAACTTCAACTCTTCGAAACTCCTAACTCAAATATGATGATTTCATGATATTTTACTTTCTGGAAAGCTAAGACCATCCTATACAACATTCATGTTGTGCGTGTTCCTTGAATCAATATGGATCATGGTGAAAAGTGGTGATCAAGTAAGCCACTTTTTGAAGACAGATTTGGTTGAAAATTTTTCTAAGTGTTTTAATTTTATGGTACCAACTTCATGGCTTCATAACTTGAAATCCTTGTATTTTTTGGGAATCAATTATCAAGGACAAAGCTGAAGTATGAAGTAAGACCTTTAATCTTATCATTGGAGTAAAGAAAATGGTGGTCTGGATCACAAGTTATACCCTTGGAAAGATGGGTACTTGAACATGTATTTTTTTTATAACTTACAAAAATTTACAAAACCAAATCTTGCGCTTTTTGCAAGTAACCTACAATTTCTTGTTTTTTCTTGATCAAATGCACCCATCAACCATATTTTCAAGATCCTTGAGTTGAGAAGTCCATGGTTGACCAAAAATGTCAAAAGTCAAACTTTGACTTTGCCTTAGTTGACTTTGTATCATATCAATCCAATTCTTGAAATCTTTGATGAATGGGATCTCTTATTTATGGAAGTCACTTGATCACTTGTGAAAGATGAGGAGTTTGAAATTTTGAAACTCATGCCAAGTCTTGATTAATCAATCTTTGAAAGCTCTTGGTGCAAAACCCTAGCTTAAGACAAACAAAGTAGAAAATCTTTTTGTATTTTCAATAGGTTAGTAATGCAAAGGTGCTAGATGTCATGAAAATGATACAAATGATGGTGGCATCTTAGGGTTGAAAATTAGGGTATGACAGATGCCCCTATTTATGTTTCTTAAATCCAGAGATATGGATATTGGAATTTTCATCTCGACGTGATTAGAGAGACTTAAATACAAACATGCATAATGTTTGGCCCTAAGAGGCCGCCAAATGCTTATGATATGATATGCATGCATGACTCAGGAATTCTGTGAGGCACAATGTCACAGGGGATTAATATTAGTTGAGAAAACACACAGGGATAAAGGAACACCACTGTGGGGACAGACAAAAGGAAATTCCACTGAGGGAAAGATTACAACTTTAGCTGAGGAAGAAGATTTGCAAATTCCAATGGATCATGGGCTTCTTGGGGAGTATATCATTCCAAATGACTGTGACTTCAATTTAGGAAATATCTTCGCAACTAGTTTCTCAAAGGTAGAGATGACTATCTGTTCAAATAACGAGTTCTAGCTTTCGCAATAGGTTTCTCAAAGGTAGAAATGTCCTCCTGTTCAAATAACGAGTCCAAATAAGCTTACATGATCAAAACATGATTCATCTTCTTCTTTACTTAAGTATTCCACTTAGAAAAAGGCAAAATAAACTTATCTGTGATTCGGGTCATAAGCCAGCGAACGGGCCTTGGTTTCTTCTTCAACCAAGTCTTTCTCTAAAAAAGGATAAATGAACAAGCTCCTAAAAAGGTGACCACTTGTTGGGGAAAGAGAAGTAACTTCACCGGGTATCTTCGAAGGATGCATGTCAGTTAATCTCATAAAAAACTGGAATTCTCAAATAAAGAGAAAATCACATTAAGGATCTTCAATAGACTTCCATAATGATTTTTTGGGAAAAGTACCATTGGTTGTGACTAACACCTCACTGGTGATATAAGTCCTTGTAACAGAATACCTCACTGGGGATATAAAGTCATGTGATAAAATAAAGGTGCTTGTAGTAGTCTTCAACAAACTTCTCTGACGAAATTTCCTAGGGAGATGGCCATTTGTTGGATAGAATGGTTGATATGTTGATAACTTCAATGGGGTTAAACAAACTTCTCGAAAAGAGGATGCCATTTGTTATGCAGATGGACAATTATATTGTTTATTTATGTTTTTTGTGATTACCATTTTCAGAATAAAGCAAAAAGTAAAAACAAAACATCATAGATGTGGATGAATAGAATTATACTTTATTAATGATCAGATTTGAAATGCCCAAACAATGTTTACTTCTTCCTTAGGCATAAGAGAAGGATTTTCCAAACAAATAAAAGTAATTACTTAGATCGATGCATAATAACAGGAATATCAACGGCAGTCCAATTGTTGCAAGCCTTTCCATGCGTCACAAAATTGGTGCAGTCTTCCTCTTCCTCATCCTCTAGCACAGCAGCTAAGTGTTGTTTATTTCCATGAATGAACCCTCCGCTATGGAAGCTGAGTTGCATACCCTCTGTCCTAGCGGCTGTTGAACCTTGCTAAAAACCTAGATTGGTTCTATTCTTATTATCGGAGACCTCTACAACTCGTCCCCACTGATCAACATTACCATCTTCCACAATCTTCCTTGCATCTTTCAATGAGGACATAGGTGCCCCAACTCTCTTTTCCGCAGCAATAGACAAGGCATGGAACGGAGTTCCAACCTCATCCTTAGCTTCAACATAAGAGAAAGATGACAGGTGGTTGACTAACAGTGCCTTCTCTCCGCCAACAATAACTAGCTTTCCATTCTTAACAAACTTGAGCTTCTGATGCAACGTGGAGGTAACAACCCCCGCCTCGTGAATCCATGGCCTTCCTAACAGACAATTGTAGGTCGGGTGGATATCTTTTACCTGGAAGTCACTCGGACCTATCTTTACTGGAAGTTCCACTTCACTAATCACCGTTTTGGGTGAACCGTCAAAAGCTTTGATGATCACTCCACTATATCTCATAGGCGCTCCTTGGTATGACAGTGTTGACAATGTTGACTTTGGAAGCACGTTCAACGAGGATCCAATGTCAACTAGTTCATTGGATAAAGCATCATCTTTGCAGTTCATGGAGATATGCAAAGCCAAGTTATGATTCCTACCCTCCTCAGGGAGTTCTTCATCACAAAATCTGAGATTGTTGCAGGAAGTGATGTTAGCCATAATATGATCAAACTGATCCACCATGACGTCATATTCCACGAAAGCTTGCTCTAGAACTCTTTGTAGTGCTTCCCTGTGCGCTTCCGAATTCATCAACAGAGATAGTACTAAAATTTTTGAGGGGGTTTAAAGTAGCTGCTCCACCATATTAAACTCACTTTTCTTTATCAACCGAAGTGCCTCATTATCATCGTTAGTCTTCAAATTGCAGGATTCACCAGACTGACGCTTCGGAGCACTAACGGGATCTACTGCAGGCACTTCCACTTTCATACCGACTGAACAATCATCTACCTCCTTTGGGAACACCGGCCCAAACACTCGACCTCTGCGGGTCACCCTAGTAACATCAACAATGCTTACGACAGAACTGGTCGTAGGTAATGAAACCTCTTGACCATCTTTCAGCATAGTTGCATTGTACTAATAAGCTTTATCGGATGCGTACAGGACTGGACCCGCCAACCGTATGACCAATGACGATACCGATCTCTTGCTGATACTGTTACTGTTGCTGCTATCAAACTGAATCACCACTCTCTTTGGTGTCTTGAATACTTCACTATTACATTAACATCATCATCTATGTGATGGGATTGAACAATCTGTATCAAGCCTTCATCCATCCACCGAATGTCCCTCTTCACAATCGTACAACCTCTAGGATTAACACTGCATATAGCACAACCATCATGGTCATGCTCACAATCGCTCACCAAACAAATATCCTTGTGCATCGTCACCAAGGACCTTCTGATGAAGCGGACGTCGAATACTTTGAACTCCCCTGGACAACCGTCCACCATATGAACAGATGAATTTCCATGGTCAGGCAGTGGGTTAGCTTTCATATTGGGTGCACGGTCCTCAAAGGACAGCATTCCACTCTTTACCAGCTTCTGAACTTCATATTTGAGGGGGTAGCAGTTCTCAATATCGTGTCCAGGAGCTCCTTGATGAAAAGCACAATAGACTTCTGGTTTGTACCACCAGGGAAGTAGTTCGGGTATTTGAGAAGGATTTCTTGGTTGTAGCAGGTTCTTGAGAACATATGACGGATATAGCTCTACATATGTCATCGGAATAGGGTCGAAATAGACCTTCTTCCTCTCAAAATTCGGTTGCTGATGATTGTCGGTATTGTTGTTGTTATAGGTGTTTGTTCGTTGTTGTGGTTGTTGTTGTTGACATTGTTATTGTTGAATTGGTGTTGATTGGTTGTTTGAAAATACGGGATTACGGAGGATAATTGATGATGATGTTGATGGGGTGGTTGACTTCTTCTGATCTGAGGCCTTCTTTGCCTCCCACTCGAAATTGCATTGGCTTCACTGTCCTTCTTCTTACCAAAACTGCTGTCGTAACTCTTGTTGGACGACACCTCCTCTCTAGACAACCATCCTTCTCGGACACCTTCTTCTAGTCTCATCCCCATGTTTACCATTTCGGTAAAATCACTGGGGGCACTGGCAACCATTCGCTCATAGTAAAATGAGCTCAGGGTCTTTAGAAAAATTTTAGTTATCTCCTTTTCCTCTAGAGGAGGGGTAATCTGAGCAGCGAGTTCTCTCAATCTCTACGCATACTCCTTAAATGTCTCCATGTCTTTCTGAGACAATGATCTCAACTGATATCTATCGGGAGCCATATCAACATTTTATTTATACTTCTTCACAAATGCTTTTCCCAAGTCGTTGAATGTGCGAACGCTCGCACCATCCAACCCCATGTACCATATTAACGCAACACCTATCAGACTGTCTTGAAAGTAATGGATTAACAGTTGATCATTATCTATTTGCGTAGACATCTTACGGGTGTACATCACCAAATGGATGAGTGGACATGTGTTCCCTTTGTATTTTTCAAAGTCAGGCACTTTGAACTTCACTGGATTCTTCACATTCGACACTAAACACAGTTCAACAAAATTCTTCCCAAATAGGTCTTTACCTCTTAAAGTTTTCAACTCCTTGCGCAGCTCAGGAAATTGATCTTTCAATTCATCCATCTTCTCATACACATCCGGGCCCTCGGACGGCTCGTAATGATAGACGATGTCTTCCACACGAGGCAAGGTATGCACGACAGGCGGTGGAACAGACATGATCGGGCTAGATGCCTACATAGAAGCAAATGTAGGCGCAAAGCCTTCAGGCACAAAGTTCGGCGACATTCCCCACGGGAATCTGGCAGGCATGTTGGGTGCGAAATGAGCAGCATTTGCGGGAACAGTAGAGGTAGCCATCTCTGAAATGACAGTCCTTTAAGGAGGAGGAGTTGCAGGCGTTGGAGAAGACTGGCTCTGTGCAGCTAAAATTGACTCCATAATGGCAGTCAGGTGGGCGATCTCCTCTTTCAAGTCGTTATTCTCTTGCTCAAGATGTTCCATAATTTTGGAGTGATTGGCGCGAGTATTGTACCGATGAGTCAGCTTGGCTGAAGCACCGAAGAAACACCAATGAGACATATGGCGAAATAGAAACCTGCTTATGCAAATGATGCATGAAATGCAATGCTTGATTATTTTTATTTTCAAGGAACTTACTACATTATTTGGAAATATATATATATATATATATATATATATATATATATATATATATATATATATATATATATATATAACAACAATTGCAACAATTTAATCTGACCATAAAAAAAATCTCTTTTATTTATAATTGGAAGGATTACACTGAGTACAATTTCAGAAAGCAAAAGAAAAAAAATACAAGAGAAAAGTAGACTAGCCATCCTAAGGATCCATAACAACAATGTCTGAAGATCTGGCTATAGGCGCGTACTTCCCTCGAATGCGTCGGATCTCGGTCTCAAAAGAAGCCTTCATCTGAGTCTTCTCGAGGATAAGCTGATCAACAATCTTCTTCCAAGCAACAAAAGGTTGAGGCATGCTAGAGGAAGATGAAACGTCCAACACTCTCTGTCTCTTTGTCACTCGATCTTCAAGTAGCTTAATAAGTGCATCTTTGTCCTTAGACTCGGGCTGCAACTCCTCGTGCTTTTTGCTCAAATCATGAAAACACTCTTCCCACATATCCTTCTCCCGCTTCATCTTGACGACTGCGTCTTTCAACTCCTCTACATCTTGGTTAGGGAGAGGTAATGGCTCAACCACAACCATAGACATAGGTCTCTCACAAGGATAAGACATCTTCAACTCCAAAGCTCTCTTCTTCACCCAAAGAATGTAAGCCTCCAAAGCTACACAATTGCACGGACCAAGCTCAGATCTTCTTTCCTATGCACATTATGCCAAGCATGCACAATCTTCTGCTTCAAATGTTGGGGATCTTTACGCTCTTGATAAAAAATACCTTCTAACAAAGTGTTGTTAGGTTTGTCTCTCAAGGGGAACCCAAGTTGACGACGAGCCAAAGCAGGGTTGTAGTTAATTCCTCCTTGTGTACCAATGAGAGGCACAATAGAGAATTCACCACAATAATCAATAATCTCCAAACTGCTCAAAGAGGGATCATACCAAACTATATCATCATTAGTGAGAGACATAAGTCTCTGAGACCACCGTAGACATTGTTTGTTCTCCACAAAAGCAGGTGTCTGAGGCAAGTGTGAAATAAACCACTTGTACATAAGAGGAATGCAACAAACAATAGTTCCACCACCCTTAGAATTACTTAGATGCAAAGAGAAGTACATATCATCCAACGAAGTAGGCACAAGATTCCCAATCAAAAAAATTCTAATTTCGTTAACATCAATAAAACCGTCAATGTTAGGGAACAAAGCTAAACTATAAATGAGTAACACAAAGATATCTTCAAAAGCATCCATGCTACCGGCTTGAGCATAGGCAGTAGTTTCCTTGATAAGGAAATCAGATGGCAACCCAAACAATCCTCCTTTCTTCACCCAATGAGCCTCTATCTCAGACTTCTTCAAGTGAAGAGATTCGGCAATAAGATGAGATTCGGGAAGCTCTTCCAATCCACTAAACAGTACTTTGTTAGAAACGGGTATCCCCAAGAGATGGGAATACTCCTCCAACGTAGGCACTAGCTAATAATCGGGAAAGGTGAAGCAACGGTAGAGAGGATCATAGAACTACACTAACACACTCAAAAGTCCTTCAACCACATCAGTAGACAAGATGGACGAAAGCTTCCCATGACGTTGTTTGAAGTCCAAGGGATCTAATACAAAAGATGCTAGCTTCCTTAACTCTTTCAAGTCGGGACATCTAAAACTGTATTTCTTAGTGTTCCTTCATCCATAATCCATGGTCTAAAAATATTTACAAATAACACCTCAGTCCCTTGAAAATTTTGTGTGATGAATATTATGATGCGCATGAATGCATGAATGCAACAATCACAAATAAGGGATCATACACAAGGCAAAAAAAGGTCAAGGGATTAATCAAGTCATTTTCAAGATCAATCACCCATTTTGGTGGATTATGGTTTACAACTTATCAACACCCAAGTTCCACTGATATTGACAAGACTTGATTGAAGGTGAGAAAAACAAGAAAGGGGGGGTTTGAATTGTTTGGAAAAATAAGCGCTTTTCAAAATGAAAATCACACAAGGATTTTATACTGGTTCGCTTATAACACAAAGCTACTCCAGTCCACCCGGCCAAGGTGATTTCGCCTTCAACAAGGACTTAATCCACTAATCTTGAAAGATTACAAACAACGTCTAAGATACAAAATCTCTTAGCCCTCTCAAGTATACAGACTACACAGAGTCACTTGAGGAAATCAACAAACAATAGAAGAAGGATTTATGTAAACTGGAGTGCTTCTAAGAAAGCAAGTATTAGAAAATTAAGAACAAGAGTTTTTCACGTAATAAGCAAAAGCTTCGTGAAGATAGAGAGCAAGAGTGTTTTTCTTGTTGATGTTTCAGTATGATTTTTCCTCGTATATGTGTATGTTGAAATGATTTTCAATCCTTTATATAGATCAGTTGAAGTAGTAGTTGAAACTGGTGGATATTGAGATGAAGTTACGCCATCACATAATTAGCTAATGCAGGATGACTTTTTCTTCTTGAAATGACTACTTACCATAAATAGTATTTTCTTTATTGAGATTGGAGATTAACGTCTCTTTCTCAATTAGGAAATCCATTTGAAAATCTTTACTTGTCTTCAACGTTACTCTTTCATGATTAGCAAATCCATAATCAGAGTATTTGTGTTTCTGGAGAACCTTGGAATCTTGCTTCTGATGTTGATCTAAATAGATTCTTCAGAAAGCGTTGTTCAGAGTCAGAGGTTCTAGGACTTACTTCCTGTTAAGATGCTTCTGATACTTGTTGTTTAGTTCAGAGTTTGACTTTCTTGAACTTGTTTCTTCTTCAGAGCTTCTGATCATTTGATAATATACTTCTGATCTGGTACTCTATCTGATTATGTCATCAGAGTCCTGCACACTTAGAAACTTTTCGTTAGGGTGCCATTTTTGGTTTCATCCTTTGTTATCATCAAAATCAAGGAATCTGTTGTATCACAATTTTTGTTCTTACATTGATTGGATCAACCAAGAATCAAGGGCTTATTGAAAGTCACGAGCATGGATTCTGGGTAAGAACCATCCCAAAGGAGTGAACTAAGGATAAAAACCTGTAGATCATGTTCTAAAATGTTCCCAAAGTCTTAAGTCCATCTATCGGATATTCCAGGTTAGGATGACTGATCCGCTGTCGCGCGCGGATCAAAACCGAGTTATTTTGAAAACGTAGTATAGCGACAATGACTCGAATTGTCTCTCAAGGATTCTTGATTATTACTAACCAAAGGTAAATCGATTTAGGGGGAGTTGGATTCAGGATCGATTAAGGAAAAAAACGATTATTAAATAAGTGATTATTGAAATAAGCTATTATGAAATAGGTGATTATCAAACAAACGGATTCACTGTGTCAGGTTCAACTTATCATTGATTGCTACAACTACGGCTTCTATCCTATTTGAACACAATATCATTCAACAAGCATGATTGACACTGTAAGGTATATATTCTTATTTTCGGATTAAGCATACGGTTATAGATATCCCAAATTTAACGGTTAAGCAGAGTTGAATTGCGATTAAAAGTCAAGAACATATATCATTCAAAATTCACCAACAATATTACATGGAAATAAGATTAAGCAAACAACAATCATATAATATTATTGAAAGGAATAGAATTCTAATTGCAATTATAACAATCTCAAAGTAGTGAACCTGAATACAGCAAATCCATTCGGAAAGATTAGTTCTCCATTACGGTTCTTGAAAGCGTAAGAAAAATAATTTGTGAATAGCAAAAACGTGAATAGTGATTTCGACTGCTAGGTATTAGGGGAAAACCAAGGCAATCCGTTTACAACCCAACTGGGTCAAATACATAACCCAAGCCCAAAACTAAAATAAAACTAATGCTGCAGCTTCAAACGAAATTCTGGAAATTAAGCACTCTGAATCTGACTTTGACTCCAACATGAAAGTTGTAGCTCCTTCTCTTAGCTTTTCGAAAATGATTAGAACGTGTCAATCGGAATCCCGGAGCTTCAGTTGTAATCGTTTTAGTGCAGACTGTTAAAACTTAAAATTAAATACAAAAATCAAATAACAATAAAAATAAACTAAAATATAAAAACATTATAAAACATAAAAGTAAGCAAAGGAAATCAAAGAAATGCTTAAGAACAAACATAAGAGAATGTGCATTAAAATGCACTGATCAAATTCCTCCACACTTGAACTTTGGCACTCCGAGCAAAATCAAAACTCAAGAAACACACAACATCAGTTACTCATTCCAGGCTACAAACTCTTCCTTGGTTAAGATAGCATCAATAGGTACTAATCATGCACACTAAGGATATCGTAGGGACACTAATCCACAATTATGCAGTCATAAGCCTCCTGAACGCACAATCCATTCCGAATCATGTTATTATGCCAAAGCCTAACTTACTCAGTCTCCTTTTTACTCTTTTTCATTCTTGCACAATCACATTAAGCTCGTTATCTCCACACACTCATAGTAAGGCAACCGGTCAGTGACTCTGATCCTTTTTACACGGGATTCTGATACAAAAATTGGTAACCCCTTTTAATTTCTGCTGCACCATGAGGGAAAACGTTAGTAACGACAAAAGGGCCAATCCATTTGGATCAAAGTTTCCCAGCCATAAGCTTAAGGCGGGAATTAAACAGTAAAACCTGTTGGCCCACAGAGAATTCCTTCCTAGAAATCATCTTATCATGGAAGTGCTTAGCTTTCTCTTTATAAATCCTAGAGCTTCCATAAGCATCTAGCCTAAGCTCTTCAAGATGTTGTAATTGGAGTTTTCTTTCAATACCTGCTTGTTGCATCTCCAAATTACAACTTTTCACCGCCCAATAGACACGTGTTCTATCTCTACAGGAAGGTGACATGCCTTACCAAAAACAAGTCGATAAGGAGACATCCCAATAGGTGTCTTGAAAGCTATTCTTTGAGCCCAAAGTGCGTCTTCTAGACGGAGGCTCCAGTTCTTCCTGTTTGGTTGCACCATTTTCTCTAAAACCTGTTTGATCTCTTTGTTGGAGATCTTAGCTTGCCCATTTGTTTATGGGTGATCTGCAGTAGAAATTTTGTGCACAACTCCATACTTCCGGAGCAAAGCTTCCATGGTCGGTTACAGAAATGAGTGCCTTGGTCACTTATGATAGCTCGAGGTATTTCAAACCTGCAAAAGATATTAGACCTGACAAAATCTGCAACAACTCTAGAATCATTACTCCTAGTGGGGATAGCTACCACCCACTTTGATACATAATCAACAGCAAATAAAATGTACAAAAAACCAAATGATATAGGAAAGGGACCCATGAAGTCGATTCCCCACCCACTTTGATACATAATCACAGAAAATCATAGGTTGCTGAGGCATTTCACTCTTACGAGTGACATTTGTACCTACTATCAGGCACTCTTTACAAGTGCGCTAAACCTCATAGGAATCTTTAAAAATAGTGGGCCAATAAAAACCCGAGTCTAGGACTTTTCTTGTAGTCCTTTGAGGACCAAAATGTCCGCCGACTTGAGATGCATGAGAAAAATTCAAAATGGATGCAATCTCATAATCGGGGACACATCTCCTGATTACCTGATCACTACCAAACTTCCAAAGATACGGATCATCCCAAACATAATATTTGGCATAACTCTTGAGTTTGTGGATATGTGTCCTGGATGCACCTGTAGGAAAAACACCAGCAACAAGATAGTTAACAATATCAGCAAACCAAGGAGTAATACCATGCACAAGTAAAAGATGCTCATCAGGAAAGTCATCCTGGATGGGAAAAGGATCTTCATCTCTCTCTATTCTGCTCAAGTGATCAACCAATAAGTTCTCAGCTCCACTTTTGTCTTTAATCTCTACATTAAACTCTTGGAGCAATAACATCCACCGAATCAATCTCGCTTTTGCTTTCGGCTTCTTCAACAAGTACTTTAAAGCTGCATGGTCAGAAAAAACAACAACCTTGGAACCTAGCAAGTATGATCTGAATTTATCAAGAGCAAAAACAATAGCTAGAAGTTCTTTTTCAGTGGTGGTGTAATTTGACTGTACAGAATCTAAAGTCCTAGAAGCATAACAAATAACATGGGCAACCTTGTCAACTCTTTGTGGAAGGACATCCCCAACAGCATAATTAGAAGCATCACACATAGTCTCAAAAGGGAGGGTCCAGTCGGAAGGCTGGATGATAGGAGCGGAGGTCAATGCTTTCTTCAAGAAGTCAAACGCTTGTTTGCATTTGTCATCGAAACTGAAAGTGACGTCATTCTTCAACAAGTTTGACAGAGGAAGAGCTATCTTGATGAAATCCTTCATGAAACGCCTGTAAAAACCTGCATGACCCAGAAAAGAACGAATCTCGCGAACGCAAGAAGGGTAAGGCAATGTAGAAATTACATCAATCTTAGCAGGGTCAACAAAAATTCCTTTTTTAGAAATTATGTGACCAAGAATAATTCCCTGCTCAACCATAAAATGACATTTTTCATAATTTAAAACAAGGTCAGTCTTGATGCATCTCTCTAAAACTATATTCAATCTTTTCAAGCATGCATCAAAAGACGAACCATAAACACTTCCATGCAATTTTCAATAAACTCGGAGAAAATACTAATCATGCATCGCTGGAAAGTGCCAGGAGCATTGCAAAGACCAAAAGGCATCCTTCTGTAAGCAAATGTACCGAATGGGCACGTGAAAGTGGTCTTTTCTTGATCTTCAGGTGCAATATGAATCTGAAAGTAACCTGAAAAACCATTAAGAAAACAATAATGTGATTTACTAGCTAGCCGTTCAAGCATTTGGTCAATGAACGACAAAGGAAAGTGATCATTTCTGGTAGCTTGGTTCAACCTCCTGTAATCAATACAAACTCTCCAGCTATCCTGAACTCTAGTGGGAACAAGTTCATTCTTTTCATTTTTCACCACTATGAGTCCAGATTTCTTAGGTATAACCTGCACTGGGCTTACCCATTTACTATCCGAGATAGGATAAATGATACCTGCTTGCAAGAGTTTGGTTACCTCTTTCTTTACCATATCAAGAGTCAAAGGATTAAGCCTCATTTGGGGCTGCCTTACCATTTTAGCACCGTCCTCATGTAAAATCCTGTGCATACACATGGAAGGACTAATACTTAGGATGTCAGCTAATATCCAGCCAATTTCCTTCTTGCGCTTCTTCAAAACCTGAAAAATTTTATTTTCCTAATCGGAATCAAGGTTAGAAGAAATAATTACAGGGAGTTTTTCATCACTCTCCAAATAAGCTTATTTCAGATTATCCGGGAGTTGTTTCATCTCTAAGGAGGGGGGTTGCTCGATGGATGGGGCGTTTGGGGAAGCCGGGATGTCGTGATCATCAGCTTCATAAACAACTTAGTTTGCAACAACTTCACTTGTAGGAAACACGTCACCCTGTAAGGCAACATCAATCTCATCACATACAACACAAATGTTAGTGTCAATATAATCAACACATGAGTAAACATCATCAAATCCAAGTAAGGATGGAAAATCAAGTGGAAACAATTCAGAATAAGTTTCATCAACCAAATCAGATATCAACTCAATATGAAAAATAGAGTGCTCCTCCAAGGGATGTTTCATGGCATCGAAGATGTTAAATTTTGCGACAATGTCACCAAATTCCATGGACATGGTTCCATCGTCAACATCAATTTTTGTCTTCGCCGTTTTCATGAACGGTATGCCTAAAATGATGGGAGCCCTACTTGACTTAGTTTCTCCTTCCATGTCCAGGATGTAAAAATCTGCAGGAAAAATCAAATCGTTAACTTGAACAAGGACATCTTCCACTATACCAGTAGGGCGGGCATTGCTCCTGTTCGCCAACTGAACGATTAAACCTGTATGATACAAAGGACCAAGACAAAGTTTATTATAAATAGAAGTAGGCATAACAATAATGCCCGCTCCCAAATCAAGCTTGCAATTATCTAGTTGCTTATCTCCGATGGTACAAGGAGTAGTAAAAGTTCCCGGGTCCTTGCCTTTTGTGGCAAGACCTGAGAGATGGCTGAAACATTTTGCTCGCCTATAACTTTTTCAGAATGGGGCTTGGGATAAATAAAAGGAAAAATGTTTCTTCCCAAGTTGACTCTCTCACCACCTTTCATCCGCCTCTTGTTTGTTCACAAATCTTTCAAAAACTTTGCATACTTAGGAACCTGCTTAATGACATCAAGAAGCGGAATGTTTTGCAACTTTTCTAAAACAATCCAAGATCTCCCTCTCTTTGTCTCCTTCCTTAATTCTTTTATTTTCTAGAACTCTATGTGGAAAGGGGACTGGTGGTACATATTCTTTTTCTTTATTCTTTTCAGTTTCTACCATAACAGAAGAAGGTGAAGAAAGTTCAGATGTTACCTCAAGAATTTTTGTTGGGGGGCTGGTTTGTTACCTTTCCGGACCTCAAAGAAATTGCATTGTCATTGACATTAGGACCTTTTGGATTCACAACTGCTTGGGCAGGAAGTTGGTTTGATCCTTAGGATTGCATGGCATTCATTGAGGTGGAAAGCTGTCCAATCTGTGTCTGCAAGGTTTGAAGACTAGATTCTGTTCTTTGTTGAAACTGAAGATTTTTAACAACTAGTTGTTTGACCAGGTCCTCTAATGAAGGTCCAGAGGGTGTAAAAATGGTGGCTTGGGGGGTAGTTGCTGGTTGGGTTGGCTGCTGGGTTCCATATCGAAGGTTGGGATGGTTCCTCCAATTGGGGTTGTATTTATTGGTGGACATGTCAGGAATGTTATTGTACCTGTTCTGATTGTAAAGGTTTTCTACATAAGCTTGAGGCAACTCAATGATCGATTCATCATGCAAAATAGGACAAGTATCAGTTGGATGCTCAGGAGAAGTACAAATACCACACAGGTTTGCCACTTGAGTGTTACCTATTGCCAACTGTTTCACTAAAGAGGTGAGCTTGTCAATTCTGGTTTCGAAAGCTTTGTTGGAGGAAACCTGAATTTCATTCACACCCTTTGCTTGGACAAAATTGTTTATGGTTGTAAATTGTTGGGTGTTGAGGGACATATTTTCGATCAAAGCTTTGGCGGCGGCTGGAGTTTTATCGACGAGTGCTCCACCGCTAGCAACATCAAGAATCTTTCTATCCATTGGTAACAAACCTTCATAAAATTATTGAATGAGCAATTGTTCGGTGATCTGGTGTTAAGGATAACTACATACTAATTTCTTGAATCTTTCCCAATACTCAGCAAGTGACTCATTATCCTGTCTAATACCACAAATATCTTTTCTGATCGAGGCTGCTATGGAGGTAGGGAAGTATCTCTCTAAGAACACTCTTTTTAGAGCATTCCAGCTTGTGATTGAATTTGGCTCAAGATAATATATCCAATCCTTTGTTGCACCCTACAATGAAAAAGGAAAAGCTCGAAGTTAGATATGGTCTTCAGTTATTCCTTCAGGCCTCAACGGTGTAGAGCACACAACCTGGAATTCTTTGAGATGTTTATGTGGATCCTCACCTACAAGACCATTAAACTTTGGCAACAAGTGTATCAAACCAGATTTTAGTTCAAAAGGAGTGTCAGCTTCAGGATATTCAATACACAGGCCATTATAATTCACATCAGGGGCAGCTAACTGCCTTAAAGTTTTTTGGTCAGCCACATCAAAAACAATTTCAGAATCTGAATCAATCAAGTTATGAAAGTAATCAGAATCAGAATCAGACTCAATTGTGGGTGGTGAACTATTGCTAGCCTGACCTGCTCTACGACGTGTGTACAAATTTCTCTTTACCTCAGGATCGAAATCAAAAAGCTCAGAACAAGAAGACCTAGTAGCCAGAACTAATGGACAACAATGCAACAACAATTGTGAAAATGCCAACAATGTTCCTAATAGTCAAAAACAAACACAATGAAGGAAAACGATTAAAATAAATTCAGAAAAATAAACTAACACCGAAATTAATATAATGACTTAAAGTTATAATTTTGAGATTTTTTTTTGGATTTTTTCGACTCTATGAAAACAGTAAAAAAATCATTAAAAATAGAAAAAAAGAGTTTTTTGGCGATTTGAGGTCGGTATCCCGTAATTACTCTGTAGTATGGAACAAAAGATGAGGTGAATTTTCTACTCCTAATAGATGGAACAAATTTTCGATCGGACTCAATTTTTCGACTCTAGACGCGAATTGGCCAAAACCGCGAGGAACCTATGGCCTAAACGCAAGAACACTAAACATATGACTCTAATATTGATTAATAATCACAAGAATCCCTGGCAACAACGCCAATTTGAAAACGTAGTATAACGACAATGACTCGAATTGTCTCTCAAGGATTCTTGATTATTACTAACCAAAGGTAAATCGATTTAGGGGGGTTAGATTCAGGATCGATTAAGGAAATAAAACAATTATTAAATAAGTGATTATTGAAATAAGCTATTATGAAATAGGTGATTATAAAATA
The DNA here is from genome assembly GCF_024323335.1 of Lathyrus oleraceus. NCBI lineage: Eukaryota > Viridiplantae > Streptophyta > Magnoliopsida > Fabales > Fabaceae > Lathyrus > Lathyrus oleraceus. The sequence goes on along the minus strand of NC_066581.1, from coordinate 118,535,128 downwards.
AACAGATTCACTGTGTCAGGTTCAACTTATCATCGAATGCTACAACTACGACTTCTATCCTATTTGAACACAATATCATTCAACAAGCGTGATCGACACTGTAAGGTTTATATTCTTATTGCCGAATTAAGCATACGGTTATAGATATCGCAAATTTAACGGTTAAGCAGAGTTGAATTGCGATCAAAAGTCAAGAACATATATCATTTAAATTTAACCAAGAATATTACATGGAAATCGGATAAAGCAAACAACAATCATATAATATTATTGAAAGGAATAGAATTATAATTGCAATTATAACAATCTCAAAGTAGTGAACCCGAATACAACAAATCCGCCCGGAAAGATTAGTTCTCCATTACGGTTCTTTCAAGCGTAAGAAAAATAATTCATGAATAGTAAAAACGTGAATAGTGTTTTCGGCTGCTAGGTATTAGGGGAAAACCAAGGCAATCCGTTTACAACCCAACTAGGTAAAATACATAACTCAGGCCCAAAACTAAAATAAAACTAATGTTGCAGCTTCAAATGAAATTCTGGAAAATAAGCGCTCCCAATCTGACTTCTACTCCAACACGAAAGTTGTAGCTCTTTCTCTTATCTTCCCGGCGATTATTAGAACGCGTCAATCAGATTCCTAAAGCTTCAGTTATGATCTTTTAGTGCATACTGTTAAAGCTGAAAATTAAATACGAAAATCAAATAACAATAATAATAAACTAAAATATAAAAACATTATAAAACATAAAAGTAAGCAAAGGAAATCAAATAAATGCTTAAGAACAAACATAAGAGAATGTTCATTAAAATGCACTGATCAATGACTGACTCATCAACCCATAATATTCTCAAGAGAAACTCGTCTGAGTGTAGTATCGCGTAACAACGGTGATCAAGTCTACACTTGGACAGTCTTTCCACTACGTGTTAAATAGGCCAAGAGGGGTTAAATGTTCTACGGTCCCTAGCTTCTCGGACCCCAAATCAGAGATAGTAATGCCTAACAACAAATACTTGTGTGACTTTTCCAAATCCAAAAGGGTCTCACTGAGTAGATAGATCTCAAGCCAACTTGTTAAGGACTACTCCACACAAGTCGAACATGACTATACCATCCTCCTATCTTAATTTCACTCAAGTTCGGGTTAGAACTTATCTCACCACTCAGAGATCACCAAACACAACAAGCAGATTATATCACACAAACAAATATATACATACATCAAATATACAATTATATACCCACAAAAAAGTAGGCTAAACCCACTGGATACTATTCTCCAGCAGAGTCGCCACTTAATTTCCTATAGCGATAAATTCATGATCATCAAGCTATGGATAACCTAGACATCAAATAACAAGAGTCGCCATCGCGATTTTATTGTTTCCAAGGGAAAAGGGAAAAGTCCTAACAAAACCCATTAATAAGAAGTTTTCAAATCAAAACTAATAAAATGGCAGAGATTACAGGTAAGGGGGTTGGTTACACAGGGGGAAGGTGTTAGCACCCAAAGTGTCATAGGTACTCCTAGGAAGCCCTTTCTTGTGTGCATATGTATTTTTGTACAAAATGATGTTTGCAATAAATAGAGTGTGGGGATGAGATAAGATTTCATTAATTATATTTTTGTGTTTGACAAGACATTCAGACTTGTGCCTACGTATCAACATAAAAATGAGGGATCAAGACCTCATAGTTCGTGGTATAAATTTCAAAATGGATGCATTGCTTTTAACAAAAAGTTTGGTTTGAAAGGCACAAAGGCCTAAAAATGGTTTGAATGAGTTAATTCTTTTTGGCTTTTGAAAATTTTAAGTCAGGTATAGTTAAGTATATTTACAAGTTTTGATTAAGAAAAGAAGTTTAAAAATACAATGGCATAAGGCCAAAGTTTCTAATTTGCAATATGGTCTAAGTTTAGAAAACAAGCACAAGCAAAGAAGTTTTTTTTAAAAGGAGGGATAGGTTTTTAAATTTAAGAAGTGGGGAGGAGATGAAAAGACTAATCCAAAGCACAAATTTAAAAGTTGAGAGTTGAAAAGATCTGACCAATGGGCTGCCATCCAATAGACAAGAATGTCATATAGAAACCCAAATTCCCTTGGACATTAGAATCAAGCAACAAACAATGCACAATATATCAACTTGAAGAGCAAAGCATCAAATAAAGATAGCCACATCAAAGCTTAGCAACTCCATGATCTTCTTCAAATTTGCCCAAGTAGCAGATGAATTTCAAGATGCCATAAGTCACAGGTTCAAAATAACAGCTTCATAATGATCATGTTGCAGATGAACTCAAATGGATCTTCAATGGTGTATTAGATGAAATTTTAAACTACAAGCACTTTGGTACATGAAAATTGTCATTGGCCAAGTCCTTTGCATAGGGAGTGTTGCCTAAATTCTAAGTACAATAGTCTCAGATCAAACCAACAGTCCACACAAGATATTTTTTAGGGTTTTTGTTCTTATTATGTACACTAATGGTCAAAAGCAAACACAATATAAACAAAGTATATCACAAAATATGGTCCAAGTGGACAAAGTGAAAATGAAATTAACATAAACAATTAGAATGGTATGAATAATGGCAAATGAATAAGGCTTAAAAAATAAAGTGCATTAAAAGTAAATGACTTGAAATTAAATGTTAGTTGTTAATGAGTTAGATGTTAGTATTGCTTTTGCTTTTTTGTTTAAGTCATTCTTTGGAGAATACTCAACCCACTTATCACAAGCATGGATCCTTGAACCAAGACATCTTCCAAAGGAAGGAAAAAGGGCCAAGTTTCCATATAATACCATGAAAGATGGGAGACTTACAATCTCACTAACTAGAATGTTATGCCTTTTGTGTCAACAATTTAGCGCTATGTTAAGCAATCGTAATTGACTTATATAGAAGTCACAACTATTTAAAGTCGGGAAATAGAATTTTGGTGTTAATGCATGTTAGAGACATAGTATAATGGACTATGCTCATGAAACATACCACACACAAAAAGAATATACAAAAGTGGGGGCTTAATCTCATCCATAATTATGTTAATTATGCAATCAACTAGCCTTAGGATATTGAGATATCAAAGGTCTATGATATGAATGCATAAAGAAGGGGAATGAGATGAAGAGGAAGGGGAAATGGATCAAACTCAAATTGGACAAAGGAGGACTTTCACCAAATTAATATCATTCATTCATTTTAGGAGATGGAATGTACATTCCATCAATCCGCTAAATCCAATTATCTTAACTTAACAAAGTCAAATCAATCTTGACCAAGGCCCAACAACACAAGTCAAACTTCCAAAGTCAATCAAAATGGCTCTACACAATTTATTTGGCATTTAATCAATTAAAAGTATTAAAATAATGCATTAAATTTAAATATGGTTGGTCAATTTCCTAAAACCTCATCAAAACACCAAAGAAATGGATCCATATATGTTGAATCATACTACTTGGTTGATATCCAAAATGGATCCAATCAAGTACATTTTTTAGAAGCCTACTTTAATTGGGAGGATTGCCCGTTGGCAAATGTTGTCATCAGAGTATGATATCAAATACCGATCTCAGAAGACAATTAAAGGTAGTGTTTTGGCTGACCATTCGGCTCACCAACCAATTGAAGATTACCAGTCAGTGCAGTATGACTTTCCTGATGAAGGGATCTTGTACTTAAAGATGAAAGTTTGTGATGAACCATTGCTTGAAGAAGGGCCAGAACCTGGTTCCCGTTGGGGCATGGTATTTGATGGAGCTGTTAATCAGTATGCTAATGGAATTGGTTCAGTGATTATTACTCCTCAAGGAACGCATTTTTACGTTTACATCTAGATTGACTTTCAGGTGTACAAATAATATGGCAGAATATGAAGCTTGCATTATCGGGCTTGAAGAGGCCATTGATCTCAGAATCAAGTATTTAGACGTCTATGGAGATTCAACTTTGGTGGTGAATCAAATCAAAGGTGAATGGGGGATGAATCGGCCCGCTTTGATACCATATAGAGATTATGCAAGGAGGATTTCAACTCTATTTAGAAAGGTTGAATTTAATCATATCCCTCGAGATGAGAACCGGATGGTAGATGCTCTTGCAACATTGGCTTCAATGATCATAGTGAAATATTGGAATGAAGTTCCCAACTTGACTGTAATGCGTCTTGATAGGCCAGCTCATGTGTTTGTTGTTGAAGAGATAAAAAATGAGAAGCCGTTGTATTTTGATATCAAGTGTTTCCTCCAAAGTCAGATTTACCTGTCTGGGGCATATTTGTAAGATAAGAAGACTTTAAGAAGATTAGCCGGCAATTTCTACCTGAATGGTGATGTGTTATATAAGAGAAACTTTGATATGGTTCTGCTCAGATGCACGGATAGACACGAAGTAGACCTATTGATGACTGAAGTCCATGAAGGTTCCTTTGGTACTCATTCCAATGAACATGCAATGGTGAAGAAGATGTTGCGAGCAGGTTACTATTGGCTGACAATGGAATTTGATTGTTGCAAGTTTGTGAAGAAATGCCACAAGTGTCAAATTTATGCATATAAGATTCATGTTCCTCTGACACTGTTGAACGTCATTTCCTCCCCATGGCCTTTCTCCATGTGGGGAATCGATATGATTGGTATGATTGAGCCTAAAGCGTCGAATGGACATCATTTCATTTTGGTGGCTATTGACTACTTCACAAAATGGGTTGAAGCGACATCGTATGCGAATGTAACCAAGCAAGTTATTGTGAGGTTTATCAAGAATCAAATCATATGTCGTTATGGTATGCCAAGTAAGATCATTACTTATAATGGATCAAACCTGAACAATAATATGGTGGAAGTTCTTTGCATGGACTTTAAGATTGCACATCATAATTCTTCTCCCTATAGACCTAAGATGAATGGGGCTATTAAAGATGCAAATAAAAACATCAAGAAAATTATTCAGAAGATGGTTGTAACATATAAGGATTGGCATGAGATGCTCCTATTTTTTTTGCACATGTATCGTACATCCATCCGCATTTCAACAGGGGCAACCCCTTTCTCTCTTGTATATGGTATGGAAGTTGTGCTCTCCGTAGAGGTCGAGATCCCATCTTTGCGTGTGCTTATGGAAGCCAAGTTGACTGAAGCTGAATGGTGTCAGACCAGGAATGATCAGCTGAATTTGATTAAAGAGAAAAGGTTGACTGCCATGTGTCATGGTCAGTTATACCAGCAGAGAATAAATAAGACATTTGATAAGAAGGTTAGACCTCGTGTGTTCAGGGAAGGTGACATTGTTCTCAAGAAGATTCTATCCTTCAAACCAGATTCCAGGGGAAACTGGACTCCTATATTTGAAGGCCCATATGTTGTTAAGAGAGCCTTTTCAGGTGGTGCTTTAATTCTTACAACTATGGATGGTGAAGAGTTCAGTCGTCCTGTGAATGCTGATGTAGTTAAGAAATACTTCGCCTAAAAAAGAAAAGAAAAACTCGCTAAGTTGAAGACCCGAAAGGGAGGCTTAGGAAAAAATGAGTGTCTCGGTGGATTGAAAACCTGAAAGGGCGATCCAGGCAAAAATTAGAGACATAAAACAGAAAGATTTATCCTGATAAATTGAGCACCCCACCTTAGGGCAATTTATGCAAAAATTATGGATTATGGCAAGTAACTGCATCCTGCTAATCTTCAGATGTGAAGACGTTCTTGAGCACAACGGTCAGTTTTGATTCATCATCCCAAGTAGAGCGGCCAAGAGCATAGTGGATATCAAGAATTGGTAGAAGGATTAGTGATCATTGTATTCAATGTACCCATTTTCCATGTAAATTACCATTTTCAACCTTATAAAGATCTATGGAGTCTTGTCATTTACAGGATACCATTCTATTAAATAAAGTTAAGCTTTTATCCAATTATTTCTACTCTTATTTAATTCAGCCAAATAGTTTTAAATTTTATTATGATCATTTTGAAAATTAAAATCAAAATCATATGTTCTTAAACATATTAAAGCATTAATTTTAAGCAATCGATTTCATTTAGAAGGAGTATCAACAGTGGTTCGAAAGTAGTAAACCCTAAGTGTGGAACATTATTGGTTCTCCCCAAGTAGTAGGCGCAGTTTCTCTTTCATCCACGACAACATTGTTCAGCACTCGGTGTTTGTTGATTTCTCCAAGCAGTTAATTCTCCGTTGTCCCCAATTGAGTTGGTGTTGACTCCCCAGCCGAGTTTATATTTGTTCTCCAACAGAGTGCAGACATTTCGTTGCAGCAGTTCGCATGATTCCATCAGAACTTTGGTTTCTCACAAGTCGTCGTCAGATTCGCTCCCAGTCATAATATCCCCTTGGTTTCTGAGCAACTATTTGTGTTTGTTTCCCTGCAGGGTTGTCTCCCATTTGGTATGACCTAAAATTCCCCGCAGAGTTGGTAGAAGTTTCCTCAGCATATCTCCTCATTTCTTCCCCAGCTAGGGTTAAGCCTTTGGGATGTTGATCTCTCTTTTCTCCAGCAGTTGTTTCCCTCTTTTGGGGATTGGCCGAGAATTATATCGATGATTCAAATATGTGACATCCTTGTATCCTTTGAGATTGTTTTGTCAGCATAACCATCATATACACATATACATATACATATACATTTATAATTTCATTATTGCATCATTGCACCTATTGACTCATTCTTGTGATTCTTATTCCCTGTTATGGTGGTACTTTATCCCCATACGGGTTTGGTGAGTCTGCCATCCTTTCAATTGTAGAGTGTCAGCCCCATATGCAGAAAGACTTTATCCTTTCTCCCTTCTCCACTGAGTTATTTCCTCGTGGATGATTATTATTTCGTCTTCCTCCCTAGTTGATTACCTGGATGGAACCATCCCCTTGAGTTATGTCCTCATCAGGTTGAGTCTTGATTGACCGTTTCTTTCTAGATCTTACCTAGATATATGCTTTTGGTCCCCTGAGATTTTATTACCAAGGAACTGGTGATACTCTTCTTAGTTGGCAGTTTGTTACTTCTTTCCCAATACCCGGAAAAAGTAACCTTTCTCTCCCCAACAAATTTGTTTTCACGTTTCCCCAGGAAGTATATCGTTGATATGTTCATCCTAACTGGTGAGAGATATTTTCTTCCCCTGCTCTGAGTTTATCCTTGATATGTTCATCCTAACCGGTGACGGATATTCTCATCTTTGGTATTCTACCAAGTGAAAAGGTATTTGTAACCCCTATTTTGTTTCCCAGAGAGTTAATCCTTGATATGTTCATCCTAACTGATGATGACTTTTCTTCTCTTTGCGGTCTTCCGCCTAGTAACCGGTAGTTATAAATCCTTCTTTTTCTCCCCTTGCAGAGTTTATCCTTGATATGTTCACTTTAATCGGTGACGGATATTCTCTCTGATGGTACTCTATCCAGTAACTGATAGATGTAATTCCTATTCTTCCCCTCAGAGTCTATCCTTGATATGTTCATCTTTACCGGTGACAGATATTCTCCTTGATCGTATTCTATCCAGCATTCGATAGATGTAATTCCTACTTTTTGTTCAGGTAGTTTATCCTTGATATGTTAATCTTAACCGATGACGGGTATCCTCCTTAACATCCCCAGGCATGTTTATCCTTGATATGTTCAACCTAACCAGTGACGGATTTTCTTTCCTTTGAGTCTATCCTTGATATGTTCACTTTAACCAGTGACGAATATTCTCTCCTTTTGGTCTTCTGCTCAGTTACCGGTAGTTTCAAATCCTATTTTCAATGTTCCCCAGCAAGTCTATTCTTACCCAATAACCGGTAATGAATATATCCCCTAGCGGCCCTCGACGAGTCATTCTTGACATGTTTACCCTAACCGGTAACGGATGTCCTCTCTGTCATATTTTATTATCTCCTTACCCAGTAGCAGGTAGTGCATAATATATTTCTACTCCTCCTGTTTTGAAGTCTATTTCTTCCCCAGTTGAGTTGAGTGTGTATTTCCTTAGTGAAATCGCTTTTCCTGCATGGTTCGAGTACTTCAGTTTTATTCTGATCTACCCGTTTCCCCTGTAGGCGTTCCTTTGTTTCCCCGACTGAGTCTTTCCATTTTCATGGAATTCCTCTAGTCCCCCAACAGTTTTTTATTCGTAGCCTGACCTACGCACAACCCTTTATCCCGCAGAGTCTCTGTCTCCCCAGTGAGTTTTCCTTATGGAATGCATTACCCTCCTGCGGACTTTCGATCTCTCTGATTTCTTTTCCTTTGGGGCAATATTTCCCCGCAAATATTTTCTTTTATCATTCATATCATATGCATCATGAGGTATCTTAGGGACCAAATTTTTTTTCTATATGTTGTTATTTAAGCCCATTCTACTTAGTCGATACGAAGATTTTAACCTTCTCCTCCTCAGTTAGAATGTCCTTAAATCGGGGTATCTGTAAGACCCTAATTTTGACCCTAAGATTCCTCATGCTATTCACATCATATGCATTAGAATTGGGATCATACCTTGGCATTCTCCTTACCACTCATTAATTGGGTTTATATTGGGAGATATCATCAAGCCCCATGTGATTGTGTCATACTTGTTATTTTATCATCTTTACTAACTAAAATACCAAAAATATGTCTTTGTATTTGTCTAACTCTTTTGTAGGTAGGGCACATGATCAAATTTGATCCATCAAGTTCACATCTAGGGTTTAAGACCCTAATTGCCAAGAGCTCAACCAAGGAATGATCCACAATGGCTCTAAGAATCATATATTAGTCCCCATGATCTCTACATGTTATTTTTATCAAGCATTCTTCAATAGTTTGGAATTGGTTTGCCTTGGAAACTCTAGTTCATCAAGGTATCTTGAGTAACTTCATCAACAAGCTTCTTCACCAATTGATAAAATATTTCTAGGGACACTTCAAATTTCATCATCTTATGCATATATGATCTCCCATGAGTCCAAAAAGTCAAGAGAATTGTAAGTTAGCAAGGTGGTTGATGGTGGTTGACCAGAGGAATTCATCTGATCAAAACTGGGTTCCCCTAGACCCTATCTCCTACAATTTTCATCATATGAAAATGGTGCAAGAGCAAAGTTACTCTAAATGATATTGAAAACAACTTTCATGTTGAGGTCTAGATATAGTTTTTCTTGGAAAGTCATTTTGTCTAAACCCTAATTTGAAAGTCAAATTCCCAAGGCCATAACTTGCTCAATTTGTATGAGATGAATATTTCCAAGTTTCACAATCAAATTCAAGGTGTCTACTTTAACTTTTATGTTTGGAGGAAGAGATAAATCAACTTTTATGAGCATGTGATATGAGGATACATTATAGGTCATTTTGGACCAATACCATTGAACAAGTGATTTTCCTCAACTTCAAAAATGCATAACTCATTCATCCCAAATCCAAATAAGGTCACGTTTGTGACTATTTTGAAGGTTTTTTAAAGAGCTACAACTTTGATGAAGACACGTTTCTCATTTGAAGCTCACATAAAAAGTTATCCAAGGTGGAATAATTGAACATATGGCTTAACACTTAGAAAATATTTTGACATGTTGAAATTTACAAACTTCCACCTCAAAATTCATCATGATATAAGCCCCAAATGGAAAAGTGTTCAACATAATAGTTGTTCCTCTTGATCTAACCTTTCCAAAGAATCCAAATTCATCCATTTTTGACAAAGTTTGAGGGGTCTGCACATGGTCTGAACATGGCTGTATCAGTTGGCAAGAATCATTCTTCCAACATCAATACACTTTTGCCTTGCATCACAATTCTCATTCAGACTCAATCTCACTTGCATTTGGACCTAATTGAGTTGCTTCATATGCCTATACATGCCCACGTACGCGTGTACTTCACATTGCCAAATTTGGAAGAATTTTTAAAGGTGCAAATAACACTTGGAATTGCTATAAATAGAGGCACATTGCATCAGTTTTGAGGACCCTTGCGCGCCAGCTTTGCCTCCCACACTTCAAACCCCACCATTGAAAGGAACTGAGAATTTTCATTTGAAAATTGAGTTTGAATCTCACAGTTTGGAGAGTCAAAACCCCAGAGATCCAAAGCTTTGTTTCAATCCTAAGCCACAAATGCAAGCTTTTTGAGTGAGATCAAACAAGAATTGAAGCAAGAGAGAGCGAGTTCTGCCCATCATTGAAGGTATTTTCCAGATTTTTTCTTCTCTTCAATTCTCTCTCAATTCTCATCAATTCTCTTGCATCTTTGGTTGTCTGAAGTCTAAGACCCCAATTTTGATCCTAAGATCCCTCATGTAAATTCATCATAAGCATTAGCATTGAGATCATACCTTGGCATCCTCCTTACCCCTTTTCATTGGGTTTATTTTGGTAGAGATCACCAAGCACTTTGTGATTGTATCATACTTGTATTTTATCATTTTTTACTAACCAAAATACCAAAAATATGTCTTTGCATTTGCCTAACTCTTTTGTAGGTAAGGCATGATCTCCAATGATCTATTAAGTTCACATTTAGGGTTTGAGACCCTCATCACAAAGAGCATAACCATGAATTGATCCAAATAATGGTTATGAGCATTGTATATGAGTTCCAATGGTTTCTACATGTTATATTAATCAAGTTTTCTTTAAGAGTTTAGAGGTGATTTGCCTTGGAAACCCTAGTTTGACTGGGTATCTTGAGTAACTTCTCCAACAAGCTATCTCACCAATTGATCAAATTTATCAAGGGATACTCCAAAATTAATCATCTTATGCATATATGATCTACCATGAGCCTAGAAAGTCAAGAGAATTGAAGATTAGCAAGTTGGTTGATAGTGGTTGGCCAGATGAATTAATCTGATCAAAATTGTGTCTTCCTAGACCCTATCTCCTACAATTGTCACCATATGAAAATTCATTCCAGAGAAAACTTATTCTAAATGACATTCCAAACAACTTTCATGTTGATACCTAGAGCTAGTTTTGCTTGGAAAATCATTTACTATGTTGAAACATTATAGGTCATTTTGTCTAAACCCTAATTTGAAAGTCAACTTCCCAAGGACATAACTTGCTCAATTTTCATGAGATGAAAGATTTCCAAGTTTCACAATCAAATTCAAGATGTCTACTTCAACTTTTATGTTTGGAGTGAGAGCTAAATGACATAAAATTGGTGATAATTCTAAAGGTATTTTAAAGGGATACAACTTTGATGAAGACACATTTCTCATTTGAAGCTCACATAAAAAGTTAAGCAAGGTGGAATGTTGAGATATATGGCTTGACACTTAGAAAAAATTTCAACATGTTGATTTTTCCAAACTTCCAACTCGAAATTCATCATGATTAAAGCTCCAAATGGAAAAGTATTGAACATGAAAGTTGTTCCTCTTGATCTAACCTTTCCAAAAAGTCCAAGTTCATCCATTTTGGACAAGAATTGCTAGGGCTGCACATGAAATGAACATGGTATCATCATTTGGGAAGGATCAAACTTTAAATCTTCACACACACTTGCCTTGCAATCCAAGTTGATTTCAGACCCTCTCACACTCATTTGTGGACCTTAAGCAATGATCTCATGGGCATGTACACGCCCATGCACCCATGCATCATCATTTGCCAATTTTTGAAAGTGATTTTGAAGGTACAATTATCACTTGCTGCAGCTATAAATAGAAGCCCTTATGCTCGTAATTGAACACACACTCGCGCCAGCTTTGATCCCAAACCTCTAACCCTCTCATTCCAAAGGATAATCCTGAGAATTTCACTTGAAATTGAGTTTGATTTCTCACTATTTTGTGATTCAAAACTCCAGGGATCCCAGACCTTTTGTGCATTCTATTCCATTTCTGCAAGCATTCTGAGTGAGATCAAGCACGAGCCAAGGCAAGAACAGTTGAATCCAGACCTACATTGGAGGTATTTTCCAGAAATTTTCAACTCTTCGATTCTCTCTCAATCTTGCTCAATTCTCTTGATTCTTTGGTTGTCTGAAGTCCTACCAATGTAGGCAAGAAAATTTAGTTGCTTTGAGGCCAAATCGAAGTAACTCAGTTCATGTACCTCAAATTTCAACTACATATATCTCTCAATATACTTGGAGTTAGGATGAATTGAGGTCAGATTCGTGCTCTATGCCATTTTTTCTTTCAAATCTTGTCCTCATTTTTCATTTTTTTGATGGTGATGAGTGAAGCAGTCAGACCAGGGTCGCCGAAGAAGACGACCGACCTTTGGACGCCGGTGATGTGCTGGCTTGGTTCTGAGCCACTGATCTCATTTGAATTGTTTTAATCACGAGCATGCATTGTAATTACCTTTCCTGTGGCGCATTGACTCAAGACCATAATGGAACGCACGGTGGTGGCCACTTGATCTGCCACCTCAATTAATGAGGGAGATCAAGTGGTCCATGTTTTTTTTGATTATTTGAATTTCATTTTAATTGCTTTATTTTCATTAATTCATATTAATTTTAATATTGATCCAAAAAATATGAGAGTTTCACTAAAACATTTCAAATATTTTTCTCTTTCATATTCTGAATTAAAATTATTTTTCGGATCATTATTAATATTTTTCATGATTTAATTGATATTTCATTTGTTTTTAATTGTTTAAAAATACTTTTAAGTCTTTTAAAATTCTGAAATTTTTTCTCCAATGTCCTTTGACCTTGTTTGACCTATAATAAATCTCATGACCATTTATTTGGTGTTTTGTGAGGTTTTAGGAATTTGAAAACCATATTTAATTTAAATGCATTGTTTTAGTATTTTTAATTGGAATAAATGCCAAATAAATTTGTTGACCAATTGTGATGACTTGTTGGTGTTTGACTATTGTTGTCGGGCCTTGATCAAGGTTGATTTGACTTTGTCAAATAAATATCATTGGATTTAGGGGATTGATGGAATGTACATTCCATCTCCCAAAGTGAATGAATGATATTAATTTGGTAAAAGTCCTCCTTTGATCAATTTAAGATTTCATCCATTCCCATCCCTCTTCATCTCATTCCCCTTCTTTATGCATTCATCTCATTTGGCCTACGATATCTCAAAGTCCTAAAACTAGTTGATTGAAACATTTACATAAGTATGGATGAGATTAGGCCACACCTTTTGCATATTCTTTTTGTGTGTGGTATGTTTCATGAGCATAGTCCATTATACTATGTCTCTAATATGCATGAACACCAAAATTCTCTTGTCCGGCGTCAAATAGTTGTGACTTCTACATAAGTCCAATTACGATTGCTTACATAGCGTTAAATTTATGACATAAAAGGCATAAGCATTCTAGTTAGTGAGATTGTAAGTCTCCCCTCTTTCATGGTATTGTATGGAAACTTTGCCTTTTTTCCTTCCTTTGGAAGATGTCTTGGTTCAAGGATCCATGCTTGTGATAAGTGGGTTCAGTGTTCTCCAAAGAATGTTTTAAAATGAAAATCAAAACAATACTAACTTCTAACCTATTAACTACTAACTTTTAGTTTCAAGCCCTTTACTTTAATGCCATTTAATTCTAGCTTTTATACATTTGCCATTGTTCATATCATTCTAATTGTTTATGTTAATGCCATTTTCACTTTGTCCACTTGGACCATATTGTGTGATACATTTTGTTTGTGTATACTTTGTTTGTTTGTGTGGTCTTTGACTATTAATGTACATAATAACAACAAAAATCCTTAAAAAAAATTATATAGACTGTTGGCTTGATCTTGGATAAATGGACTTAGAACTTAGGCAACATTCCTATGCTAAAGGACTTGGCCAATGCTAACTTATTGATAAACCAAGTGTTTGCAATTTGAAACTTCATCTGATACATCATTCAAGATCTCTCTAAGTTCATCTGCAACATGATCATTGTGAAGCTGTATTTTTGAACCTATGACTTGTGGAATTCATCTGTTACATGGGCTACCTTGAAGAAGATCATGGAATGGATAAGCTTGGATGTGGCTATCTTTATTTGATGCCTTTGCTCTTCAAGATAATATAATTGTCCATGTGTGTGTTGCTTGATTCTAAAAGTCCAAGGGAATTCTGGGTTTCTATTGACATTCTTGTCAATTGGATTGCTACCCATTTGGTCAGATCTTTTCAACTCTTAACTTTTAATTTTGTAAATAGGATAGTTTCTTCATCTTCTCCCCACTTCTTTATTTTCAAAATATCTCCCTCTTTTTCAAAACCTTCTTTTATTGAACTTATTTTGTTCTAAACTTTGACACTTTGCAAAAAAAAGAAAAAGAAACTTTGGCCTTATGCCAATGCATTTTCAAGTTTCTTTTCTTAAATCAAACTTTTAAATAAACTTAACTATACTTGACTTAAACTTTCAAAAAAGCCAAAAAAAAAAACTCATTCAAACGATTTTTAGGCCTTTGTGCCTTTCAAACTTATTTTTTTGTTAAAAGCAATGCACCCACTTTGAAATTTGTATCACAAACTACGAGGTTTTGATCCCTAATTTTTATGTTGGTACGTAGGCACAAGACCGAAGGTGTTGCCAAATACAAAAATATAATTAATGAATTCTTTTCTCATCCCCCCATTCTATTTGTTTGTAAACAAAAAGGGCTCCCTAGGAGTACCTAGGACACTTTGGGTGCTAACACCTTCCCTCTGAGTAACACACCCCCTTACCTGTAATCTCTGTCATTTTATTAGTTTTGATTTGAAACTTCTTACTTTTTGGGTTTTGTTCGTACTTTTTCCCTTTTCCCTTGGAAACAATAAAAGCGCGGTGGCGACTCTTGTTATTTGATCTCTAGCTTATCCATAGCTTGATGATCGTGAATTTACCGCTACATGAAGTCCTACGAATGTAGGCAAGAAGATTGAGTTGCTTTGAGGTCAAATCGAAGCAACTCAGTTCATGTACCTCAAAATTCAACTCCATGTATCTCTCAATATACTTGGAGTTAGGTTGAATTGAGGTCATATTCGTGATCTATGCCATTTTTTCTTTAAGATCATGTCCTCTTTTTTCATTTATGTGATGTTGATGAGTGGACGAGTCCGACCATGGTCGCTTGAGAAGACGACCGGCGCTTTGCTCCAGCAATGAGGTGGCGTGGTCCAGAGCCACATGATCAATTCAATTTTGTTTTAATCATGAACGTTCCTTTTGATTACCAAACGTGTGGCGTGCTGACTTGAGTGTACCATGGAACCCGTGTTTTCATCCACATGATCTGCCACCTCAATTAATTAGGGAGATCAAGTGGTCCACGTTTTTCTGATTTAATTGATTTTCATTTTATTCCTTTTATTTTCATTATTTCATATTAAATTTAATATTGACCCAAAAAATATGAGAGTTTCACCAAAAAAATTTAAATAAAATCCTCTTTCATTTTTGAATTAAAATTATTTTTTGGATCATTATTAATATTGTTCATGATTTAATTGATTTTGTAAATATTTTTAATTGTTTAAAAATACTTTTAAGTTTCCAAGAATTCTGAAATTTTTTCTCCAAGGTCCTTTGACCTTGTTTGACCTATGATATCTCATGGCCATTTTTTTGGTGTTTTGATGTGGTTTTAGGAAATTGACCAACCATACTTTAATTTAATGCAATATTTTAATATTTTTAATTGATTAAATACCAAATAAATTGTGTAGAGCCATTTTAATTTACTTTGTGAGTTTGACTTGTGTTGTTGGACCTTGGTCAAGGTTGATTTGACTTTGTTAGGTTAAGATCATTGGATTTAGGGGATTGATGGAATGTACATTCCATCTCCCAAAATGAATGAATGATCTTAATTTGGTAAAAGTCCTTCTTTGTCCAATTTGTATTTGATCCATTCTCCCTCCATCTTCATCTCATTCCCTTTCTTTATGCATTCATGACATGGATCTATAATATCTCTATATCCAAAGGCTAGTTGATTGCAAAATAAACATAAGTATGGATGACGTTAGGTCCCCCCACTTTGCATATTCTTTTTGTGGGTGATATGTTTCATGAGCATAGTCCATTATACTTTGTCTCTAATATGCATTAACACCAAAATTCGATTACTCGACCTCAAATAGTTGTGACTTCTACATAAGTCCAATTACGATTTCTTAACATAGCGCTAAATTTTGACACAAAAGGCATAGCATTCTAGTTAGTGAGATTGTAAGTCTCCCCTCTTTCATGGTATTATGTGGAAACTTGGCCTTTTTTCCTTCCTTTGGAAGATGTCTTGGTTCAAGGATCCATGCTTGTGATAAGTGGGTTGAGTGTTCTCCAAAGAATGACTTAAACAAAAGCAAAGCAAAAGCAATACTAACTTCTAATTCACTAACAATTAACATTTAATTTCAAGTCATTTACTTTTAATGCACTTTAATTTTTAAGCCTTATTCATTTTCCATTATTCATACCATTCAAGTTTTTTACTTTGATGTCATTTTCACTTTGTCCATTTGGACCATATTTTGCGATATTTTATGTTGGCATATATTTGTTTGTTTGTATGGTTTTTTGACCTTAATGTACATAATAAGAATAAAAACCCTAAAAAATATCTTGTATGTACTGTTGGTTTGATCTGAGACTATTGGACTTAGAATTTAGGCAACACTCCCTATGCAAAGGACTTGGCCAATGCCAACTTTTATGGAACCAAGTGCTTGTGAAGTGAACATTCATCTGATACAATATTGAAGATCCATTTGAGTTCATCTGCAACATGATCATTGTGAAGCTGTTATTTTGAAACTGTGCCTTATGCCATCTTTGAAGCCATCTGATACATAGGCAAATCTTGAAGAAGACCATGAAGTTACTAAGCTTGGATGTGGCTATCTTTATTTGATGTCTTGCTCTTCAACTTTCAATTTGTGTATTGATTGTTGTGTGATTTTAACGTCCAAGGGAAATTTGTGTTTCTATATGACATTCTTGTCTATTGGATTGCACCCCATTGGTCAGATCTTTTCAACTCTCAACTTTTAATTTTGTGCTTAGGATTAGTCTCTTCATCTCCTCCCCACTTCTTTAATATCAAAATCTCTCCCTCTTTTTTTAAAAATCTTCTTTGCTTCTGTCTGTTTTCTAAACTTTGACCTTATTGCAAACTAGAAACTTTGGCCTTATGTCATTTCATTTTTTAAAACCTTTTCTTAATCAAACTCTTAAATAAACTTAACTATACTTGACTTAACATTTCAAAAGCTAAAATAATTAACACTCATTCAAACCATTTTAGGCCCTTGTGCATTTTAAACTTAAATTTTTTGTTAAAAGCATGCATTCACTTTGAAATTGATACCACGAACTACGAGGTTTTGATCGCTCATTTTTATGTTGGTACGTAGGCACAAGTCCGAAGGACTTGTCAAACATAAAAATGTAATTAATAAATTTTTTTCTCATCCCTCCACTCTATTTATTGCAAACATCATTTGTACAAAAACACATATGCACACAAGAAAGGGATCTTTAGGAGTACCTAGGACACTTTGGGTGCTAACACCTTCCCTATGTGTAACCAACCCCCTTACCTGTAATCTATGACATTTTATTAGTTTTGATTTGAAAACTTCTTACTTTTGGGTTTTATTCGTACTTTTCCCTTTTCCCTTGGAAACAATAAAAGCGCGATGGCGACTCTGGTTTTATTGACGTCTAGCTTATCCATAGCTTGATGATCATGAATTTACCGCAACAACCTTGTCGGGATCAACTTCAATACCCTTTTAACTAATGATGAAGCCTAAGAGCTTTCCAAATCGAACCCCAAAGATGCATTTGTTTGGGTTCAAGTGGAGTTTGTATTTTCTCAAACGCTGAAATAGTTTCGAAAGATACTCAACATGATCTTCCTCAGTCTTTAGTTTTACTATCATCTCATCTACATAGACTTCAATATCTTTATGCATCATGGCATGAAAAAGAGTAGTCATAGCTCGTTGATAGGTGGCACCAGCATTCTTTAAGCCGAAAGGCATTACTTTGTAGCAAAATGTGCCCTAAGGTGTAATAAAAGCTGTTTTCTCCATATCTTTGGGTAACATTTTGATTTGATTGTAACCGGAAAATCCATCCATGAAAGGGAAGACCTTGAACTTGGCGGTGCTATCGACCAACATGTTAATGTCACTACGCCAAATAAGGGAAAATAGGGCGCTTTTTTTGGCCTATAACAGCGCTTTAATGCGCCCTCTAATCTGGCGCTGGCATAGGTAAAGACAGCGCTTTTTTTCCTGGTGAAAGCGCTGTCTAAAGTGGCTCTTTAAGCCCTTTAAGGGCCACTTTAGAGGGCGCTTTTTAAAGAAAGCGCCCTCTAAAGTGGAAACATTTAAGGGTTTAGAGGGCGCTTTTACTGGAAAGCGCCCTCTAAAGTGGAAACTTTTAAGGGTTTAAAGGGCGCTTTTACTGGAAAGCGCCCTCTAAAGTGGAAATTTAAAGGGTTTAGAGGGTGCTTATTTTGGGAAGCGCCCTCTAAAGTGGGTGGTTATTTAAATTTTTTTTTTTAAAAAGCGCTATATTTTTTTATTTATTTTAGACAACCTGTATATTGAAGCAGTACACGCAAAACTGTATAATTTGAAGCCCTTTTTCACACATTGCATTCAACAAGCCTTATATACAACAATCCATACATATACAACAATCCACTGATACATAATCGTTTAACTTCTAAAGATTCTAAATATACAACCAATTCATAACTTAAAAAGAAATAAAACTAAGTAGCAAAAGCATCTCTGAGATGTATGTTTTTTTTGCTAGTAGTAGTCTTCTTAGCAACAACCTCTTTTTGTTCAAATTCAATAGCATGAACCTATAATATCATAAAATTAGTTAGGTGATGTATAAGATCAAGAATTAACATTTTTTATGCATAAATATCATATAATTGTGTTTATACCTTTTTTTTGATGCAACTGACTCGATTTGCTGCGTAATCCCCTTATATTTTTGGTCCCTTATCTTTTGAAGATAGAATTGATATTTGTTTAGATGGACATGTTCCATTGTCGTAGAGGGATACTTTCAAATATCCAGGATCATCATCTACGCGAATGAGGCTTGACGACAATGGAACATCTCCATCTAAACAAATATCAATTGATACTTTCAAGTATCCCTTGCCCCTTGCACGAATGATTGACTTCATAATAGCCATTTTACCTGTAATAAAGAAAACAATTAAAATCAGATGACAAATGTAAAAACAATTAAAATCATAAAAGTCATTTTACCTGTAATAAAGAAAACAATTAAAATCATTTGACCTGTACCTTTTTCACTAAGTTCTCTTTCTTTTCTTGGTTGGAATATGTTCTACATGTCTCTTAACAACACGGACGGTTGGATTGATCCAAATACCCTCATTATGATCATTTCTAATATATGAATCATTTGATATAATATTCTCATCTTGATCATTTCTGGTAAACGATTCAATCTCAACATCAATATCACCTTGATCTCCAGTGTTTTCATCACTTACTTTGTTGGAAAAAAGAACTATAGACCATTTCGTACTTTTCGAATCATTGACATAGAACACTTGTCTAGCTTGAGAGGATAGAATAAAAGACTCATCTTTGTACCCCACCCTATTAAGATCCACTTGCAAAAATCCTGACTTATCCATTCGAATGCCGTTATTATTTTCAACCCACTTGCAACCAAATATAGGAATCTGAAACTTCTCATAATCAAAAACCCAAATGCGCTCGATAACACCAAAATACGACAGAATTGCAAATTTGGGGTTTATGTCCTTCACACTTGATATGTGCATTGCTTCAGCTACCACGGTGACACCACTATTTTGCATAGTACTTTTATCATCTTGTTCTTTGGTATAAAATGTGTGTCCATTAATCGCGTATGCGCTATAAGAAAAAACATGGAAACTCGGACCATATGCTAAGCATCTCAACCTTTCTGTTATTGAAGCGGGATCTGAATAATACTTTGAATAAATATGATCCTTAAACCAAGGTATAAAACATTGATTGTGCTCTTGTAAACGATACAAATGCACTTGATCCCGTTCGACCCTTGATACTGCCACGATTTTATTTCCAATTAGATTTTTTCCTTCTTTCTTTTCGACAAGCTGAGACTTGGGGAGTCCGATTGACTGAACATTAGACAAATATTCAGTACAAAACTCAATCGCTTCTTCAACAATGTATCTTTCAACCATACAACCTTCTGGTCGACTTCGGTTCTTCACGTACCCTTTTAATATTTTCATATAACGTTCAACAGGGTACATCCATCTCATATAAGTTGGTCCACACAATTGTGTCTCTTTCACAAGATGAACAACTAGATGTACCATTATGTCAAAAAATGATGGAGGAAAAAACATTTCAAGCTCACACAAAGTAATAACGATTTCTTTTTGCAACATTGGTAAGATCGCAGGATTGATCACCTTACTGCAAATTGACTTGAAGAAAGAACACAACTTAGTTATAGAGCTTCTTACTTTTTCTGGAAGAATAGAACGTATACCTATTGGGAGAAAATGTTCCATTATAACATGGCAATCATGGGTCTTTAAACTCTTTAACTTGAGGTCTTTCATAGACACAAGTCTTCTAATATCTGAAGAGTACCCTTCTGGAACTTTAACTTCACTTAGAAACTTACACAATGTTTTTTTTCCTTTCTAGATAGAGTATAAGCAGCAGGCGGTAGATATGTTCGTTTTCCTTTCTTCAAGGGTCCTAATTCATTTCTTATTCCCATCGCTATCAAGTCCTTTCTTTCCTTAAGGCCATCCTTAGACTTTCCTTGTATATTGAGTAAAGTGCCAATAACACTTTCAAATACATTTTTTTCAATATGCATAACATCAAGAAAATGTCTCACATACAAGGACTTCCAATACGGAAATTCAAAAAAAACTGACCTCTTCTTCCACCCACTTTTGACAAGTGTGTGGGCAAAAGGCTTGCCAAACTGAGTATCCAAATCTTTCACCTTTTCAAAAATTTGATCACCCGTCAATATAGGTGGAGCTCTGCCTTGTTCTGTCTCTCCATTGAACGCCTTTCTCCATCCACGGTAGTGATGATTTAAATTTAAGAATCTCCGATGACCGAGAAAGACATTCTTCTGACCAAACTCCAAGCGCTTCCAATCTGTTTTATCTTCACAAATAGGACACGCACATTGTCCTTTTATGTTATACCCTGATAGATTTCCGTATGCTGGAAAATCATTAATTGTGCCAAACAACATCGCCCTCAAGTTGAAACTTTCTTTCCTATATCCATCATAAACCTCCACACCGATCTCCCACAAAATCTTTAAATCTTCGATTAAGGGCTCCAAGTACACGTCTATGTCATTCCCTGGTTGTTTAGGTCCAGAAATCAACATAGAAAACATCATGTACTTACGATTCATACATAGCCATGGAGGTAGGTTATAAATCATAATAATCACAGGCCATGTACTGTGTGAGATACTCTGGATACCGTGTGGGTTCATTCCATCAGTAGATAATGCCAAGCGAAGGTTTCTTGATTCTTCTCCAAATTCAGGATAATCATTATCAATTTTCAACCACTATGGTGAATCTGCCGGATGTCGATACTTTCCAGCTATAATTCTTTCATCTGTATGCCAGGTCAAGTGTCTTGAATCGGTTTCACTACGAAACATGCGTCTAAATCTCGGAATAACAGGAAAATACCATAAGACTTTTGCTGGAGACAACTTGTTCTTATATCGCGAGACACCGCATTTAGGACACTCATTTAACGATGCATACACATTTCGAAACAAAACGCAATCGTTTGGACATGCATGTATCTTATCATAGCTCATGCCAATAGAGCACAACATCTTTTTTGTCTCATATGTTCGATTGGAAAGAACATTATCCTCAGGAAGCATATCTTTCAAAAGGGCTAATAACTCTGTGAAACTTTTATCCGACCATCCATTGCCCGCCTTTAAGTTGTACAACTTTAATACCGCAGACAATCTTGTGAATTTAGTGCAACCATCATACAAAGGTTTCTCTGCATCACTTACCAACCTCTCAAACATTTCGGGACAATCCTTAAGATCTCCTTCAAGTGCTTCTGCAATCTCTTCAACTCGATCACAATTGTATGTATCTGCGCCACTATAGTTTGAGGCATAGGTCGTACTATCCCCCGGTTCAACATTCTCGTTACTTTTCTCACCATGCAAATTCCAACATGTATAAATTCGATCAATTCCATGCCTCATTAGATGCGATGTCAACTGAACTGCGTCAACCCGTTTCCCATAACAACAACCCAAGCAAGGACATATCATTCTACTGGGGTCTTCGGCGTGCGCAACGACAAACTTAACGAATTCTGATACCCCATTCTCGTACTCTCTCGACAATCGATTGGAAGACATCCATGTATTATCCATTACTAATTAGAATAAACAAAAAACAATTTCAGAAGAGAAACCAATTTCAGAAGATACTCTGTGCAGGGCATTCATGTCTCCATTTACTCTATCAAATAACATCCATACCTAAACTTCTTAAGTTACTAGCTACGCTATGTACTGGTTGGCTGTTAATGAAGAATTCAAACACATTCGGACCTAGGTTTCTAATGATACTGGTGTTGACACAAAATCAGATGTTCATAGGTCGTATAACCCTAACTACTGGGGAATGTAGTCCCATTTCATGCGCTATCATGGTCACTAAAAACCAACCGTCAATTGCCTAATAAACCCAAACTATTTAAATGACTATGAATATTGAAACTTTATAGGTCGAAACAAACGTAGCATAGACAACAATAACATAAAACTGAAATGGGGCAAAGCTAAAACAAAGCAATAGTGCAAGTAATAATGTATGCATCGTGTACCTTTGATTGGTAGAAGGAGGAAACGTCGTAGATCTAACAGAGGTGGAAGGAGAACGCCTTAGAACCCTAACGTGAAAAAGAACGAAAATAACAGAGAGTGAAATAACAAAACACACAGTATGTTATAATTTTAATGTTTACTAAAGGGGACCTTAGAGGGCGCTTGTGGAAAAAAAGCGCCCTCTAAAGGGGGCCTAAGAGGGCGCTTATGGAAGCGCTCTCTAAGGCTTTCCAGAAGCGCTTTATAAGCTGGAAATGCACATGGACTTATAACAGCGCTTTATTAAAAGCGCCCTCTAAGGGTAACCTTAGAGGGCACTTTCTAAAAAGCGCCATGTATTGTTGTCCCTCTATCTCCTCCTTATTTTTTCGCTTCACCTTAGAGGGTGCTTTATTACAAAAGCGCCCTCTAAAGTGCGCTGTCTATTGCTCCTTATTTTTTCGCTTCACTTTAGAGAGCGCTTTTGTAATAAAGCGCCCTCTAAGGTGCGCTGTCTATTCCAGTTTTTGGCGTAGTGTGTGTGGCGGAGGAAAGTTATCCTTAGGAATGGCTTTGTTTAGATCTCTGTAGTCAACGCACATGCGAACCTTCCCATCCTTCTTGGGAACTGGCACAATGTTGGCCAACCACTACGGATACTCTGATGTGACAAGGAAACCTGCATCAATCTACTTTTTCACTTTGTCTTTCATTTTGATCGCAATGTCCGGACGAGTTCTTCTTAACTTTTTCTTGACCGGTGGGCACTCTGGCCTCAACGGTAAACGATGCTCCACAATATATGTGTCCAACCCTGGAATTTCTTGGTATGACCAATAAAACACATCAGTATATTCTCGGGGAAGCTCCATCATCCTCTCTTTGACCTCTGGCGCGAGAAGTGCTCCAACTTTGACTTCTTCTCTATCCTCTTCAGACGCCAATTTGATTACTTCCATAGGCTCTTTGAATGACTGAATGGTCTTTTCTTCATTTTCGAGCAGTCTAGAGATTTCATCTGGAATGTTTTCCTCTTCTTCTTCTTCCACTTCATACATAGGGAATTCAAAGTTGCAAGAGGGCATAAGGTCATTGGTTTTAATTTATATGTCATGAATTAATATGCACATGTGATTTTATGCTTGTTTTAGAAAAAGATAAAAGTGTGAAGTTATATGCAGCTATTTGGAAGTGTTTATTTTTTTAGATTACCATTTTCCAGAAAAAATAGAAAAATAATAAAAACGACAATATGGAAACAAAATAACATTTTCATTGATTTAATTATTGAAACACAAGCCCAAACATTCTCACTTTCGCCTTAGGCATAACTGAAGGACTTTTTTGAAAAGAAAACAGACAACAAAATATTACTTTGAAATGTGAACAACAACAGGAACATCAACAGAGGTCCAGGTTTGGCGAATTACTCTGTGAGCTATGAAGTCGGTCGGAACATCTTTAGGATTGTCTTCCATAATGGCATTGGCTTCAGCTGCTTCGTCTTCTGACCCTGGGATGTATTCAAGTTCTCTATGATGAGGAAAGTAGAAAGGCACATATCCATCTTCTACCTCAAGATCATATTCAAGATCGTCGCAGTAGGGTTCCCATGATAAATCATCATCCTCAGTGACAACACTAACTTCTGGAAAAAGTGGGATTGATGAACCCTCCACTACGAAAAGTTTCTTTGATTGAACGAACATATCTACTTCCTTCTGCAATCTTCTTGGAAATAGGAGAAAAGCCTAAACCCTCTCGGTGTTTGTTTTCTAGGAGATCAAAAACAGTTCCCCAACCATCGGTTATACCATTAATTACTAGTCGTTGTGCATCCTTGAATGAAGAGATGGATACCCCTCTTTTGACATCTTTGTCAATCAAAGAAAGGGTTTGGAATTGAGTTCCAACAACTTCTTCAAGTTCAAGATAAGAGAAGGATGATAAGTGACTCACAACCAGTGTTTTCTCCCCACAGATTGTCACTAGCTTCCCATGCTTCACAAATTTAATCTTTTGATGCAGAATGGAAGTGACTGCCCCAACTTCATGGATCTAAGGCCGACCCAATAAACAACTATACACCATCTTTATGTCCATCACCTGGAATGTTATCTAGAAATTATGAGGTCTGATGGTCATAGGAAGGTTAACTTCTCCAATGATTGTTTTTCTGGAACCATCAAAAGCTTTAACAATAGTCCCACTACTCCTTATAGAAACACCTTGAAAGAAAAGTCTGGAAAGTGTCGACTTCGGCATGACATTGAGAGACGAACCTGTATCCACTAACACACTTGACAAAGAGTCAATCATACAGTTGATTGAGATATTTAGTGCAATGTTATGATTTCTTCCTTCTTCGGGGAGCTCTTCATTACTGAAACTCAAGTGGTTACAGGCCGTGATGTTAGCGATGATACCATCAAACTGTCTGACCGTCACATCATGGTCTATATAGGCTTGTTCTAAGACTTTATACAAAGCTTCAATGTGAGCCTCAGAGTTCATTAACAAAGATAACACATATATCTTGGAAGGTGTATGTAGTAATTGTTCCACCACATTGTATTCACTTTTCGTGATGAGCTTCAACACCTCATCATCATCACTTTTCGGATTCATGTTATCAGATTGGGCAACCGGTTCAAAAGGGATCTCAACATGAGCCTACTTTCCTGTTGCGACATCCTCGGTCCTTTTGGCAAATATACGCCCACTCCTTATGACTCTGCTTACATCACCGATGTTAACAATGAAGGGTAGAGGAACATCCTTTCCATTCTTAATCATTGTAACATTGTACTTGTAAGGAACAACTTTATCAGATTGGTAGGGAACTGGGCCCAGTAAGTTAATGACTAGAGGAGTCACAAAAGTCTTCCGACTGTCATAAGTAATCTGTATAGGCTTAGAGTCGTTGAACTGAGGAACTATGACATTTATTTCGTTGTCACTATTGACCATATTGACCTGATTATAATCTTTGGCTCGGTAGGAAACAATGTAACCTTGGTCCATTTAATCATGGAGATCCGTTACAATAGTTAGGCATCCTTGAGAGTTCCTAGAATAAACCTTGCAGGAGGCTTAGATATGTGGAGGCACAAAACCATTCTTGCTATATCTAATGTGTTTGTTTACTAAGTTCTCGCCCAAGAACTGTACATCATAGATTCGGAAACCGCTCGGGAAACCATATACCGTGTTAATTGAGGCTGAACCATGTTGCGGTAGAGGATTAACATGAACATTAGGGTTTATGTCCTTAAATGAAAGGATACCAATCATGATGAGCCTTTGAACATCTAACTTTAGACCAAAACAGTTTTCAATGCTATGTCCTGGTGCCTCTTCATGGTAAGCACAAAATTGATCTGCCTTATACCAATAGGGAAGGTCCTTTGGCACAGCTGGTGGAGACCTTGTCTGGACATGATTTTTAGCTAGCAGTGCAGGAAATAATGTTGCATAGGACATTGGGATAGGATCAAACTGTGGCCTTTTTTTAATATGATTTTGATTTTTGAATTGAGAGCGAGCCTGTTGTGGAGGTTGTTGATGTTGTTGATTTGATGGTTGTTGTTGAACATGTTGTTGCTAATGCTGTTGAGGATAATGTTGTTGATGTTGATGCGAGAACTGTGGCTGATAAATTAGTGCTACCATTGGTGGACTAATGATTGGTGAAACGGCTGTAACATATTGATACTTTCTTCTTTGTCTGCCATATGAAACGACACTAACATCTGATTCTTTCTTCTTGGAGAAATTATTGGTGAATTTCTTAACATGACTAGAAGTGCCGACTTCCTTAGTCAAACAGCCCTCTCGGACTGCTTCATCAAGTCGCAAGACCATGTTTACCATCTCGGTGAAATCACTGGGTGCACTAGAGGTCATGCGGTCATACTAGAATGAACTCAGAGTTTTCAAAAATATTTTAGTCATCTCTTTCTCTTCAAGTGGAGGGAAAATCTGTGTAATAATTTCACGCCACCTTTGAGCATATTCCTTGAAACTCTCTTTGTATTTCTGAGACATGGCCTGAAGTTGATCTCTGTCTAGAGCCATATCTACATTATATTTGTATTGACAAACAAACGCTTCACCAAGGTCGTTGAAATTACGAATCTTCACACCATTCAAGACCATGTACCACTTAAGAGCGGAACTAGTTAAACTGTCTTGAAAGTAATGGATCAGAAGCTGATGGTTGTCAGTCTGAGTGGACATCTTCCTAGCATACATAACCAAATGAATTTGAGGAAATGAATTTCCTTTGTATTTCTCAAAGTCTGGTACTTTGAATTTAGGCAGAATTTGAACATTATGAACCAAGGAGAGTTCGGAAGCGGTCTTGCCAAAAAGATCCTTACCTCGAAGAGCGTTGATTTCCCTTTGCATTTCTAAGAACTGATCTTGAAATCCCTCTAACATTTCATCTACTCCCACAACTTCGCTTGGAGCAACATGAAAAATCTTTTCTTCATTATAAGGAGTTGTATGCACCACAAGAGGAGGTATAAACATCACATTAGTCACTACTAGAGCTTCAATGTTTTGAAGGCAGTATCAAGTTGGCATATAACCGTAAGGAATTCCCCAAGGGGTAACAAGTGGCATGTGATATTGTTGTTCATTGACGGCCGCCACTGGAATGGGCGTCGAGACGTTCTCAGAGATTGTTGTTCGTTGCAATGGATCTTGAGAATTGTTCGATGACTGATTCTGAGCAGCCACCCAAGTGTCCATCATAGCAGTAAGCCTTTCCAAACTATCTTTCAAGGTGATTAAATCCCCCATGAGCTCTTGGTTTTCTTGTTCAAGATGACTCATCCTTCTCCAGCGACTGCCTCGAGTATTGTACTGGTGATTCAGTTTGACATGTAAGTTTCTTGAAATGCAGGAACTTGTGCTTGAATGATGTATGATATGTAGATGCAAAAGATGAGTTTAAATTTTTAAGAAACTCAATAATTTATTTCAAATATTATAGAGACAAAATTTGGTATAAGTTGAACAAAAACCTCTTTTTATTAAACAATTGAGGGATTACAATGGATGAAATACAATTTCAATGATCCTAAACAATACAATAGGAAAACAACTAAGTTTATGAGTCCTAAGGAATCTCATCTATAGAAGGTCCTGTTGTTGGCTAATGCTTCCTCTTCTGCCTCTTTAGTTGAGCATTCTCGATCATAAGCTTGTCGACGATTCCCTTCCAAGAACCTGAGGTGGGAGGTATACTGGAGTACTCATGAAATGGCTAGACTTTAGAGAAAAGTAACCCTTCTTGTTCCTCCTGTTTCTTCACAGCTTGTTGTTCCAGAATCTCAATTAAATCATCCTTATCCTTTAGTTGCTACTCTATCTTCATCTTCTTATCATTCAAGACATGGTACCTGCCTTCCCAAGTGTCTCTTTTCAATTTCAACCTATCCAAAATTTATTGAAACTCTTCCCTATTCGCAATAGGAATTATGGATGATGATGTTATAGCATAAGGAAATGAGGGCTTCTCAAGAGCATATGGCATCTTAAGTTCACTGGCTCTAGCACAAACCCATTGGGTGTAGGGCTCAAAAGCAACACAATTCTTTCTTCTTAATCGGTCTTTTCCTTTTTTATGAATGTTGCGCCAAGCATATATGATTCTATCCTTCAAACAGAAGCTCTCTTCGTCGTTGAGGTAAAAGAAACTTGACAATAGAAGGTTATCGGGTTTATTTGTCATAGGACATCCTAACTGGCGTTTGGCAAGGATGGGGTCGTAGTTAATTCCCCCATGTACACCAAGGAGAGGTACGTTAGGAAATTCATCACAACTATCAATACTTACTCCTATATCATAGGAGGGGTCATACCAATGTATACTCCCTTGATCAATGGACATGAACCTCTGAGACCATCTGAGCTTCTGCGGATTCTCCCTGAAGAGCATGGATCTGGGTAAGTGAGAAATAAACCACTTATAAAGGAAAGGTGCCCAACAAAGAATGGTTCCACCACCTTTCTTAGTCCTGTGATGGATAGAATGGTAGGTATCTCCAAGTAATGTGGGTATTGGGTTACCAATTAATAAGATTTGTACAACATTATCATCCACTAAGTCATTAATGTTTGGGAAGAGTATAATTCTATAAATGAGTAGAGCAAAAATGGTTTCAAAGGCATCTATACTATTTGCTTCTGCAAAGATAAAGGCTTTCTCCAACAGGAATCTAAAGGTTAGACCTAGAATCCCTCCTTTTTTAGTGAAGTTGGCCTTCACAACAAACGTTTCTAGGTGAAGTGCTTCTGCAATAGCTGCTGATGTAGGGGTCTTCATTGAACCACTGATTGGTAATTTGTTAGAGACTGGCAAACCAAACCAATAAGAGTATTCTTCTATAGTAGGCATAAGCTGGTAGTCTGGAAATGTGAAGCAATGGTAGAATGGATCATAAAAATGTACCAGGGTGTTGAGAACTCCATTTTATACCTTGGTCTTCAAGATACCCATAAGTCTTCCATACTGATCTCTGAAATCCTCTGGACTAACTATCATAGCACCAAGCTTATTCAACTCTGTTAAGTCAGGACATTTGAAAGTGTATTTCCTTGTATTCCTCCTTCCAAGTTTTATTTTACCTATCGATATTTGCAAAAGAAAACTATTGAGTTTCTTGGTTTTTATGCAAAAGGTTTTTATGGATGCATGAATGCATGAATGCATGAATGAATGTTTCACAAATACGAGTTTAGGGTTTTGACATTAAGCATGGAGTCAGGGGTCTAACCATCCCACGATGTATGAACTAATAGGTTTATTTTGTACCTGTAGAATAAGGTTCTAAAGTGGTCCCCAAAGTCAAAGATCCATCTTTCGGATATTATCGGTTTAACGACTTGCTCGTAGACCAATAATATTCTCAAGAGAAACTCGTCTGAGTGTAGCATCGTGTAACAATTACCTCAGATCTTACACCTGGATAATCTCCGCACTACATCCTAAAAAGGATTAGAGGGGTTGAAAGGGTTCTAAAGGTCCTCAGTTTCTTAGACTCCCAGATCAAAGATAATAATGCCACTACGATTTACTCGTAACAACAAATATTACCATCAAAGGGGTCTCTACTAAGCGGGGTTATATCATATGTTAATCATGCTTAGAATTACTCCAGACATGTAACTTTGATTATACCACCATCCTATCTTATTTGTATTCTCTAATTCGGGTTAGGATTTCCTCACCACTTATAGATCTCCATAATGAAACCCAAGAAAACAAGTTAGGTATAAACAAGTTAGGTATCACCCACTTAATATTTCATTCCCCAGTGAAGTCGTCATTTCTGTCACGGTGAAGAATCAGAGACCAAGTTATTGATTAGACTTGACTCATGAATCAAAATATCACCACCAAACTTTAATTTATCCAAGGGAAGGGGAAAATATTCAAAAATAACCCAATATGTACATGCAAAGCTAGAAGATTAAACTTAAGCTAAGCAAAAAGGGGGGAGATTCTAAAGGTACGGGGGTGTGTTATGAAAAGGGAAGGTATTAGCACCCTAATCACCTGTAGTACTCTACAGGAACCTTTTAAATATATGTCTTTGGTTTAAAATTATTTGATATTTTATTGGGGAGATGAGAAAAAGAACATCTTTTTATTGTTTGATGATTTGGAAAGACATTGAGTCTTATGCCTACGTACCCGTGAGGAATCAAAATCTCGTAGTTCGGGTTCAAAAGTAAAAGGGATTTGTTGGGGTTAATTTTATGAGAAAGAGACAAATTGTCATCTTAAGGAGAAAACTCACTTTTAAACCACCACAAACATGTGGAAGATAGATCTTTGCATCAAATTGAAAGAAAGGCTCTCACTTGGATATAGAATCAACAAGTATGCCACATACCTCTTCCAAACGGGAAATAATCAATATCAATCTCAATAATGTTATGGGGTAGGAGATTTAAATCTCAACTAGGGATGACTCATGTCTAATACTTTTATGAAAAGTTTTTAAACATGGAAAAGCCAAAGTGGCAAAAGGGTTTGAATTAAGTTTGTCTTTTTTTAGGTCTTATGAAAAGATCTTTGAATATGCTTATGTGCTTTGAAGCATTCGATTAAGAAATAAAAGGTAAAGCAATGACATAAGTCAAAGTTTATTATGAAAGTGGTTATAAGAAGAAGAGAGATATAGATTCCTAAGGTTTACATTGAGGGGAACCTAAGATTATATCTAGAAGTTTTTGGATTAATGGGAAGCAAAGTTGTATACAATACAAATGAACGCACACATGCAAAATGACAATAATGTAATTATTCCTTTCCCTTGGATATAAACAATAACAAGGTTGAACATGAATTAACATTAAGACACAAAATATGGCTAAATACAATGGCAATCACAAGACATGACGAAGTTTCACATAACATCACAAGACATAACATATTGATGGTGAATACAAAATCATATTTGACATGGTAAAAGCATTCATTGGTACATGGTAAACACAACATGAATCAATTTAGGTCAAACATGCATCACATTATAAGTCTTCTCAAAATAAACATTAGACTTGGATCAAAGTTCATAATAAGATCAAACTTAAGTGGAAACCTAATCACCTCCTAACCATTCATTCAAACATGTTTTCAAGGTGAATCAATTGATACATTGTATGAAGATAATCAAGTTAAGACATGTTAAGGATAACAATCAACATTTAAAAGAGTATGCTTTAATCATACAAACTTTCAACATCAAGAACAAATAAGACATAAGCCAAAACAATCAATTAGGAGCCTTAAAAAAACACTTAAAACACATGTTTTCCATTCAAGTAAAAGTGGTGAAATAAATAATTTTTTTGGGATTTTTTGGTGTCATCATAAAATAGACATTCTCATGAACACATCGCAAAAAGAATGGGTAAAAATTGTTAGGGATCATGAAGCTATGGATATTTGAAGTTATGAAGAAAAATGAACATTTAACAAGTGAGAAAAAATAAACATTACACTGCCCAAGTTTGAACCTACGCTCAATAACTTAATAAACCAGTGTTTTACATATGGGGCACAATGCCAATTCATGTATTAAGTTACATCAATTAAAATATATATTAAAGTCACTTTTAAAATTTAAAAATGGCTCCAAACTTCATCTTCCTCATTCATCCCATAGTCCATAATTTCCACCATTTTCACTTATTGTCAAAACTCTAACTCTCTCAATTCTTAACGAAATCAAAAGTTGTAAAGACCAAAATTGCTTAGAATTTCGCAAGGAATCTAATGGTACTCACAAATTTCATTTATTTTTCATAAATATCCAGAAATCAAACAAAATGCATATGAACCCTAAGAATTGAATTTAAAATTAAATTTCAAACACCACCAATTAAGACCAATGATCATAGGGGTTTTGTTCCTCACATCTTGGCAAGTGAAAAATGGTAACAAGCATGATGCAAAATGGTGCCTTAAATTATAAATTGAAGAAATGAATACATACCTCAAAAATGAAAATCGTCCTTTGGAATAGGGGTGTTCCAGATGTGATTTTATGATCTGAACAACTTCCTTACACCTCAAGGAAGGTGTTTGAATGCCTGACTTGAGCTGAGAGTGCTTGGTTCTTCCTTTCCAAATCAAGTTTCAAGCTATGAAAATGTGATTTGGAATATGATGGTAGGGCTGTTACAGAAGTTGTTCAAGTGTTTAGACAACTTCTAATGGATGTTTAGAAGTTGTTTGAAGTGTTGATTTGAAGAAAACACAAGCACAATGGAATTTGGAAGTTTGTGGTTTGGAGAATTTTCTACAGTGGAGTTTTTGTGCCAATTCTGGTGTGTTGAGTTATGAGGCTTGTCTCTATATTTATAGAGGCTCCATATGGTTCATGTAACTTGCAGAAATCAATCTTGGTTCAATTGGAATGCTAGTTTGGTGACTTGGTTTCATTTTGCATAAAAAATCATAATGGATCATGATGAAAAGGTGGAGTGAAAGGAGGAGTTTAGAGGTACTTTTCGGATGTTTCTTATGGTTTAGAGGTTAAGTGTGATCAAAAGAAACAAGTTAGAAGCTCAATGCAAGAGTGGTTGGAAACGTTGGCCTTTATCCAAATGGATATGAAGCTTTTTGAAAAACTTTCAAAATATGGCATCAAGACTTGGTCAATAGCTCAATCCCTTGTGTAATGCACCAAGGGTTTGTGTAATATTCTGATTAAGGTGAGACTTAGAAGCAAGATAGCCTGTAAATCAAGATCATGTAGCTTTGGCTCAAGATTACGTGGTGAATTTGTCATGAAAATGACCTAAAATTCAGATTTGGAGAGCCAACTTCAACTCTTCGAAACTCCTAACTCAAATATGAAAATTTCATGCTCTTGTACTTTTTGGAAAGATAATACCATCCTATACAACTTTCATGTTAGGAGTTTTCCTTGAATCAATGCGGATCATGGTGAAAAGTGATGATCAAGTAATCCACCTTTTGAAGACAGATTTGGTTGAAAATTTTTCTAAGTGTTTTAATTTTATGGTACCAACTTCATGGCTTCATAACTTGAAATCCTTGCATTTTTTGGGAATCAATCATCAAGGAAAACGTTTAAGTATGAAGTAAGACCTTTAATATGACCATTGGAGCAAAGAAAATGGTGGTCTGGATCACAAGTTATGCCCTTGGAAAGATGGGTACTAGAACATGTATTTTTTTATAACTTAGAAAAATTTACAAAACCAATCTTGCCCTTTTTGCAAGTAACCTCCAATTTCTTTTTTTTTCTTGATCAAATGCATCCATCAACCATATTTTCATGATCCTTGAGTTGATAAGTCCATGGTTGACCAAAAATGTGAAAAGTCAAACTCTGACTTTGCCTTAGTTGACTTTGTATCATATGAATCCAATTCTTGCAATCTTTAATGAATGAGATCACTTGGGCACATTGGATGATGTGAAATGATCACTTATGATGTATTTGAAGTATTTGAACCATACTTCAAGCTTTGGGATCATGCCTTGGCTAAAAAGTCAAACATTTGACTTTGGGTCAAAACCCTAGTTGAGGGTATCAGATGGGATCTGACCTTGATGAATTTGAGATGAAATGATCTGGAAATTTATTCTTGTTGATGGAGGTCAGTTGATCACTTGGGAAAGATAAGGAGTTTGAAATTTTGAAACTCATGCCAAGTCTTGATTGATCAATCTTTGAAAGCTCTTGGTGCAAAACCCCAGCTTAAGACAAACAAAGTAGAAAATCTTTTATATTTTCAATAGGTTAGTAATGAAAAGATGTTAAATATCTGCAAATGATAAAAATGATGGTGGCATATTAGGGTTGAAAATTAGGGTATGATAGTAATCACAAAATAAAACATCAATAAATAAATAATGATTGTCCATCTGCATAATATTTGGTCACAATTCACTTCTCTAAAATCAAAATATCAAATCATTATGCAGGTTGGTTCTCAAACCCATTGAATACAATGATACTACCCCCTCTCCAAACTTTTATTTCCCAATTTTTGAGGCTGAGGAAGAAGCTGATGATGATGAAGTATCTGATGAATTATCTCGTTTACTTGAGCATGAGGGAAAAACCATTCAGTCGTTTCAAGAGCAGATTGAATTAATCAACTTGGGTTCTGAAGATGATGTAAAGGAAGTCAAGATTGGATCTCAACTGTGTCCAGAGCCTAAGAAGGGGTTGATTGATCTTCTTCTAGGGTATTTAGATGTGTTTGCTTGGTCCTATCAAGACATGCCTGGTTTAGATTATGAGATGGTGGAGCATAGATTTTCGTTGAAGCCAGAATGCCTACCGATCAAATAGAAGTTGAGAAGAACTCATCCTGATATGGCAGTGAAGATCAAAGAGGAAGTGCAGAAGCAGATTAATGTTGGTTTTCTTGTTAACGCTGATTACCGAGATTTGAACAAAGCTAGTCCAAAAGATGATTTCCCTCAACCACACATTGATATGTTGATAGACAATACATCTAAATTCAAAGTCTTTCCGTTTATGGACGGATTTCCGATTATAATCAAATCAAGATGGCACCCGAAGATATGGAGAAGACCACATTCATTACACCCTGGGAACATTGTATTTTAGAGTGATGCCTTTCGGTTTAAAGAATGTTGGTGCAACATCCAAGAGAGCCATGACCACTCTTTTTCATGATATAATGCATAAAGAGATCAAAGTCTATGTAGATAATATAATTTCTAAATCGAGTGATGAAGAAGAACATGTTGATCATTTGTTGAAGTTATTCCAGCGTTTGAGGAAGTACAAAATCCATTTGAATCCCAATAAATGCACTTTTGGTGTTCTTTCTGGTAAGTTGTTGGGCTTTATTGTTAGCAAAAAGGGTATTGAAGTTGATCCTGCCAAGGTCAAAGCAATACAAGAAATGCTTGTGCCCAAAACAGAGAAGCAAGTCAGAGGTTTTCTCGGCAACTTGAATTATATCGAGATTCATATCGCATATGACTGCCACATGCACGCATATATTCAAGCTTCTTCGGAAAGATCAGTCTTGTGATTGGACCGAAGATTGCTACAAACCTTTTGACAATATTAAAGAGTATCTGCTTACACCTCTGATGATGTTTCCACCTGTTGAAGGACAACTGTTGATCATGTATTTGATTGTGCTTGATGAGAGTATGGGTTGTGTTCTTGGTCAGCAAGATGAATATGGAAAGAAAGAATATGCAATCTACTACCTCAGTAAGAAATTCACCGACTGTGAGACTCGGTATTCTATGCTTGAAAAGACTTGTTGTGCATTGGCTTGGGCTGCTAAGCGTCTGCGCCAGTGTATGTTGAATTATACTACATGGTTGATATCCAAAATGGATCCAATCAAGTACATTTTTGAGAAGCCTGCTTTAACTGAGAGGATTTCCCATTGACAGATGTTGTTATCAAAGAATGATATTGAATACCGATCTCAAAAAGCTATCAAAGGTAGTGTCTTGGCTGACCATTTGCTTCACCAACCGATTGAAGATTATCAGTCTGTGCTATATGATTTCTCAGATGAAGAGATCCTGTACCTGAAAATGAAAGATTGTGATGAACCATTGCTTGAAGAAGGGCCATAACCGGGTTCCCGTTGGGGCATGGTATTTGATGGAGCTGTTAATCAGTATGGTAATGGCATTGGGGAAGCGATTATTACTCCTTAAGGAATTCATTTTCCATTTACAACTAGATTGACTTTCAAGTGTACAAATAACATGGCTGAGTATGAAGCCTGCATTTTGGGATTTGAAGAGGCCATTGATCTTAGAATCAAATATCTCGACGTGTATGGAGATCTAGCTTTGGCTGTAAATCAGATCAAAGGTGAATATGAGACGAATCAACCCAGTTTGATACCATATAGAGACTATGCGAGGAGGACTTCAATTTTCTTTACAAAGGTTGACTTTCATCACATCCCTCGAGATGAAAATTGGATGGCAGATGCTCTTGCAACGTTAGCTTATATGATCATGGTGAAATTCTGGAATGAGGTTCCCAATCTGACTGTGATGCGTCTTGATAGGCCATCTCATGTATTTGCTGTTGAAGAGGTCAAAGATGAAAAGCCGTGGTATTTTGATATTAAGTGTTTCCTCCAAAGTCATATTTACCCTTTTGAGGCATCTTTAAATAATAAGAAGACTTTGAGAAGATTAGCCGAAAATTCCTACCTAAATGGTGATGTATTGTACAAGATAAACTTCGATATGGTTTTGGTCAGATGTGTGGATAGACACGAAGCAAACTTATTGATGACTGAAGTCCACGAAGGTTCCTTTGGTACTCATTCCAATGGACATGCTATGGCTAAGAAAATGTTGAGGGCAGGTTACTATTCGCTAACAATGGAATCTGACTATTGCAAGTTTGTGAAGAAATGCCACAAGTGTCAAATTTATGCAGATAAGATTCATGTTCCTCCAACACTATTGAATGTCATCTCCTCCCAGTGGCCCTTCTCCATGTGGGGTATTGATATGATTGGCATGATTGATCCCAAAGGTTAGAAAGAACAACATTTCATTCTAGTGGCTATAGACTACTTCACAAAGTGGGTTGAAGCGACATCGTATGCAAATGTGACCAAGCAAGTTGTTGTGAGGTTTATCAAGAATCAGATTATATGCCGTTATGGAGTACCGAGTAAGATCATTAGTGATAATGGATCTTAGTTGAACAATAACATGGTGGAAGCTCTTTACAAAGACTTCAAGATTGCACATCATAATTCTTCTTCCTACAGACCTAATATGAATGGGGTTGTTGAAGCTACAAACAAGAACATCAAGAAGATCATTCATAAAATGGTTGTGATGTATAAAGATAGGCATGAGATGCTCCCATTTTCTTTGCATGGGTATCGTACCTCCATCCGCACTTCGACAGGGGAAACCCCTTTCTCACCTATACATGGTATGGAAGTTGTACTCCCAATAGAGGTTGAGATCCCATCATTGCGTGTCTTGATGAAAGCCAAGTTAACAGAAGCTGAATGGTGCCATACCAGATATGATCAACTGAGTTTGATTGAAATGAAAAGATTGACTGCCATGTGTCACGTTCAGTTGTACCAGCATAGAATGAAGAAGGCATTTGATAAGAAGGTCAGGCCTCGCGTGTTCATAGAAGGTGACCTTGTGCTCAAGAAGATTCTATCTTTTAAACCTGATACTATGGGCAAATGGACTCCTAATTATGAAGGACCATATGTTGTTAAGAGATCCTTTTTAAGCGGTGCTTTGATTCTTACAACTATGGATGATGAAGAGTTCACTCATCCTGTGAATGTCGATGCAGTCAAGAAATACTTCACCTAAAAAGAAAAGAATAGTTCACTAAGTTGAAAACCAAAAAGGGCGGCGTAGGAAAAAATGAGCGTCTTGGTGGATTGAAAACCCGAAAGGGCGATCCAAGCAAAAATTAGAGACATAAAATAGAAAAATAATCTCGATAGATTGAGTACCCCGCCTTTGGGAAA
Source organism: Lathyrus oleraceus (assembly GCF_024323335.1). Taxonomy (NCBI): domain Eukaryota; kingdom Viridiplantae; phylum Streptophyta; class Magnoliopsida; order Fabales; family Fabaceae; genus Lathyrus; species Lathyrus oleraceus. The sequence continues at coordinate 118,497,270 of NC_066581.1, read as the reverse complement.
TCTAGGCAAAAATTAGGGATTAGGGCAAGTAACTGCATTCGTCTAGGCCGGATGAGTAGATGTAGTTTTGAGCAAGTCATTTGTTTCTGATTTGTCATTCTCGATCGAAGCCAAGGACACAGTGGATATTGAAGTTGGTAGGGAGAGTATTGATCATTGTATTCAATGTATCCCTTTTCCATGTAAATTACCATTTTTCAACTTTTGTAAAGATTTATGGAGTCTTGTTATTTACGGACTACCATTCAATTAAATAAAGTTGAGCTTTTTATCCATTTATTTCTACTCTTATTTATTTTTCAGCTAAATAGAATTGAATTTTATGATGATAATTTTGAAACTGAAGTAATAAGTGAAAATCATTTTTCTTAAATAATAATGAAAGCAATTACTTTGAAAAAGCAATCAATTATAGTAAGGAATATCAACAGCAATCTGAGAACAGGTAAGTCCTAAAGTGTGAAGCATTGATGATTTCTCCCAAGCGGTTGGTTTGATAAACTTTTCCTCCCCAACAACAAGTCACTTTCCCTAACTAAGTTTGTAATCACCTCTCCAGCTGAGTTGTAAGCTCACATCCTCAACGGTTTGCATGGACCCAACCCAAAGTCGTATCTCCTATAAGTCCCCAGTGGAGTTCATTTCTGATCCCCGACAGTGTTGATTCGTGAGCAGTTTTTGATTTGTATCCCCTGCGAGGTTGTCTCATTTGATTTGATGTTGACCTAGAATTCCCCGCAGAGTTGACAATTCAGGTCTTTGGCAGATCTTCTCTCTCTATCCCCTGCCAGGTTTAGGATGTTCAGAGCCAGTTGATTTGCATCCATCCCCTAGCATGTTTCTCTAGTTGGTGTTTCCATCTTGTCGAGAATAGCCGAGTGTTGTAACGATGATCCAAATGGGTGACATTTGTATCCTTTGTGTTTGTTTTTGTCAGCATAATCATCAATCATATGCATACACATTCATACATCAGATATTTCATTATGCATTTTATTGCATTTGATTCCTTACTTCTGATCCTCTGCTGTGGTGATATGGTTTCCCTATGCAGATTCACCACTTAAGCAGAAATAATTCGACCTTTCTCATTCCCCACTGAGATATTTCCTCGTGGATGATTATTATTTCAGTTTCCTCGCCGGTTGATTATATGGATGGAAACGCTCCCCCTAAGTTATATCCTCATCGGGTTGAGTCTTTGTTTGACCGTTTCTTCCTAGCTCTTACCTAGACAGATATCTTTGGTCCCCTTGAGAGTCTATTACCCAGTAGCTGGTAATATTCTTCTCAATTTTTGAGTACTTTACTTTTTCCCAATACATCTTAAAAGTAATTTACTTCCTACTCCCCCCATGAGTCTATCCTTGATATGTTCATCCTAACCGATGACGGATATTCTCTTTTCGGTTTACTATGTAGTAATTGATAGATATAATTCCTATTTTTACCCAGGTGGTCTATCCTTGATATGTTCATCTTAACCGATGCCGGATATTCTTCCCCTGAGTCTATCCTTGATATGTTCACTTTAACGGTGACAGATATTCTCTTTTTGGTCTTTTGCCTAGTTACCGGTGAAGCTAGCGGAAAATACCCGAATGTATCGCACGCTCGAACATACAACCGAGTCTTCATAGAACTTTATTTATTCCATAAGGAAAGGGAAAACATCGATAAATCATGGGGGAAAGAGATATGTTAGGTAAGGAAGTCGGTTATGCAAGGGGAAGGTATTAGCACCCCTGACATCCATGGTACTCCATGGGAACCGTTTTGATTGTTCTCACTCGAATAGGCGTGATATCTAGAGTTTAATCACCGAAGAATGGGGAAAGGAAAAGAAATAGATAAAACTCTGTGAGGATTGGGGCCCTCATGCCTACGTATCCTCATAGTGCAATGAGGAATTCAAAGCTTCGTAGTTCAACGAACTAGAGGCAGGATATGGAAAGAAGTGTGATAAAGGTATGGTCTGAACCAAAGAATTGTATTTTGAACTCCAACAAGGGTGAAAAGATGAACCCAAGAGTAAGGTGGCTATTACCAATACGTGGACCCGCAGGCCGCCACTATAAGGTAAAGCCAAAAAGGCGAAGAAATAGGTGTTTGGGTACAGTCTCAAATATCTCTTGGTTCACAAGGTGACACAAGATGGAGCATAAAGGGGTAGTATAATTGGCTCAAAGGCAACTGGTATATCACATGGAGTGAATGAAGATAGAATCTGAATGTATCATGGAAATGAATGGAGTGAAGTGACCAAAGTCACATAATTTAATATCTAATAATAAGCGACTGGAGAAGTATTGTTTGAAATCGAAAGGTGTAAGTATATTAGAATCCATGACAGAAGTGAGATTCATACCATAGAGGGAAAAGCTTTAACCGATACGTGGACCAACAGGCCGCCCCTAAAGGGTGTTTAGCCAAAAAGGGATGAATTAAATGTTTGAGGTTGTAGCCCAAACAACTCTAGGTAGAAAGGAGAACTACATTAGATGTCCTAAAAGGATGTATAAAGAATTCCAAAGAAAGTGTATTTTAATGTCAAAGGAATAATATGTCACTGGGTGAACGATTTATGATCTAAGGTAGATAATGAATGGTAAAAGATATGGATGATTCCCTAAGGTGAAGGAGGAATAATTAAGAGTATGCTCGCCAAGGATTCGCATCCTCGTGCCTACGTATTCTCATTATGCAATGAGAAAGTCAGAGAAATTGTAGTTCAGAACCACGAGAAAAGAAAGAGAGACGTACAATAATGAAGATTGTAATTTGCACCAACATAATGGTATCGAAAGTTATTTGTCTAAGCAACAAGGGCTCACAAGACAAACCCAAATTCAGATGTGAACTGCCATGAAATAAAGAGAGAGATATTTGTCTAAGAAACAGGGACTCGCAAGACAAACACCAATTTAAGGAATGATTGCAGTACTGTGTAAGTACAAGGAATAGTATATCACTTTCTGGGGAAACCAATAGTTTGAGATCAAGTAAGAATAACATCTTGGATCCTAGAAGGAGATAGACTCTGAATCGAAGAGCAAGGTAGGCATTTACCAATACGTGGACCAGAAGGCCGCCACTATAAGGAAAATCCCAAAAGAAAGACCGAATTAGGTGTTTGGGGTTGTAGCCCAAACAACTCTGGATTGAGGAGATGAACTGTCATTAAGACATCCCAAGAGGATAGACAAGGAATCCAAGCAGAGTTATGATTGATCTCAAAGGGTGGTATAGATTGGATGAATGAAGAATGATTATTAGCTAGGGTAGCAATAGATAAGGTAGATTGATAAATAAGATAGCTCGCGAAGAAATTGAATTCTCCTGCCTACGTACCCTTATTGTGCAATGATGAAATCAGAGCTTTCGTAGTTCATCCCAATAGGGCTAAAAGTGAGGTGATTGAAGGCAAAAGAAGATGATTGAACAATTAATAGAATGGAGATATGAATTGAGAGACTTGATAGCCGATTGATAAATATCACATGAGAGTCTAGGAATAAGGGCAGACGCTTTGAATATTTGGGGCATATGCCCCATACGCAAAGTTGCTATAGACGAGGATAGGAGAGACTCCGTCTCATCATTCCTTATCACTTTAGACTTGAAGTGCATGATACTTCTCTTGACTAACAAGTTGTTGGAGAAGAATCTTCGTTGTTGATCTTTGTGTTGATGTTGTCTTTGTATGAAGAAGACATGGTAGTTTAATCGATTCGTATTTCAATAAAGTCTATGAATAAGGGAGAACGCTTTGAATATTTGGGGCATACGCCTCATACGCAAAGTCGCTCTAGACAAGGATAGGAGAGACTCCATCTCATCATTCCTTATTACTTAAGGCTCGTTTCGTACAATTTGAATCGTATTTACAAAGTGTTAACCTTTGATTTATTTTGTATAATCCACTGCTTGGTGTGACTGAGGATGCCTTGATTGAAGATCTTGACTTGAGGCTTCGAGCTCCACAGCTTGGAATAAAAGTCTTATTAAGTGACCAAGGGTCTTTTGGTCACTTAAATTAGACTGTGGGATTATACAAGTTCAAAGGATTTAATTGATCAAAATTGCTTTTGATCAATTTAATCATGGGTTTGAAATGATTTGGAATTTTTGGTTAAAAGCTAATCTAATGGTGAGAATTAATCAAAACCTAATCCTAAGGGTATAGGCAATGGTTAGTCAAAATTTTGATTAAAAGTCCATGTTAAAATTCCTAAGGGAACATGTTATGGTTAAGACTCTAAGTTATATTCTATTCCTAAAGGAGCATATGATTATATGAGTGAAAGTGTCCAAAATTACCCCTAAAGGGTAAAATGGTCTTTTGACAATTTTAATGATTATTGAATCTATAATCCTAATTATGAAAATTCTAATTGAACTCCTAATTGATCTAATTATTCTATCAATCAAAGTCATCTAATTAACACAACAAAAGCAAATAAAACAAATGAAATAGAGAGCCTTTACAAAATAGAGGGTGTGTTGGCCTGATTTGGATGTGTAGGAAAAAGACAGCAAAATACAGTCCAATATGCATGGGCTTCAGGTGCCAAAGCCCAGTGTAGAACAATCCCTTTTCAGCTAGGGGGTGTAGCAGAAAAAATTGGAGTTAAATAACACTGTATTGGGCTTAGAGTGTGACAATCCCAATAAGAAAATAAGCCCAAAGATTGGGAGCTGTGTTGGGAAAAACCAGAAAAATTTGAATGTCTTGCGCGCCTTTTTCCGTGACAGTTCAGATTGCCGGTTCCGGAGCTCCACCGTGGACCACCGCACCGGAAATTGCTTCCCGCGGAAGTGGCTACCGCAAATGAAAAGTGTAGACACCTCCATCTTCGTCTCTACCTCCCAAACGAGGAACTACTCTGTAAGACCCTAATTTTGACCCTAAGATCCCTCATGGCATCATGTTATTGCACAAGTTCATTGCCTCAAGGATCATAGCATGATTGGCTCCTTAACCCTAGGGTTGGGACATGTTTGAGTGTTTTGAGACCACTAAGCATACTTGTATTGTATGTTATTTCATTTCTTATTTGATTACTAACCAAAATCACAAAAATATGTCAATAACTCTGTTTGTTTTGAAGCTCAAGTGGTCATGTGCTCCACAATGCTCCTAGAAGGCTCCTAAGCCCAATGCAATGGCTAGATGAAGATGAGAAAAAGCATGACAATGGTCCAAAAAGTTTCTAATCATCATATATGTTTCCCAAGTATCTCAATTTGCCAATTTTATCAGGATAACCCAAAGGGCTTGAAGATTGCTTCCCAAGGAAACCCTAATTTCACTATGCTTTGATTGTGCCTTGCCCATGAAGAAATCTCAACCTCTGATCAAATGTAATCAAGGGAATTTCTTTCATTCATAATTTTATGCACATATGAGCCTCTTTTAGGCCCCTCAATCATTTATTCATCAAGATTGGAAGTTTGACCTTGAAAAGATGACTAGTCAAGTCATCTGACTAAGCTGAGGTTCAATGAGCCATAGGTTTGATTTATCATAGTGGTTGATGTAAACCTCACCTTATCCTTAGTGATTGGACTATGAGTCTTCCATAATTATTATAGGGTGGATCCCTCACTAGTATGTTGAAGCTCTCCTCACATGGTGGATTGTTGGTTTAGGTTGAGTTTTCTCCCTCTGATAACAAAAGACCTTAAGGCTTTTGATCAAATCAATTCACCAATATTTTGAGATTTTTACCCCGAACTACGAGGTTTTTATCCTACCTTTGTGATGGTACGCAGGCAATGGGTTTATCCGTTCAAACAACAAAATTGTAAATAATATATATTCTTTTCTCATCTCCCCAATCATGTTTGCACAAATCTTTTCACAAATACCAACCTACAATACACTTTGCAAAAAGGGCTCCCTTAGAGTACTAAGGATGTTTTGGGTGCTTAAAACCTTCACATTGCATAACCAACCCCCTTACCCAGATCTCTGAAATTTTTATTAGTTTTTTATTTGATAAAACTTCTTAGTTTTTGTTCTCTTTCTAACCTTTCCTTTGGATAAATAGAAGTGCAGTGGGGACTCGAATTGTATGATTTACTTTTGATTTAGTCAATAAATCTAAAGGTAACGAATACCCCGCTACAGAAAAGTGGTGACTCTGCTGGGGAATACATTTGTTGCTTCCTAGTGGGTTTAGCCTAATTTTTGCCTTGGTTGTATTGTATGTTTATATTTATTTGTGACATATCTTTGTGCGAATTTGGGATGACTGTATTGTTTGTAACGTATGAATTGCTTGATATATATCAATTGTTGGTCTGCTTGGTGGTCTCTTGTGAGATGAGTTCTATACCCGAACTCGAGTGCACTTATGATAGGAGAATGGCATAGTCTTGTTGACTTGTGTGGAGTTATTCCTTAGCAAGTTGACTTGCAAGCCCATTCGCTTGGTGGAGGTTTTGTTGGGATCAATAATGTCACACGAGTAGTCGTGGTTAGGCATTACTCTTTCCAATATATACCTTAGAAGCCAAGGACCTTAGATTACCTAGCCCATATTGGCCTATTCTATGACATAGTCCGAAGATCGATCAAGTGTAAGATTTGATACGATTGTTACGTGATACTACACTTGTAGCGGGGTATTCATTACCTTTAGATTTATTGACTAAATCAAAAGTAAATCATACAATTCGAGTCACCACCACACTTCTATTTATCCAAATGAAAGGGTAGAAAGCGAACAAAATCCGAGAAGTTTTATCAAATCAAAAACTAATAAAAATGTCAAAGATCGGGGTAAGGGGGTTGGTTATGCAATGGGAAGGTTTTAAGCACCCAAAACATCCTAGGTACTCCTAGGGAGCCCTTTTCACAATTGTTGTAAGGTAGGTTGGTATTTGTGAAAAATTTATTTGTGCAAACATGATTGGGGAGATGAGAGGAGAATGTACAAATTATTTACAATTTTGTGTTTGAATGGATAAACCCATTGCCTACGTACCATCTTAAAAAAGACTAGGATCAAAACCTCGTAGTTCGGGCTAAAAATCTCAAAACAAGTTGGTGAATTGATTGGTCCAAAAGCCTTAAGGTCTTTTGTTATCCAGGGGAGAAAACTCAACCTAAAACCAAAAATCCACCATGTGAGGATAGCTTCAACATGCTAGTCAAGTGGATGAAGGTCTGATGTGTTGGTACAGTTCTATGATCCCTTGTACTGTTGCTTCAGTTTTCCGGATTTCCAGCTTTTGCCTACGCTTGAGGAGTATGCCTATCTTGTGGGTATACCTATCTTAGATCAGTTTCCGTTCAGTGGCTTGGAGAGAGTTCCTTCTTCTCAAGAGATTGTTGATGTGTTGCATATAGATGAATCTGATATTGGTGCTCATATGACTACCAAAGGTGGAATTCGAGGTCTCCCATCTGATTTCCTCATTGCTCAAGCTACTTTGTTTGGGAAGGCCATGAGGAAGGATGCCTTTGAACCCATATTCGTACTTCTCATATATGGGCTAGTGTTATTCCCCAACATCGACAATTTTTTGGATGTGAACGCCATTAGGATTTTCTCTACTCTTAATCTCGTTCCTACTTTGTTGGGTGACACTTATTTCTCTTTGCATATGAGGAATGCAAAGGGTGGTGGTACCATTGTGTGTTGTCTACCTCTGTTGTATAAGTGGTTTACTTCGCACTTGCCTTAGACGCTTTCCTTCAAGGAGAACAAAGGATGTCTACGGTGGTCCACGAGACTTATGTCTCTCACTAATGATGATATCTTTTGGTACAACCGTGTGTATGATGGTGTCCAGATTATTGACTCTTGTGGTGAATTCTCCAATGTGCCTCTTCTTGGTACATGTGGTGGGATTAACTACAACCCTATTTTGGCTTGTCGTCAGCTTGGGTTCCCCTTAAAGGATAAACCTAACAACATTCTGTTGGAAGGTGTGTTCTTTCAAGAGGGTAAAGATCCCCAGGACTTGAAGGGCAGAATGATCTGCGCTTGGCGCAAGATTCATAGGAAGGGAAGGAAAGGGCTTGGTCCGAAGAATTGTATTGCTTTGGAACCCTACACCTCTTGGGTGAGGAGGAGAGCTTCTGAGTACCGCATTCCCTATGAATATCCGAGACCTACCCTTATGGTTATGGTTGGGCCTTCAACCCTTCCTAACCAAGGTGTAGAGGAGTTGAGAGATGAAGGTCGTTCACGTGCTTGGGTCCGTGAGCGAGAAGAACTACTTTAGCAACTCAGAGATAGGGATGCTGTGATAGAATTTCTGGACCATCATATTATTGACGCGCCTGAGGATGTGGTTATTCTCTTCTTCCTCAGTCATCTAGGTTTTGGAAGAGGAAGTATGATCGACTCGCCAAGGAGAAGGCAGATATGGTGGCAGCCTATGAGAGAGAAGTGAAGAGGCTTCGTGCAACTTATCTTCCGGTCTCAAGAGCTTTGGACGATTGTTTCTAGGGTTCCATAGGATGTTCATTTTCCTTCTCTCTTGTATTGTATTTGGTTACCAAGACTGTACTTCTTTGGTGTAAATTTTTTTGCAAATATTATTGATATGAATATTCCATTAGATGGCTAAAGAGATCAATATTTCCAAATATTTGCGAATAGATCTCTCTAAAGTTCCTTTGATAATAAAAATAAATCATATGCACAAGCATTGCATGCATCATGTGCATAAGCAGGTTTTGTTCAGGGTTTCTTGGTTAGTGGTCTAACTCTATGTTCTTCATTTATTTTGAAGACAAGCTAACGCACAGGTATAACACCAGGGCAAATCTTCCAAAGCTGATGGACCATCTTGAACAAGAGAACTGTGAATTCAAGGAGGAAGTAGCTAGGCTGACTGCCATGATGGAGTCAGTGCTGGCTGCTCAAAGCCAGTCTTCTCCAACTCCTGCAACTCCTCCCGCGAGGACTGTCATCTCAGAGACCGCTTCTTCAACTGTGCCTACCGCCACTGATCATTTTGCACCGACTATGTCAGCTGGGTTTCCCTGGGGGATGCCCGCAAACTTTGTGCCTGAGGGTATTGCTCCTACCTTCACTTCTCTGCCGGCATCTAGCCCGGTCCTTGCTGTGCCACCTTCCGTTGTACACACGTTACCAAGAGTCGAAGACACCATTTATCATTCTGAGCCATCTGAGGGCCCAGATGTTTATGAGAAAATGGACGCCATGAATGACCAATTCCTTGAGCTGCACAAGGAACTGAAGACTCTAAGGGGGAATGACCTCTTTGGTAAATTTGCTGCTGAGTTGTGCCTCGTGCCCAATTTCAAAATCCCTATCAAGTTCAAAGTGCCTGACTTTGAAAAATATAAGGGAAACACTTGCCCTCTCAGCCATCTTGTGATGTACGCACGCAAGATGTCGACTCAGATCGAGAACGATCAACTCCTCATCCACTATTTCCAGGACAGCTTGTCCGGTGCCGCACTTAGATGGTACATGAGTCTGGATAGCGCGAACATCTGCTCTTTCAATGACCTTGGCGAAGCTTTCGTCAAGCAATATAAATACAATGTTGATATGGCTCCCGATAGGGACCAGCTGAGGGCCATGTCCATAGAGAGAAGGAGACATTTAAGGAGTACGCCTAGAGGTGGCGTGAATTGGCCGCACAGGTTATGCCACCCTTTGAAGAGAAGGAAATGACTAAGATATTTTTGAAGACCTTGAGTTCATTTTATTATGCGAGGATGATAGCTAATGCTCCCTCAGACTTCACCGAAATGGTGAACATGAGAATGAGACTAGAGGAAGGAGTCTGGGAAGGACGTCTGACCAAGGATGAAGGCTCTTCTGCAAAGCGATATGGGGGCTTTGCAAAGAAGAAAGAGGGAGAGGCATATGTCGTGTCTTCCCATATTAAACGAAGGCCCTCTGTGAAGAGGATAATTGTCCGCCCTGCCAGTAACCAGCACCAGGTGGCTCATATAGCACCTGCCTTCAGGGAAGCTCAACATTATCAACATCAACAACAACAAAATCAACAATATCAAAAAAAACATCACCGTCCACAACAGCAGGCCTACCAGCCTCGAAACAACAACAATACCAGCACCAACTACGATAGGAAGAGGGTCACTTTTGATCCAATTCCAATGACCTATGTTGAACTTTATCCTTCATTGATTGATAGAAAACTGATTACTCCACGTGACCCACCTGCTGTACTGACCAACCCTCAGTGGTGGTACAGGCCTGAGCTACACTGTGTATATCATTCCGGTGCTCCCGGACATGATGTGGAGAATTGCTATCCCCTGAAGACCAAGGTGCAAGACCTTGTTAGAAGTGGTATTTTGTTTTTCGAGGACGTAGGTCCTAATGTAAAGAAGAACCCATTACCCGAGCATGGGAAAGCTGTTGTGAACATGGTCCAGGGTTGCCCTGGCAAATATAAAGTCCTGTATGTCAGTCATATCAGGCAATCTTTGGTTGAGATGCACAAACTGTTATGTGGATACAGTCATTATGAGCATGACCATGACAGATGCCAGGTGTGCACTTTCAATGAGAGAGGATGTCGCCAAGTCAGGAAGGACATCCAAGAGATGCGGGATCAGGGAATGATTGAGGTACTTCAGAATCATAACGAGGATGAAGTTGATGTAATTTCGCATGTATTCAGAATACTAGAACCTGTTGTTGTCAGATATGATGGCAGCAAGAAAAAGGTATCTCCATCTCTTATAATCAAGCCATCGGGCCCTGTCCCGTACTCTTCAGACAAAGCCGTTCCCTACAGATATAACACGGTTGTGTTAGGAGATGGGAAGGAGGTGCCATTGCCCTCCACTTCTGTTGTGAGTATATCAGATGTCAGTGGTGTGACTTGCAGTAGTCGTGTTTTCTCGGCGCCGCCGAAACCCCATGAAGACGTATTGAAGAGAACTACTATTGATAATTTTTCCAGTCCTGTGGGGACTTATTCTTCTCCGAATCCGGCACTTATTGTTGTTAAAGCTCTTGTCACTGTTGGCCAGCGTGGCATTCTGAAAGAGGACTGTGATGAGATGCTGAGGCTCATCAAAAGGAGCGAGTATAATGTTGTTGATCAGCTGCTTCAAACTCCATCAAAGATATCTGTGTTGTCTTTGTTGATGAATTCAGAGCCACACCGTGAAGCTTTGCAGAGGGTGTTAGACGTGGCATACGTAGATCACGATGTCACAATTGAACAGTTTGATAGCATCGTTGCAAACATAAATGCTTGTAATAATTTGAGCAATTGCGATGCTGATCTTCCCGAGGAGGGAAAAGACCACAATTTGGCTCTACACATTTCCATGAACTGCAAGGATGATGCCTTGTCTAGTGATTTCCAGATCACTTTCCAGGTCATGGATATCCATCCATCATATAACTGCTTGCTTGGCAGACCATGGATTCACGAGGCAAGCGCCGTGACATCCACCCTACACCAGAAGTTAAAATTCGTCAAGAATAAGAAATTAGTGGTGATAAGGGGGAGAGAAGGCTCTCTTGGTAAGCCATTTATCTTCCTTTTCCTACATAGATGTCGAGGATGAGGCTGGGACTCCGTTCCAAGTCTTGTCTATTGTTAATCCTTCAAGGAAAGGACTTTCTTCATTTGCGTCCTACAATGATGCGAAGTTGGGCATTGAGCATGGCGCAACTACTGGTTTAGGACAAATGATTAAGATGGAAGATAATAATTCCCGAGCTGGCATAGGGTATTCTTCAGGAATTTCCAACGAGCATGGGTTGTTCCAGAGTGGAGGTTTCATCCACACTGTTGAAGACCAAGAGGTTGCCGCCATAGTGGAAGATGATGCAGAGGAAGATCTTAGCAACTTCGTCATCCCTGGAGGAATCTGCAATAATTGGGTCGCTCTTGATGTTCCAACAGTTATCCACAAGTCCACGTAATATGTACATTTTGTTTTAAAACCCTTCTCCCATGCCAAAAGGAGAAGTGATGACATTGTTGGCACGTTAATACAATGATATTCATTCAAAAGTTACATGTTAAATGTTTGTTTTTTCCAAATTATTTTCCCTTTTTGCTTTTTTGCATGAAATTGATGATCACCATAGAACCCTAAAAAGAGAATAAAATCAATCTTTTCATCTGCATATTGATTTAATTTGTTTGAAATCTGAAATCTCTTTTTATACTCAAAATCATTATGCAGGTTAATCAATCCCATTGAACATAATGATCCAACACCATCTCCCAATTTTGAGTTCCCTGTATTTGAGGCCGAAGAAGATGATGTTGAAGAGATTCTTGATGAGATTACAAGTCTGCTGAGCACGAAGAGAAGATCATTCAGCCGCACCTTGAGAATCTAGAAACAGTCAACTTGGGATCTGAAGATTGTGTTCGAGAAGTGAAGATTGGGGCACTCCTGGAAGAGTCTGTCATTGGGATCTGAAGATTGTGTTCGAGAAGTGAAGATTGGGGCACTCCTTGAAGAGTGTGTCAAGAAGGGGTTTATTGAGTTACTACGAGAATATGTCGACGTCTTTGTCTGGTCGTATGAAGACATGTCTGGTCTGGATATTTATATCATGCGAAATTTCCTGCCTTTGAAACCTGAGTATGTGCCTGTGAAGCAGAAGCTCAGAAGAACTCATCCTGATATGGAAGTGAAGATTAAAGAAGAAGTTCAAAAGCAAATTGATGCGGGGTTTCTGGTGACTTCTAGATATCCTCAATGGGTGGATAATATTGTGCCCCATGCCTAAGAAAGATGGAAAAGTCCGAATATGTGTGGACTATCGAGATTTGAATAAAGCTAGTCCGAAAGATGATTTTCCTCTACCACACATTGATATGTTGGTAGATAATATAGCTAAATTCAATGCCTTCTCATTTATGGACGGATTTTCCGGTTATAACCAGATCAAAATGACACCCGAGGATATTGAGAAGACAACATTGATCACACCTTGGGGAACATTCTGTTATCGAGTGATGCCCTTCGGTTTAAAGAACACCGGAGCCACGTATCAACGTGCTATTACTACCTTGTTTCATGACATGATGCACAAGGAGATCAAGGTATATGTTGACGATATGATTGCAAAGTCGAGAACGGAAGTTGAACATGTAGAGCACTTGTTGAAGCTTTTTCAGCGTTTGAGGAAGTACAAACTCCGCTTGAATCCGAACAAGTGTACATTTGGAGTCCGTTCCGGCAAGTTATTGGGCTTTATTGTCAGTGAAAGAGGTATTGAAGTTGATCTTGCCAAGGTCAAAGCAATACAAGAGATGTCTGCGCCCAAAATTGAGAAGCAAATCCGAGGTTTTCTTGGTCGCTTGAATTACATTTCCAGATTTATATCCCACATGACTGCCACATGTGCGCCTATATTCAAGCTCCTCCAAAAAGATCAGCATCGTGATAGGACCGAGGATTTCCAGAAAGCTTTTGACAGTATCAAAGAGTATCTGTCTGAGCCTCTGATTCTGTCTCCGCCTGTTGAAGGGAGACCATTGATTATGTACTTGACCGTGCTTGATGATTCTATGGGTTGTGTATTGGGTCAGCAAGATGAATCAGGGAAGAAAGAGTATGCCATATACTACTTGAGTAAGAATTTTACTGATTGTGAGTATTGTTACTCAATGCTTGAGAAGACATGTTGTGCTTTGGCTTGGGCTGCTAAGCGCTTACGCCAATATATGTTAAATCATACCACTTGGTTGATATCTAAAATGGATCCAATCAAGTATATGTTTGAGAAGCCTGCTTTAACTGGGAGAATTTCCCGGTGGCAGATGCTGTTGTCTGAGTATGATATTGAGTATCGAGCTCAGAAAGCTATAAAAGGTAGTATCTTGGCTGACCACTTGGCACATCAACCAATTGAGGATTATCAGTCTGTTCGGTACGACTTCCCGGACGAGGAGATTCAGTATTTGAAGATGAAAGATTGCATTGAGCCTACGCTCGATGAAGGGCCATAGCCTGGTTCCCGATAGGGTATGGTGTTTGATGACGCTGTTAGTCAATATGGAAATGGTATTGGGGAAGTGTTTATTACTCCTCAGGGCACACATTTTCCTTTTACAACAAGGCTAACTTTCAAATGCACGAATAATATGGAGGAGTATGAGGCCTGTATTATGGGATTGGAAGAGTGTATTGATCTTAGGATCAAAAATCTTGATGTTTATAGTGATTCGGCCCTTGTTGTTAATCAGATTAAGGGTGAATGGGAGACGAATCAGCCCGGCCTCATCCCATATATAGATTATGCGAGGAGGATTTCAACTTTCTTTACTGAGGTTGACTTCCATTATATTCCTCGAGATGAGAATCGGATGGCAGATGCTCTTGCTACGCTTGCTTCAATGATTGTTGTCAAGTATTGGAATGAAGTTCCCAATATTACTGTGATGCACTTGGATAGACCAGCTCACGTATTTGTAGTTGAAGAAGTGAAAGATGATAAGCCATGGTATTTTGATATCAAATGCTTTCTCTAAAGTTAGACTTACCCGGCTGGGGCATCTGTTAAAGATAAGAAGACTATGAGGAGATTATCTGGCAGTTTCTACCTCAATGGTGATGTGCTTTATAAGAGGAATTTTGACATGGTTCTGCTCAGATGCGTGGATAGACACGAAGCGGACGTGTTGATGACTCAAGTCCATGAGGGTTCATTTGGTACTCATTCCAATGGACATGCCATGGCAAAGAAGATGTTGAGAGCAAGCTACTATTGGCTGACAATGGAGTTTGACTGCTGCAAATATGTGAAGAAATGCCACAAGTGTCAAACTTATGCGGATAAGATTCATATTCCCCCGACACTTCTGAATGTTATTTCCTCACCATGGCCTTTCTCTATGTGGGTGTGAGACCCTAATTTTGACCCTAAGATCCCTCATGGCATCATATCATTGCTCATTGCATTTTGCCTCAAGGATCAATAATATCTTGGCTCCTTAACCCTAGGGCTGGGACTTGTGTGAGTTGGTTTGAGACCACCAAGCATGCTTGAATTGTATATTATTGCTTTTCTTATTTTGTTTACTAACGAAAAGCACAAAAAATATGTCACTAACTTGTTTTGTTTTGAAGCTTAAGCAGTCATGTGATCTAAGGCTCCTAGGATGACCCTATGCTCATGGAAAGGGCCAGATGAAGATGAAAGAAAGCATGACAATGGTTCCCAAAGCTCTCAATCATCATATATGCCTACCAAGTATCTCAATTTGTCAATTTGATCAAGATAAACCAAAGGTCTTGAGGATTGCTTCCCAAGGAAACCCTCATTCAACTATGCATTGATTGTGCGTTGCTCATGAAGCAGCCTCAACCTATGATCAATTACAATCAAGGGAAGTTCTTTCATTCATAATTTTATACATATTGAGCTTATGTGAGTATCCTCAATCATTCATTCATCAAGATTTGAAGTTTGGCTTTGAGAAGTTGATCTGTCAAATCATCTGACTATTTTGAAATCCACTAAGACCTAGCTTTTGATGTATTTGTCAAATGGATATGACCCCAAGAGACAAAATGTTCTTAAGAAACATATGAACAACTTTCATTTTCATCAAAAATCCATTTGAAACTTGGAAGGTCATCATTCATTTCAAAACATTATAGGTTATTTTGACTGAAACCCTAATATTGGGTCAACTTCACAAGGACCTAACTCCTTCATTTTTTATGGTTTTGAGGTGAGACCAATTGAATTGGAACTTTTAAGATGTCTACTTCAATTTTTATGTTGGACAAAATTTCATAATCCTAAACGAAACACATGTGATAATACAAAACATTATAGGTCACTTTGGACCAAATCCATTGAAATGTGAAAAAGTCCCACTTCAAGTGCCCATAACTTTCTCATCCAAAATTCAAATAATGCAAAATGTAAGTCCAAATTGATTGTCTTAAAATGATCTACAACTTTGAGGTTGAAGGTTTTGTCATTTGAGGCTTGCATCATTGAAACATAAGGGCTTGAAATTGGTCATTTTTGGCAAATTTTCAAATGTATGTTTTGTACCTTGAACTTCATGGCTAGTTTTCAATATTTTCCAAACTCCAACTAGATTCTTGTTCAACATAACATTTGTTCCTTATGTCAAGACCTTTCCAACCATTACCCACATGCTTATGTTTGGATTTTCCAAATAGGATTTTCGAAGAGGAGAACAATTATGATCAATTATGCATTTCATGTTAAATCTTCATGCACAATCCATTGCCTTGCCATCTGCATGTCCAAACTTGATTCATTTGAGTTGAGCATGCAAAACCAATTGATTTTGGGCCTCACATGCGCCTATACAGGCCCATGCATGGAGGACCCAACTTCACATGCACACGAGTTTTCCACCTCTTTGCATCAACTCGATCAATAAATAGAAGGCATTACTTCACTTGAATCACAACCTGAAGGCGCCTGAACCCCTGCTGAATTGACTCCCTAACCTCTCACCAAAGGAATTTTCATTTTCACTTTTCGTTTTCAAGTGTGATTTTCAACAACATCAGTTGATTATCATCATTAATTCCTAAGCCTAGCTCTCATACCAAACATCAAGATCAAGCTGCAAGCAAAGGATTGGTTGAATTGTGCTCATAAAAACTGGTTTACAAAGCTTTACACCCTAACTGTTTTGCTTCGAAACTCATTGATTATTGTGCATTGCTTGTGTTGGTTTGCATTTCTGAAGTTCTCATGTGAGAGGCAAGCCAATGCTGGCTTTAATTTTATGAATTGGTGAACTTCAGATTGAACACCTAGTATTTAAACCTCAAATTTCTTCTTCCATAAGAATCTTGAGTGAAAAATAAGGTCACAGGGGTGATGTACATCACCCCAACTTTCATTTGGTATATGGATCGTGAGTTTTGGTTGAGGTTGTAAAACCTGCAACTGGTGGCCGGATTAGTGAGCTCTCAGGAGAAGACGGTGGTTTCCACCACCGTCCCTTACGTGGAAGCGTTTTGGCCATTGGATCCAAGAGCTATGATCTAATCTTGGTTGTTGCTTTGCTTGACTTTTTTTAATTCAATGTGTGGTGATGTTGACCAAGGAACATAATGAGCACGCGCTTCCAAGCCTTCTGATCAGCCACGTCAATTAATGAGCTATGATTAGACGCTTTTGGTTTTTTCTAATTTCTTAATTTCTGTTTTAATTTCTTTTAATCCATTTATTTTCAAAAATTCATAACTTCTTTATTTGGAATCACAAAAATATGGGACCAATTGCAAAAATTTTCTCTTAAATTCTAGTTTCATAAAATGATTTTTAATTATTTTTGTGATTCAATTTAATATTTTTTGTGAATTATTTCATTTCTGATTGTTTTTAATTTATTTAAAATACCATTTGATATTAAAAAATGCCAAAAATATTTTCTTAACATCTTTGGATGATGATAAATCTATGAAAATTTTTCTCATTAATTTCTTAATTGACTTGAGATTTATTTGAGATTTTAGTTCAATTATGTTATTTTTCTTCATTTTTAATTGTTTAAAATTAGTTTCTGTTTTCAAAAAATGTTGAGAAAATTTGTCAAACCTTGTTTGACCATGTTAGACTTATGATGATCCAATTGGACTTATCCAAGTTGATTTGAATTGGATTTAAAGTTTGACCTTTATTTGTTCATTTTATTTTATGTATTATTTTAATTCCAAAAAATACCAAAAATATGTTTGACCTTTCTTGACTTCCATTCATGTTTGACCAATGTGTTTTGGTTATGTCATTTGATTTCTTCTTTTTGTTCATTCCATTTCGATCTTCATCTTCTTCTTTTTCTTTTGACTAGTGAGTTAATGATTTGTGGTTAGCCTTGACATATGAGAGGCATAACCTTCTTTGATCCAAATCAAATTCATCTTTATCAAAGATTAAATGAATTGCTTTTTGTCCAAGATAGGTTGCTTCTTGGTCAAGCAAAAAAACCTAAAATCCATACAAGGTCATTCTTCTTTTCTTTTGGCATGGCAAGTTGTAGGAGCTTGACTTACTAGTCATGGTATCTAACTTGTGTTTATTTGCCTCTAATTTTATTGATCGGCCTCAGATAGGTGTGACTACTACATTAGTCCACTTACGATTGCTTAACATAGCGCTAAATTTCCTTATGGCACACTAACACTAACTACTAATTACTAACTTTTTATTCAAGCATTTAATTCTTGCAATTTATTTTAATGCAATTTAATTTCTTGCTCATTTATTCATATTGCCATTTTCCTTTTGCTCACTTGAGCACCTTATTGTGAATATATTTTGCTTTGTGCTTGTTTTGTTTTGTTTGTGTGAACCCAATGCAAAAAGGAGAAAGGACTTATAATTAGGACCTTACCCATGCTAAATGGAGTTCAAGAGCAACTAGGCCTCATGCCTTTAGAATGCTTAATCTTGAAGTTGAATTGAAAGGACCCTATTCTAAACTCACTCTTGTCCATTCTTTCTGTTGCATTGTGAACCTTTTGATTGTTTGTTCTTGTGTGATAGGGATTCCAAACTTAAGCTAATTAGAAGGACCATTGTCATGAGCATCCAAGATAAAAGAGACAAGTTCAAAATGGGAGGATCCTAGGAGCTTGATTGAATATTTGCTTGATTGCTTGAGTTAATTGCTTATTGCTTGCTAAGTCCAAGAGAAAGGAGCAACTTAGATCATCTTTATGATCTCAAGAAAGGAACTCCAAGGGTGTTATTTCTCTTCCCTCATCTTTGCGTGTTTAGGACCTAGCCTTTCTCTTATTCTCTCCACTCTAACCCAAGCCAAATTTATTTTGTGCAAACATTGACATTGTTTTCAAAATTAGAAACCTAGGCACTATGCCTTTGATTTTTCAAACTCTTTTTCTTAATACTTATTTTGAATTGAACCTTAAGTAAAGTTTGACTTCCTTTTGTGAATACTTATAATTGGTAAATCCAACTCACTTCAAATTCTTTTGTGGTTCCAATGGCCACCTTTGCCAAAGCTTTTCATAAACATTAGCTATTAGGTTTGAGTTATCATAGTGGTTGATATAAACCTCACCTGTATCCTTAGTGATTGGACTATAAGTCTTCCATACTTATTATAGGGTGGATCCCTCACTAGTATGTTGAAGCTCTCCTCACATGGTGGATTGTGGTTTAGGTTGAGTTTTCTCCCTTTGATAACAAAAGACCTTAAGGCTTTTGACCAATCAATTCACCAACTTATTTTGAGATTTTTACCCCAAACTACGAGGTTTTGATCCTACCTTTGTGATGGTACGTAGGCAATGGGTTTATCCATTCAAACAACAAAATTGTAAATAATTTGTATATTCTCTTCTCATCTCCCCAATCATGTTTGCACAAATATTTTCCCAAATACCAACCTACCATACAACATTTGCAAAAAGGGCTCCCTTAGAGTACTAAGGATGTTTTGGGTTCTTAAAACCATCCCATTGCATAACCAACCCCCTTACCCAGATCTCTGACATTTTTATTAGTTTTTGATTTGATAAAACTTCTCGGTTTTTGTTCGCTTTCTAACCTTTCTTTTGGATAAATAGAAGTGCGGTGGCGACTCGAATTGTATGATTTACTTTTGATTTAGTCAATAAATCTAAAGGTAACGAATACCCCGCTACAGAAAAGTGGCGACTCTGTTGGGGACCCTAATCATCTTCCTAGTGGGTTTAGCCTACTTTTTGCCTTTGTTGTATTGTTTGTTTATATTATTTGTGATATATTTTTGTGCAAATTTGGGATTACTGTATTGTTTGTAATGTATGAATTCCTTGATATATCAATTGCTTGTGTGCTTGGTGGTCTCTTGTGAGATGAGTTCTATACCCGAACTCGAGTGCACTTATGATAGGAGAATGGCATAATCTTGTTGACTTGTGTGGAGTTATTCCTTAGCAAGTTGACTTGCAAGCCCATTCGCTTGGTGGAGGTTTTGTTGGGATCAATAATGTCACACGAGTAGTCGTGGTTAGGCATTACTCTTTCCAATATATACCTTAGAATCCAAGGACCTTAGATTACCTAGCCCATCTTGGCCTATTTTAGGATGTAGTGCGAAGATCGTTCAAGTGTAAGATTTGATACGATTGTTACGCGATACTACACCCATAAGAGTCTCTCTTGAGAATATTTTTGGAATACGAGTAGTCGGTTATCCAATAATATCCGAAAAATGAGATGATGACTATGGGAACCTCTTTTAGAATATGGTCGTCAGGTTTAACCATAGTACACTCCCTTTGGTTTGTTCTTACCGAGATTCCATGCTCGTGACTTGCAACAAACCCTTGATTTGCGGTTGATCCGTTCTCGTCTATCCTTAATATCATTGGAACTTGAGTGTTGATAGGGTGTAAACCATAATCCACCAAAATGGATGATTGATATTAAGGATGACTTGATCTATCCCGTGACCTTTGTATGGTGTGATTTGCTTGATCCTTGAGTGTTATTGTTGCATCCATGCATTCATGCATTCATACACATCCATATCATCAACAATGAGAAATTTTTCAAGAAACTTAAGAGGTCTATTTTCAAGAAACAAAGAAGGAATACAAAGAAGTACAATTTCATACAACCCGACTTGAAAGAGTTAAGGAGTTTGACAACCTATGTATTAGATCCTTTGGAGTTCAAGGCTCGCCATGGGAAGCATCTGTCTATTCTTGCTACTCAAGTGGATGAAGGTCTGATGTGTTGGTACAGTTCTATGATCCCTTGTACTGTTGCTTTAGTTTTCCGGATTTCCAGCTTTTGCCTACGCTTGAGGAGTATGCCTATCTTGTGGGTATACCTATCTTAGATCAGTTTCCGTTAAGTGGCTTGGAGAGAGTTCCTTCTTCTCAAGAGATTGTTGATGTGTTGCATATAGATGAATCTGATATTGGTGCTCATATGACTACCAAAGGTGGAATTCGAGGTCTCCCATCTGATTTCCTCATTGCTCAAGCTACTTTGTTTGGGAAGGCCATGAGGAAGGATGCCTTTGAACCCATATTCGTACTTCTCATATATGGGCTAGTGTTATTCCCCAACATCGACAATTTTGTGGATGTGAACGCCATTAGGATTTTCTCTACTCTTAATCTCGTTCCTACTTTGTTGGGTGACACTTATTTCTCTTTGCATATGAGGAATGCAAAGGGTGGTGGTACCATTGTGTGTTGTTTGCCTCTGTTGTACAAGTGGTTTATTTCGCACTTGCCACAGACGCTCGCCTTCAAGGAGAACAAAGGATGTCTACGGTGATCCACGAGACTTATGTCACTCACTAATGATGATATCTTTTAGTATAACCGTATATATGATGGTGTGCAGATTATTGACTCCTGTGGTGAATTCTCCAATGTACCTCTTCCTGGTACATGTGATGGAATTAACTACAACCCTATTTTGGCACGTCGTCGACTTGGGTTCCCCTTAAAGGATAAACCTAATAACATTTTGTTAGAAGGTGTGTTCTTTCAAGAGGGTAAAGATCCCCAGAACTTGAAGGGCAGGATGGTCCGCGTTTGGCGCAAGATTCATAGGAAGGGAAGGAAAGAGCTTGGTCTGAAGAATTGTATTACTTTAGAACCCTACCCCTCGTGGGTGAGGAAGAGAGCTTCTGAGTACCGCATGCCGTATGAATACCCGAGACCTACACCTATGGTTATGGTTGGGCCTTCAACCCTCCCTAACCAAGGAGTAGAGGAGTTGAGAGATGAAGACCATTCGCGTGCTTGGGTCCGTGAGCGAGAGGAGCTGCTTCAGCAACTCAGAGATAAGGATGCTTTGATATAATTTCTGGAGCATCAGGTTATCGACGAGCCTGATGATGTGGTTACTTCTTTTCTTCCTCAGTCATCCATGTTTTGGAAGAGGAAGTACGATCGACTCGCCAAAGCAGAAGGCAAATATAGAGGCAGCCTATGAGAGAGAGGTGAAGAGGCTTCGTGCAACTTATCTTCCGGTCTCGAGAGCTTTGGACGGTTGTTTCTAGGGTTCCATCGGATGTTCATTTTCCTTCTCTCTTGTACTATATTTGGTTATCAAGATTGTACTTCTTTGGTGTAAAATTTTTCCAAATATTATTGATATGAATATTTCATTATATGTTTAAAGGATTAATATTTCCAAATATTTGCAAATAGATCTCAAAAGGTTCTGAAAGACCCCAATTTTGTCCCTAAGATCCCTCATGGCATCATAGCATTGCATTGCATAGCCTCAAGGATCATTTGAGCATCTTGGCTTCCTTTCCCTTTGGGTAGGGATCTCTTGTGAGTGGTTTGAGATCACCAGGCATGCTTGGATTGTATATCATTTGCTTTTCTCATTTTATTCACTAACCAAAAGCACAAAAATATTGTCACTAACATTTGTTTTGCAGTTGAAGCAATCACCAGGTCAAGAGCTTCAAGGAGATCCTTTGTGCATAAGATGAGGAATTTTTCTTGAGATGAGGACCACATGATCATTACAAAGAGCTTACATGAGCTAGGGTTCCATTTTGAAGCAATTTCCCCAAGTGGTAAAGGCTCAAATTCAATCAAGACAATTCAAGGTCATCTGAGGACCAAAAAGTCAACTGTACAGTCAACTGAGGACTTTGAGGTGGGGAAATGAGTTGAGACACCGCAATCATGTTCAAAAGAGGCCTATTCATCATTTTAAACTTCCATCTTGAAGATTCAAAGGTCATGGCAAAAGTTACTAAAAATGGAAAATGACCTGTAATTCAAAGTTTCCAAATTTGGCAAATTTTTAGTCAACTTTAAACTTGACTTGTCAATGTCAAAGAAGCTTCAAATGGATTTTTGGTGAACATGAAAGTTGTAGATCTTTGTCTCCCCTTTCTAAAAAGTCCTAATTCATGTCCATCTGATGAATGGTTGAGAAGTTATGGTCATTTGATCACAAGGTGTGCATGGAAATTCAAAATGGCATAACTTTGGATACAAAGCTCCAATTTGGTCCATTCTTTTTGCATAATGCTTCTCTTGATCAAGACATTTCAAATGAACCATTTCCATGCATGAGAGAGGCTTGTATGCCCATTATTTCACATGTGTTCATTTTGGAGGGAATTTTCACAATTCAAATTTGGCTTATGATACAAGCAAAATACCAATTCCATCATGACCATTGGATAATTTGGAGTAAATTCAGGCCCTTGCATGAGCACGTGCACGTGTAGCATGACTTCATGAGCTTAATTTGCAATTTTGCAAAATACTCCATATTTCCCTAATCATGTTTAACCAATGCCTAATTTGGATTTCAGTGAGATTAGTGAACCATATAAAAGCCAAACCCTAACCATAATTCAAAGGGCAGAATTTTCAGATCTCAAATTTTCAATTTCCCTCCAAAATTCTCTCTCTTCGAATCCTTGATTTCTCCACACAAACACCAAAAATTCTTCAAGATTCTTGATCATCATCCTTCATTGATCAAGAATCAACCTCTGTTTTGGACAATTGAGCTGGATTTCTAGCAGATCAAGTGCAATCTCATGGAAATGGAAGCTTGAAATTGAAGCAGATCCAGGTGTTTTCATCCAATTCTTTTTGCACAAAGCTTCAAGAGGAGTAAAGTAGAGTAGATCTGGAGCTGTAGAACACGTGAGAACACGAATTCAGAAACTTCAAGTTCAAGGTGACTTCAAATTGATCCTCTCCTTTTGCTGTTTTCTTGTTATAGTTGTGTAGATCTCATTGCCTGGAGCATGTAGATATAATTAGAATTGAAAATAGTTGAGAATTGAGCATGTATGGTTGAATAAAAGTTTTGATCTCAAATATGTTTTTGCTCGATCTGGAAAAGTTAGGAAGAATTAGTTGAAATGATTATGATATTTGGATTCCTTGTGAGAGAGCGGTTCGATTGATGTATCATTTGTTGATTTCTGGAAAATTTCATGTTGAACTCCGCCGGAGATGGCCGGAGAAGACGACCGGAGCTACAGCTCCGGCGTCTGGTTCATTTTAGGGTTTAGGTGATGTGGCTGCTGACTGTGTGCCCTGCGTGTATGATCCATTGGTCCTAATTGCTTTGACCTTGCCACGTTATGTTTGACTGATGATGTGTGCCTGATGAATCATTTAATGAAACGCATCGTTTCATTTAATCCATGTGTTTGCCTTGTTGGATGTTGATTGTGCCTTGCGTGTCTATTTGATTGGATGCCATGCTTTTGACTTGCCATGCGTGTGCCTTGACTGCTCATGTGTGTGGTGACTGTGTTAAATGAAGCTGTGCGTTTTGAGGTTTAAATATGATTCGTTGATTGCTTTGTGCGCGCCTTATCCAATGGTCCTGATTATTTCTGAGTTTATTCAAATTGTTTTATTTCCCTCTTTATTTCCATGTTATTCCATTTATTTCACTCATTTTGAAAATTCATTAAAAATTGAAAAATACTCCAAATTAACTCCAATATTTTTTCATAATTCTGTTTTAATGTCTAGTTTTTTTTGATATTATTTTCATGAATTGTTGATGTCTGATTTTTAATGTGTGAATTTTTTGATCCATGCCATGCTGTTTTGATATGTTGTGTTCATTGCTTTATGGAATCTTCATTGTTGATCCAATTGATCTGATTTTTTGAATGCCTGATCTTCACTCATGATGGGAATTTTTGATCACTGGTTGGGAATTTTTCTCATATGCTATCATTGTTTTTGACACATGAAGTTGTATGTGACAATTTGTGTCACATTTTGGACATTGCATTTGTGCATTTTTGTTCACCTATCATTTGAACCTTTATGGATTTGATTTTTCACATGTTGTTTTTTCATGACATGAGAAACTTGCATAAAAAATTTCAAAGCCATTGCATGCTTTTCTGTTTTGCTTTGGATTTTATAAGTTGGATATCCACTTTGGGCATATTTTGTGATCATTGCATTACATGAGCCGTTTGAGGTATTTGCTTAATGAATTGATGCTGGTCCTTTTGAGGACATTTCGTGAAATGTTTGAATGTGCATTATGTGGAAGATTGAGTTCTGTTTGATCATTTGATTTAGTTTTGAACTTAGTCTTTGTACTAGTGTTTTGTACATGTACTAACCTTGACTTGTGTTTCAGGTTTGAACATTTAGCATTAATGGTTGAGTTGCTCACCTTTTGAGATGCAAATTGGATTATGTTCTAACTTCTTTATGTTTTGTAGGGATTTAAGTTGATGTGTTGTGCTCATTGCTTCATTTGATTGCTTGAACATTGCTCATTGAGTTGTGTAACTATGAATGGTTCCACTGTTTGTCTGTTGGTTTTTCGACTGAAGTATTAACTGTTTAGCTTTTGTACAGGTACATTAGTTGCTTGCTTTTTAGCTCTTGGTTGAGCTTTGGATTATGGTTGATACACCACTTAGGTAGCTATTCTCTTACTTCATGTAGTCTGAAAGTCCTGTCACCTTTTTGGCAGGCATTTTGCTGGACGTCCTCCTTAAGAGGCTCTGTTTGTGTTTGTTTAAATTTATGCCAAAGACCTCCAGGATGACGCATGTGTTACTTGATAAGTCCTCCTAAGAGAAAAGGCAACTGACGGATAAAAGGGATTAGTAGCCAATCCCCCGTTATTCGGTGAGTCGTTCATTATGCTCGCACTACGTGCTGATGCTCTTGAACATGTACCCAAGATCTTTGTCCAGTGTCTGTCAAGTGGAATAGGATCCCACTTTCTGGATCCCCACGCTTTCTTTATCATGAGCTCACCCAGGCCAGGGTTAAGAGCATGAGGTCTCATCCTCATTTCCATTTTGATCAGCTTCACCCTAACTCTCAATGTTAGTGGTTAAGAGCTACAAATTACCCTTGTACAGTTTGGCTTGTTTGTCGAGGTTGATATGACCCGTCTTGACTAAAGCCCCCCTTGGTTTGAAGCCTCTTGTATGTATATAGAGTGTGATGATTGTTTGCTTGTGAACTTTTGATGTGTTTGCTTTTGATGTTTGTTTGTTATGGTTTGGAGTCAGGTGTAAGTCCATATATTGGCATTCTGTTTCCTTTTATTGTGGATCTCTTATGAGTCTTGTGTGATTGCTTTTGCCTTGTGCTTGCTTATTCCAAAGGAACTTACTTGGATCATCTATATGATCTCAAGAGAGGAACTCCTAGTGTGGTTTCATTTCTTATCCATCACCTTTTTGTTTTCTTCATTTCTTCATCCCTAACCCAAACAAAAAAAATCTTTTTGTGCAAACATTTGACTTGTTTTCAACATTAGAAACCTAAGCCTTATGCTTTTGATTTTCAAACTTTCTTTTCATAATACTCATGGTGAATTGAATCCTTATGTCAACTTTGACCATTTTGTACATACTTCTAATTGGTAAATATAACCCATTCGAACGTGTTTCTTTTGTGGTTCAAATGTCCACTTTCTTAATCAAATTTTCCATAACCTTTAGCTATTAGGTTTAAGTTATCTTTGTGGTAGATGTAATACTCACCTATGTCCTTAGTGATGGACAATGAGCCTTCCATGCTTATTATAGGGTTAACCCCTCACTTTTCAGGGTGAGTTTTCTCCCTTTGATAACAAAAGACCTTAAGGCCTTTGGACCAATCAATCCACTCATTTGTTTTGAAATTTTTTACCCGAACTACGAGGTTTTAATCCTAATCTTTTCATAAGAGGGTATGTAGGCAATGGGTTCATCCATCCAAACACAAAATGCAAATAAACTTGTATATTCTTTTCTCATCTCTTCAATCATGTTTGCACAAATAAATTTCACAAAAACAATAACCTTTGCAACAAAGTGTGAAAAGGGATCCCTAGGAGTACCTAGTATGTTTTGGGTGCCTAACACCTTCCCATTGCATAACCAACCCCCTTACCCAGATCTCTGTTTCTTTTACTAGTTTTGTTTGTAAAACTTTTAGGTTTTTGTTCGCTTTCTAACCTTTCCTTTGGATAAATAGAAGTGCGGTGGCGACTCGACTTTGTATGATTTATCTTGGATTTAGTCAATATCTCCAATGGTAACGAATACACCGCTACAGGTTCCTCTTGATAAAAATAAATCATATGCACAAGCATTGCATGCATCATGTGCATAAGCAGGTTTTGTTCAGGGCTTCTTGATAAACGGTCTAACTCTGTGTTCTTCATTTATTTTGAAGACAAGCTGACGCACCGGTACAACACCAGGGCCAATTCTTCAAAGCTAATGGTTCACCTTGAGCAAGAAAAAAGAGAACTTAAGGAGGAAGTGGCTAGGTTGACTTCCTTGATAGAGTCATTCCTGGCCGCCCAAAGCCAATCTTCTCCAACGCCTTCAACTCCTCCCCAGAGGATGGTCATCTCAGAGGTAGCTTCCTCTGCTGTGCCAGCCGCCAGTGCTCATTTCGCTCTGTCTGCTATGCCAGCCAGGTTTCCCTGGGGGATGCCCGCGAATTTTGTTCTAGAGGGTTTCGCTCCAACCTTTGCTTCTCTGCCAGCATCTAGCCTGGTCCTTGCTGTGCCACCTCCAATTCTGCACACGTTACCGAGAGTTGATGACACCATTTATCACTCTGAGCCGTCTGAGGGCCCAGATGTCTATGAAAAAATGGATGCTATGAATGACCAATTCCTTGAGCTGCGCAAGGAACTGAAGACTCTAAGAAGGAAAGACCTTTTCGCTAAATCTGCTGCTAAGTTGTGCCTTGTGCCAAATGTCAAGATTCCCATCAAGTTCAAAGTGTCTGACTTTGAAAAATACAAGGGAAACACTTGCCCTCTCAGCCATCTTGTGATGTACGCACACAAGATGTCAACTCAGATTGACAATG
Organism: Lathyrus oleraceus; assembly: GCF_024323335.1. NCBI lineage: Eukaryota > Viridiplantae > Streptophyta > Magnoliopsida > Fabales > Fabaceae > Lathyrus > Lathyrus oleraceus. The sequence continues at coordinate 118,469,498 of NC_066581.1, read as the reverse complement.
ATCAACTCCTCATCCATTATTTCAAAGACAGCCTGTCTGGTGCCGCATTAAGATGGTATATGGGCCTGGATAGTGCGAACATCCGCTCCTTCAACGACCTTGGCGAAGCTTTCGTCAAGCAGTACAAGTACAACATTGATATGGCTCCCGATAAGGACCAATTGAGGGCTATGTCCTAGATGGAGAAGGAAACGTTCAAGGAGTACGCCCAGAGGTGGTGTGAATTGGCTGCACAAATTGTGCCCCCGCTCGAAGAGAAAGAAATGAAGAAGATCTTTTTAAAGACTTTAAGCTCTTTCTACTACGAGCGGATGATTGCTAGCGCTCCCTCGGACTTCACCGAGATGGTGAACATGGGGATGCGACTAGAAGAAGGAGTCATGGAAGGACGCCTAACCAGAGAAGAAGGCTCTTCTGCTAAACGTTATGGGGCGTTTGCCAAGAAGAAAGATGGAGAGGCACATGTCGTGCCTTCCCATATTAAACAAAGAAGACCCTCTATGAAGAGGAAGACTGTGCGTCCCGCCAGTAACCAGCACTAGGTGGCTCATATAGCACCTGCCTTCAGGGAAAATCAACATTATCAACATCAGCAACAACAACATCAACAATATCAACAACAACAGCATCGTCCGCAACAGCAGGCCTACCAGCCTCGAAACAACAACAATACCAGCACTAGCTATGATAGGAAGAGGGTTACTTTTGATCCAATTCCAATGACCTATGCTGAGTTATATCCTTCATTGATTGAAAGGAAGCTGATTGCTCCGTGTGACCCACCCGTTGTACCGACCAACCCTCAGTGGTGGTACAAGCCCGACCTTCACCGTGTTTATCATTCATGTGCTCCTAGACATGATGTGGAGAACTGTTATCCCCTAAAGACCAAGGTTCAAGACCTTGTTAGAAGTGGGATCTTGTTTTTCGAGGACGTAGGTCCTAATGTTAAGAAGAACCCATTGCCCGAGCATGGGAAGTCTGCTGTTAATATGGTTCAGGGTTGCCCTGGCAAGTACAAAGTCCGATATGTCATCCATATCAGACAATCTTTGGTCGAGATGCATAGACTGTTATGTGGATACAGTCATTACGAGCATGACCATGACAACTGCCGTGTATGCACTGTTAATGAGAGGGGATGTCGCCAAGTCAGGAAAGATATAAAAGAGATGCTAGATCAGGGTGTGATTGAGATACTTCAGAATCGTGATGAGGATGAAGTTAATGTTATATCACTTGTATTCAGAATACCTGAACCTGTTGTTGTCAGATATGATGGCAGCAAGAAGAAGGCCTCTCCTACTCTCGTTATCAAGCCAGTAGGCCCAGTTCCATATTCTTCAGACATAGATGTTCCCTACAGATATAACGCGGTTGCGTTGGAACGGCGTCCCAACCACATTGCCCTCCACTTCTGTTACAAGTATTTCTGATGTCAGTGGTATGACCCGCAGTGGTCGTGTTTTTTCGGGGCCGCCAAAACCCCATGAAGACGTCTTGAGGAGAAGAACTGATGCTGTTGATAATTCTGCCAATGTTGTGGGTACTTCTTCTTCTTCTCCGAATCCGGCACTTGTTATTGATAGACCTGCCATTGTTGCTAAAGCTCCTGTCCCTGTTGGCCAGAATGGCATATTGAGAGAGGATTGTGATGAGATGCTAAGGCTCATCAAAAGGAGCAAGTATAATGTTGTAGATCAGCTACTTCAAACTCCGTCAAAGATATCTGTCCTATCTTTGCTGATGATCTTCGAGCCATACCGCGAAGCTTTGCAGAGGGTGTTGGACGTGGAATACGTGGATCACGATGTCACAATAGAACAGTTTGATAGCATTGTTGCAAACATTACTGCTTGTAACAACTTGAGCTTTTGCGATGCTGATCTTCCCGAGGAGGCAAAAGACCATAATTAGGCTCTACACATCTCTATGAATTTCAAGGATGATGCCTTCTCTAATGTGCTGGTAGACACAGGGTCATCGCTAAATATGTTGCCAAAATCCACTTTGGCCAGACATTCTTATCAGGGGCCTCCCAAGAGGCAGAGTGGAGTGGTAGTCAAGGCTTTTGATGGATCCAGGAAAACTGTGATTGGTGAAGTTGAACTCCCAATTATGATAGGACCTAGTGATTTCCAGGTCACTTTCCAAGTCATGGATATCCACCCTTCATATAGTTGCTTGCTTGGGAGACCATGGATTCACGAGGCAGGCGCCGTGACATCCACCCTACACCAAAAGTTAAAGTTCACCAAGAACAAGAAGTTGGTGGTGGTAGGGGGAAAGAAGGCTCTCTTGGTAAGCCATTTGTCTTCCTTTTCTTATATAGATGCTAAGGATGAGGTTGGGACGCCGTTCCAAGCCTTATCTATTACTGAGCCTTTAAAGAAATGAACTTCTTAATTTGCATCCTACAATGATGTGATGTTGGCCATTGAGCATGGTGCAACTAGTAGTTTAGGACAAATGATTATGCTGGAAGACAATAAATCCCGGGCTGGCATAAGGAACTCTTCAGGAACTTTCAATGAGCGTGGATTGTTCCAGAGTGGTGGTTTCATCCACACGGTCGAAGACCAGGAGGCTGCTGCTATTGTGGAAGATGATGCAGAGGAAGATTTTGGCAACTTTGTCATCCCTGGAGGAGTCTGCAATAATTGGGTCGCTATCGATGTTCCAACAGTTGTCCATAAGTCCATGTAATATGTTCACTTTTGTTTGAAAACCCTTCTCCCATGCCAAAAGGAGAAGTGATGACATTGTTGGCATATTAATACAATGATATTCATTCAATAATTACATGTTAAATGTTTATTTTTCCAAATTATTTTCACTTTTTGCTTTTTGCATGAAATTGGTGATCACCATAAAACCCTAAAAAAGAGAAAAAATCAATCTTTTCATCTGCATAATGATTTTCCTTGTTTGAATTATAAAATCTCTTTTATATCCAAAATCATTATGCAGGTTGATCAAACCCATTGAACATAATGATCCAACACCATCTCCCAACTTTGAGTTTCCTGTATTTGAGGCCAAAGAAGATGATGTTGAAGAGATTCCTGACGAGATTCCCGTCTGCTTAAGCACGAAGAGAAGATCATTCAGCCACATCTTGAGAGTCTGGAAACAGTCAACTTGGGGTCTGAAGATTGTGTTCGCGAAGTGAAGATTGGGGCACTCCTGGAAGAGTTTGTGAAGAAGGGGTTGATTGAGTTGCTACGAAAATATGTCGACGTCTTTGCCTGGTCATATGAAGACATGCCTGGTCTAGATACAAATATTGGGAAACATTTCCTGCCTTTGAAGCCTGAGTTTGTGCCTGTGAAGCAGAAGCTCAGAAGAACTCATCCTGATATGGCAGTGAAGATTAAAGAAGAAGTTCAGAAGAAAAATGATGTTGGGTTTTTGGTGACTTCTACATATCCTCAATGGGTAGCCAATATTGTGCCCGTACCTAAGAAGGATGGAAAAGTCTGAATGTGTGTGGACTATCGAGACTGGAATAATGCTAGTCCGAAAGATCATTTCCCTCTACCACACATTGATATGTTGGTAGATAATACAGCTAAATTCAATGTCTTCTCATTTATGGACGGATTTTCCGGTTATAATCATATCAAAATGGCACCCGAGGATATGGAGAAGACAACATTCATCACACCTTGGGGAACACTCTGTTATCGAGTGATGCCCTTCGGTTTGAACAGCACCGGAGCCACGTATCAACGTGCTATGACTACCTTGTTTCATGATATGATGCACAAGGAGATCGAGGTGTATGTTGACGATATGATTGCTAAGTCGAGAACGGAAGTTGAACACGAAGAACATTTGTTGAAGCTTTTTCAGCATTTGAGGTAGTACAAACTCCGCTTGAATCCGAACAAGTGTACATTTGGAGTCCGTTCCGGCAAGTTATTGGGCTTTATTGTCAGTGGAAGAGGTATTGAAGTTGATCCTGCCAAGGTCAAAGCAATACAAGAAATGCCTGCATCCAAAACTGAAAAGCAAGTCTGAGGTTTTCTTGGCCGCTTGAATTATATTTCCAGATTTATATCCTACATGACTGCCACATGTGCGCCAATATTCAAGCTCCTAGGAAAAGATCAGCGTCATGATTGGACCGAGGATTTCCAGAAGGCCTTTGACCGTATCAAAGAGTATTTGTCTGAGCCTCTGATTCTGTCTCCGCCTGTGGAAGGGAGACCATTGATTATGTACTTGACCGTTCTTGAATACTCTATGGGTTGTGTACTGGGTCAGCAAGATGAATCAGGGAAGAAAGAGTATGCTATATACTATCTAAGTAAGAAGTTCACTGATTGTGAGTCTAGATACTCAATGCATGAGAAAACATGTTATGCTTTGGCTTCGGCTGCTAAGCATTTACGCCAATATATGTTAAATCATACAACTTGGTTGATATCCAAAATGGATCCAATTAAGTATATCTTTGAGGAGCCTGCTATAACTGGGAGAATTACCCGTTGGCAGATGTTGTTGTCTGAGTATGATATTGAGTATCGAGCTCAGAAATCTATTAAAGGTAGTATCTTGGCTGACCACTTGACACATCAACCATTCGAGGATTATCAGTCTGTTCAGTACGACTTCCCGGATGAGGAGATTCTGTATTTGAAAATGAAAGATTGCAATGAGCCTACGCTCGATGAACGGCCAAAGCCTGGTTCCCGATGGGGCATGGTGTTTGATGGCGCTGTAAATCAATACGGAAATGGTATTGGGGCAGTGATTATTACCCCTCAGGGCACACATTTTCCTTTTATAGTGAGGCTAACTTTCAAATGCACGAATAATATGGCAGAGTATGAGGCCTGCATTATGGGTTTGGAAGAGTGTATTGATCTTAGGATCAAGCATCTTGATGTTTATGGTGATTCGACCCTTGTTATTAATCAGATTAAGGGTGAATGGGAGACGAATCAGCCTGGCCTCATCCCATACAAAGATTATGTGAGGAGGATTTCAACTTTCTTTACTAAGGTTGACTTCCATCATATTCCTCGATATGAGAATCGGATGGCGGATGCTCTTGCTACGCTTATTTCGATGATTATGGTGAAATTCTGGAATGAAGTCCCCAATATTACTATGATGCGCTTGGATAGACCAACTCATGTATTTGCAGTTGAATAAGTGAAAGATGATAAGCCATGGTATTATGATATCAAGTGCTTTCTTCAAAATCAGATCTACCCTCCTGAGGCATTTGTTAAAGATAGGAAGACTTTGAGAGATTATCTGGTAGTTTCTACCTCAATGGTGATATGCTTTATAAGAGGAATTTTGACATGGTTCTGCTCAGATGCATGGAGAGACACGAAGGAGACATGTTGATGACTGAAGTCCATGAAGGTTCATTTGGTACTCATTCCAATGGACATGCCATGGGAAAGAAGATGTTGAGAGCAGGCTACTATTGGCTGACAATGGAGTCTGACTGCTGCAAATATGTGAAGAAATGCCACAAGTGTCAAATTTATGCGGACAAGATTCATATTCCCCCGACACTTCTGAATGTTATTTCCTCACCATGGCCTTTCTCCATGTGGGGAATTGACATGATTGGCATGATAGAGCCAAAGGCGTCAAACGGTCACAGGTTTATTCTCGTACAAATTGATTACTTCACCAAATGGGTTGAAGCGACATCATATGCGAACGTGACCAGGAAGGTGGTTGTGAAGTTTATCAAGAATCAACTCATATGCCGTTATGGTGTGCCAGACAAGATCATTATTGATAATGGATCTAACTTGACAAATAAGATGATGAAAGACCTATGTAGCGAGTTCAAGATTGCGCATCATAATTTTTCTCCTTATAGACCCAAGATGAATGGGGCTGTTGAAGCTGCTAACAAGAACATCAAGAAGATTATTCAGAAGATGGTTATTACGTACAAAGATTGGGATGAGGTGTTGCCATTTGCTTTGCATGGTTATCGTACATTTGTCCGCACTTCAACAGGGGCAACCCCTTTCTCTCTTGTATATGTCATGGAGGTTGTACTCCTAGTGAAGGTTGAGATACCATCAATGAGAGTCTTGATGGAAGCCAAGTTGACTGAGACTGAATGGGTCTAGAGTCGTTATGACCAGTTGAATTTAATTGAAGAGAAGAGATTGACTGCCATGTGCCATGGTCAGTTATATCAACAAAGGATGAAGAAAGCCTTTCATAAGAAGGTCAAGCCTCGTGTTTTCCGAGAAGGCGACCTCGTGCTCAAGAAAGTTTTGTCTTTCGCGCCCGATTCCAGGGGCAAGTGGACTCCAAACTATGACGGTCCATATGTTGTTAAGAGAGTCTTTTCAGGCGGTGCTTTGATGCTTACAACTATGGATGGGGAGGATTTCACTCGTCCTGAGAATTCAGATGCAGTCAAGAAATACTTCGCCTAAAATAAAAACAGAATAACTCGCTAAGTTGAAAACCCAAAAGGGCGACTTAGGCAAAAATGAGCGTCTCAGGAGATTGAAAACCCGAAAGGGCGATCCAGGCAAAAGTTAGAGACATGAAAAAATGAATATATATCCCGCTAGATTGAGTACCTTACCCCGGGACAATCTAGGCAAAAATTAGGGATTTGGCAAGTAACTGCATCCTGACAAGATTTTGTTCTACAACCGTTGTCTGTCAAAGATTCTCGCTCAGTCATCGTCAACTGAAGCTTCAGATACATTGGACTCAGAGTTGGTGGAGAAATGGTCATTATGTTCAGTGTATCCTTTTTCCAATATATATCACCAATTTCAAATTTGTAAAGATCCATGGAGTCTTGCCATTTGCAGACTACCATTCCATCAAATAAATTTGAGCCTTTATCCAATCCTTTGCACTCTTATTTGTTTCTGTTTAACAAATGTTTGCATGTTTTAATGGATAAATATCATTGTTTTAAACAAATAAAGTTTTTATATAAACTGTTTTTAAACAATGTGAACATTCACAATGACTGAAAGGATAATTGGAACCTCTTCAGTGCTCTCCCAAGGATAGTATGATCTCCAAAAGGGTAAGACATTTGTTCATATTCCTAGCATATTTGTATTCCTCATCATCATCTTTCAGGTTGTCTCCTCAGCGAGCGCAAAGAAAGGTGATACATCATCAAATCCCCAGGAAGTCTGGAGTTTTGGCCTTGATCTTTTGGAGATGTGTATGCCTCCATCCTCAGATCCCGAGGAGTCTGAATCTAGCATCTGTGTTTTATCAAATATATGGTTGTCATCCCTTGTGTGGATTGACCTAAAATCCCTTATAGAGTGATAAAATTTGATATGCTATGTTTTCGAGGAAGTTGGTCTTCTCTCATTATGATTGGAAATCTCCCGCAGAGTGAGCAGGAAACCCTCAACATGAGTGGAAATTCTCTGCAGGTTGGCTTGCAATTTTTCTCCAGCAAGTCTGCTTACCACTCATCCCTAGTAGGGTTGCTCACATTTAGACTTTCCCCAGTTGGTTCGCCAACAGATTATCTCCAGCTGATCGCCTACAGGTTATCCCAAGTTTAATCACCAACAGTCTTTCCCTAGTGGAGTTGCCTGATCAGAGCCTGATATTTTTATTCTTTCCTCCTTCATGGATAGTTTTTTTCCTAGTAGGGCTGGTGTTGAAGATGTTTATTTCCTTCCCCCAGCGGAGCAGTTGTCTCCCTCTCATCAGCAGAGATGTTTCTCCAGCAGATATGAGGAAATGTGTTGATTACTGAAACTTCTGTTTGGTGGTTGTTCCCCACAGAGTTTCATATCTTTCCTTGATAAGTTACCTATTAGAGTTCTACTACGAAGGATCCTATCCATGTTGATTTCCCCTTTAGAGTTTCCTCTGCGTTGGATCTTTTGTCTATTCAGCAGCAAATCCTCGGCGATGGCTCTGTAGCTTCCCTAGCTAAGACTTTACCTGATCCTAGTTTGGCGTTGGAACATCGAGGAAGGTGTGTTGTTTCCTTCCCCAGCGGAGTGATTCTGTTTCTTTGTCTCCACAACAGAGATGCTCCTTCAGTGGTTAGAAGTGAATGCTCGATTGATGTGTTTCTGTTTGGTGGTTGTTCCCCACAGAATTTCGAATTATTGCCTGATAAGATCCCCAATAGAGTTCTTCTATGACTGATCTTATCATTATCTCTGCATATTGTTGGAAGATCCCTAGCATGTGGTAGTTGTGACCCTTTGCTTATCCCCAACAACGATCTCTGATCCCCAGCGATTCGGCTTGTTCCCCTATTAGTAGTCTTTGTTCCAGGTGGCGACTCTGCTCGATCCTCAACGGTGATTGGTGTTTCCCAATATTTGCGGCTCCCCACCAGATTGGATTATCTCCTGTGGGCCTGGCCTTCTCTTTTGAGATGTTGTACCGGATGTCTGTCCATTGATTCTTGGACCTGTTTGTGTTAGATATGTCTGTTTGTCAGCATTAATCATACATAAACATTGCATATACATGCATAATTTCAGCATTCAGATATTCATGTTGCATTCTTTGCCATATATCTTTGCTTGTTATCTTCTGCTAGTTGGTGAAATGTTCTTCCTCAAGCAAGTGTTTGTGTCTGATCTCTCCATATAGAGTCAGCCTCCATTAGGCAGAAAGTGTCTATCTTTCCTTCTATATTCCCCACTGAGTTATGTCCTCGTGGATGATTATTGCTTCGGTTTCCTCCCAAAATATGTATCGGGATGGAATTACTCCCCTAAGTTATATCCTCATTGGGTTGAGTCTTTATTTCATTGTGTCTCTCTAGGTTGTTCCTAGATTGACTCCTCTTGTTATTTCCCCTGCAGTTCCCTGTGGTTCAGGTGACCAATTGCTCAGTAAACAGTAATTGTTCATTCTCTCCCAGAGGATCTATTGTGGCCTTCTACCCAGTAACCGGTAGTTGTGAGTCCTATTTTTGTGGCCTTCTACCTAGTAACCAATAGTTGTAAGTCTTATTTCTATGGTTTTCTACCCAGTAACCGGTAGTTGTAAACCCCATTTTCTCCCCTTGTAGAGTTAATCCTTGATGTTGTTCATCCTAACCGATGACGGTTACTCTCGCCCTTGGTTTTCTACCCAGTAACTGGTAGATGTAATCCCCTCTTTGTTGGTTATCTCTATCCAATAATTGGTATTGATATTCCTTTAGCTTTGAGCATATCTCCCAGTAACCGGTGATATGTCTCTTGGATAGTTGCTCCGATCAAGCAATTTATCCCCAGCGAGTCATCTTTCATTTACCCTTGTTTGGTAATGATCGTTTCTCCTTTGGATTGGTCATCATTTTATACCCAGTACCCGGTATCCCGATGTCCTTTCTTTTAGGTAGATTTATCCTTTATTAACCCAGTAACCGATTATGGATAATCCTCCATGCGAATATGTTATCTATGTTCTGACGGTAATAGATAATATATCTCATGCGCTCTTCAGTTGAAGTCTTTTTTCTTCCCCAGTTCAGTAAGTCTTTTTTCTTCAGTCAAACTTCATGATCAGTTTTGACAATGTTGAAGGTTTTGTCATTTGAGGCTTGCATCATTGAAATAGAAGGGCTTGAAGTTGGTCATTTTTGGCTAATTTTCAAATTTATGTTTTGTACCTTGAACTTCATGGCTAGTTTTCAATATTTTCCAAACTCCAAATGGATTTTTGTTCAACATAACATTTGTTCCTTATGTCAAGATCTTTCCAACCATTACCCACATGCTTATGTTTGGATTTTACAAATGGGATTTTTGAAGAGGAGAACAATTATGATCAATTATGCATTTCATGTTAAATCTTCATGCACAATCCATTGCCTTGCCATCTGCATGTCCAAACTTGATTCATATGAGCTCAACATGCAAAACCAATTGATTTTGGGCCTCACATACGCCTGTACAGACCCAACTTCACATGCACACGAGTTTTCCACCTCTTTGCATCAGCTCCATCTATAAATAGAAGGCATTACCTCACTTGAATCTCAACCTGAAGGCGCCTGAACCCCTTCTGAATTAATTCCCTAACCTCTCACCAAAGGAATTTGCATTTTCACTTTTCATTTTCAAGTGTGATTTTCAACAACATCAGTTGATTATCATCACTAATTCCTAAGCCTAGCTCTCATACCAAGTATCAGGATCAAGCTGCAAGCAAAGGATTGGTTGAATTATGATCATAAAAGCTTCTCTACAAAGGTTTACATCCTAACTGTTTTGCTTCGAATCTCACTGATTATTGTGCATCGCTTATGTTGGTTTGCATTTCTGAAGTCCTCATGTGAGAAGCAAGCCAATGGTGGCTTTAATTTTATGAATTAGGGAACTTCAGATTTAACACCTAGTTTTTAAACCTCAGATTTCTTCTTTCATAAGAATCTGGAGTGAAAACTAAGGTCACAAAGGTGATGTACATCACCCCAGCTTCCATTTGGTATATGGATCGTGAGTTTTGGTTGAGGTTGTAAAACCTGCAACTGGTGGCCAGATTAGTGAGCTCGTCGGAGAAGACGGTGGTTTCCACCACCGTCCCTTACGTGGAAGCATTTTGGCCATTGGATCCAAGAGTTATGATCTAATCTTGGCTGTTGCTTTGCTTGACTTTTTTTAATTCAATGTGTGGTGATGTTGACCAAGGAAAACAATGAGTGCGCGCTTCCTAGCCTTTTGATCAGCCACGTCAATTAATGAGCTCTATTCAGACGCTTGTGGTTTTTTCTAATTTCTTAATTTCTGTTTTAATTTCTTTTAATCCATTTATTTTCAAAAATTATAACATCTTTATTTGGAATCACAAAAATATGGGACACATTGCAAAAAATTTCTCTTAAATTCTAGTTTCAAAAAATGATTTTTAATTATTTTTGTGATTCCATTTAATATTTTTTGTGAATTATTTCATTTCTCATTGTTTTTAATTTATTTAAAATACCATTTGATATTCAAAAATGCCAAAAATATTTTCTTAACATCTTTGGATGATGATAAATCTATGAAAAATATTCTCATCAATTTCTTAATTGATTTGAGATTTATTTGAGATTTTAGTCCAATTATATTATTTTTCTTCATTTTTAATTGTTTAAAATTAGTTTCTGTTTTCGAAAAATGTTTAGAAAATTTGTCAAACCTTGCTTGACCATGTTATACTTATGATGATCCAATTGGACTTACCCAAGTTGATTTGAATTGGATTTGAAGTTTGACCTTTATTTGTTCATTTTGTTTTATGTATTATTTTAATTCCAAAAAATACCAAAAATATGTTTGACCTTGCTTGACTTCTAATTTTCATTTCACTTCTGTTTACCATTGATTGATGGTGATTCCATTCATGTTTGATCAATGTGTTTTGGTTATGACATTTGATTTCTCCTTTTTGTTCATTCCATTTCCATCTTCATCTTCTCCTTTTTCTTTTGACCAATGAGTTAATGATTCGTGGTTAGCCTTGACATATGAGAGGCTTAACCTTCTTTGAGCCAAATCAAATTCATCTTTATCAAAGACCAAATGAATTGCTTTGTGTCCAAGATAGGTTGCTTCTTGGTCAAGCAAAAAAACCTAAAATCCATACAAGGTTCTTTTGGCATGGCAAGTTGTAGGAGCTTGGCTTACTAGTCATGGTCTCTAACTTGTGTTTATTTGCCTATAGTTTTATTTACCGGTTCAGATAGGTGTGACTACTACATTAGTCCACTTACGATTGCTTAACATAACGCTAAATTGCCTTATGGCACACTAACACTAACTACTAATTACTAACTTTTAATTCAAGCATTTAATTCTTGCAATTTATTTTAATGCAATTTAATTTCTTGCTCATTTATTCATATTGCCATTTGCCTTTTGCTCACTTGAGCACCTTATTTTGAATATATTTTGCTTTGTGCTTGTTTTGTTTTGTTTGTGTGAACCCAATGCAAAAAGGAGAAAGGACTTATAATTAGGACCTTACCTATGCTAAATGGAGTTCAAGAGCAACTAGGCCTGATGCCTTTAGAATGCTAAAATTGTTGAAGAGCAACTAGGCCTCATGCCTTTAGAATGCTTAATCTTGAAGTTGAATTGAAAGGACCCTATTCTAAACTCACTCTTGTCCATTCTTTCTATTGCATTGTGAAACTTTTGATTGTTTGTTCTGGTGTGATAGGGATTCCAAACATAAGCTAATTAGAAGGACCATTGTCATGATCATCCAAGATAAAAAAGACATGTTCAAAATGGGAGGATCCTCGGAGCTTGATCGAATATTTACTTTATTGCTTGCTAAGTTCAAAATAAAGGAGCAACTTGGATCATCTTTATGATCTCAAGAAAGGAACTCCAAGGGTTTTATTTCTGTTCCCTCATCTTTGCATGTTTAGGACCTAGCCCTCTCTTCTTCTCTCCACTCTAACCCAAGCCAAATTTATTTTGTGCAAACATTGACATTGTTTTCAAAATTAGAAACCTAGGTATTATGCCTTTGATTTTTCAAACTCTTTTTCTTAATACTTATTTTTAATTGAACCTTAAGTCAACTTTGACTTCCTTTTGTGAATACTTCTAATTGGTAAATCCAACTCACTTCAAATTCTTTTGTGGTTCCAATGGCCACCTTTGCCAAAGCTTTTCATAAACATTAACTATTAGGTTTGAGTTATCATAGTGGTTGATATAAACCTCACCTGTATCCTTAGTGATTGGACTATAAGTCTTCCATACTTATTATAGGGTGGATCCCTCACTAGTATGTTGAAGCTCTCCTCACATGGTGGATTATGGTTTAGGTTGAGTTTTATCCCTTTGATAACAAAAGACCTTAAGGCTTTTGACCAAACAATTCACCAACTTATTTTGAGATTTTTACCCCGAACTACGAGTTTTTGATCCTACCTTTGTGATGGTATGTAGGCAATGGGTTTATCCATTCAAACAACAAAATTGTAAATAATTTGTATATTCCCTTCTCATCTCCCTAATCATGTTTGCACAAATATTTTCACAAATACCAACCTACTATACAACATTTGCAAAAAGGGATCCCTTAGAGTACTAAGGATGTTTTGGGTGCTTAAAACCTTCCCATTGCATAACTAACCCCCTTACCCAGATCTCTGACATTTTTATTAGTTTTTGATTTGATAAAACTTCTCGGTTTTTGTTCGCTTTCTAACCTTTCCTTTGGATAAATAGAAGTGTGGTGGCGACTCGAATTGTATGATTTACTTTTGATTTAGTCAATAAATCTAAAGGTAACAAATACCCCGCTATAGTGGGGAATTGACATGTTTGGCATGATAGAGCCAAAGGCGTCGAACGGTCACCGTTTTATTCTCGTAGCCATTGATTACTTCACCAAGTGGGTTGAAGCGGCATCATATGCAAATGTGACCAGGCAGGTGGTTGTGAAGTTTATCAAGCATCAACTCATATGTCGTTATGGTGTGCTAGACAAGATCATTACTGATAATGGATCTAACTTGAACAACAAGATGATGAAAGAGTTGTGTAGCGAGTTCAAGATTGCACACCATAATTCTTCCCCCTATAGACCCAAGATGAATGGGGTTGTTGAAGCTGCTAACAAGAACATCAAGAAGATTATCCAGAAGATGGTTGTTACATAAAAGGATTGGCATGAGATGTTGCCATTTTCTTTGCATGGCTATCGTACATTTGTCCGCACTTCAACAGGGGCAACCCCTTTCTATCTTGTATATGGCATGGAGGTTGTGCTCCCCGTGGAGGTTGAGATCCCATCGATGAGAGTCTTGATGGAAGCCAAGTTGACTGAGGCTGAATGGGTTCAGAGTCGTTATGACCAACTGAATTTGATTGAAGAGAAGAGATTAACTGCCATGTGCCATGGTCAGTTATATCAGCAAAGGATGAAGAAGCCCTTTGATAAGAAGGTCAAGCCTCGTGTGTTTCGAGAAGGTGACCTCGTGCTCAAGAAAGTTTTATCTTTTGCGCCCGATTCCAGGGGCAAGTGGACTCCAATCTATGAGGGTCCATATGTTGTTAGGAGAGCCTTTTTAGGCAGTGCTTTGATACTTACAACTATGGATGGGGAGAATTTCACTCGTCCTATGAATTTAGATTCAGTCAAGAAATACTTCGCCTAAAATAAAAACAGAATAGCTCGCTAAGTTGAAAATCTGAAAGGGCGACTTAGGCAAAAATGAGCGTCTCGGTGGATTGAAAACCCGAAAGGGCGATCCAGGCAAAACTTAGCGACATAAAATAATAATAATAATAATAATAATATATATCCCGCTAGATTGAGTACCTCACCCTGGGGCAATCTAGGCAAAAATTAGGGATTTGGTAAGTAACTGCATCCTGATAAGGCTTTGTTCTACAAGTTGTCGTTTGTCAAAGATTCTCGCTCAGTCATCGTCAACTGAAGCTTCAAATATATTGGATTCAGAGTTGGTGGAGAAATGGTCATTATGTTAAATGTAGCCCTTTTTCCAATATATATCACCAATTTCAAATTTGTAAAGATCCATGGAGTCTCGCCATTTGCGGACTACCATTCTATCAAATAAATTTGAGCCTTTATCCAATTCTTTGCACTCTTATTTGTTTCCGTTTAACAAATTTTTGCATGTTTTAATTGATAAATTTCATTGTTTTAAATAAATAAAGTTTTATAAACTGTTTTTAAACAAAGTGGACATTCACAATGACTGAAAGGATAAATGGGATGTCTTCAGTGCTCTCCCAAGGATAGTATGATCTCCAAAAGGGTAAGACATTTGTCCATATTCCTGGCATATTTGTATTCTCTTCATCATCTTCCAGGATGTCTCCTCAGCGAGCACAGAGAAGAGTGATCCATCATCAAGTCCCCAGAAGGTCTGGAATGTTGGCCTTGATCTTCTTGTAGATGTGTATACCTCCATCCTCAGATCCCCAGTGATTATAAGTCTAGCATTTGTGTTTTATTAGTTATATGGTTGTCATCCCTTGGGTGGACTGACCTAAAATCCCTTATAGATTGATAAAAGTTGATATGCTATCTATTTTCGAGGAAGTTGTTTTTCCCTCAGCATAAATGGAAATCTCCTGCATAGTGAGCAGGAATTCCCTGCAGTAGTGGAAATCCTCAGCAGGTTGGCTTGTGATTTCTCCCCGGCGGGTTTGCCTACAACTCATCCCTGGTAGGGTTGCTCACGCATATTATCTCCAGTTGGATCGCCTTTAGCCTTCCCTAGTGGAGTTTCCTAATCAAAGCATGATATTTGTTTTCCCTTCCTTATTGGAAAGTTTCCTATAAGTTGAACTGGTGATAAAGATGTTGTGTCTTTCCCCAGCGGAGCATCGGTTCTCTCTCCCCTTAGTAGAGATGTCTCTCTAGTAGATAAGAGGAGGTGTGTTGATTATTGGAACTTTTGTTTGGTGGTTGTTCCACACAAAGTTTCATATCATTCCCTTGATAAGTTCCCTGGTAGAGTTTCTTCTACGAAAGAATCTTATCTGTGTTGAACTCCCTAGTAGAGTTTCCTCTATGATGGATTTGTTATCTGTTCAGAAGCAAATCCCTGGCGTTGACTCTGTAGCTTCCACAGTAGAGCAATTTGTTCCTTCTCCTGGTGGCAGAAATGTTTCTTCAATGGTTAGAAGAGAATGCTTGATTAATGTGTATCTATTTGATGCTCCCCACCAGATGGGATTTTTTTCCCGTGGGCCTGGCTTTCTCTTTTGAGATGTTATACCGGATGTCTGTCTATTGATTCTCGGACCTGTTTGTGTTTGTCTGTTTGTCAACATTAATCATGCATAAACCATGTATATACATGCATAATCATAGTATTCAGATATTCATGTTGCATTCTTTGCCATATATCTTTGCTTGTTATCTCCTGCTATTGGTGAAATGTTCTTCCCCTAGCAGATGTTTGTGTTTGATCTCTTCATATAGAGTCAGCCCCAGAGGCAGAAAGTGTCCATCCTTCCATCATCATTCCCCACTGAGTTATGTCCTCATGGATGATTATTTCTTCAGTTTCCTCCCTAATTATATATTGGGTGGAATTACTCCCCTGAGTTATATCCTCATTGGGTTGAGTCTTGTTTCATTGCGTCTCTCTAGCTTGTTTCTAGATTGACTCCTTTCTTGTTGTTTCCCTGCAGTTCCCTGTGGTTTAGTTGCCCAATTGCTCAGTAACCGATAGTTGTTCATCTTTCCCCAGCGGATCTTTGTGGCCTTCTACCCAGTAACCTGTAGTTATAAGTCCCACTTCTGTGGTTTTCTACCCAGTAACCGGTAGATGTAATCCTCTCTTTGTTGGTTATCTTTATCCAATATTCGGTATTGATACTCCTTCATCTTTTGAGTATATCGCCAAGTAACCGGTGATATATCCTTGGGATCGTTGCTTTTGTTAATGTATCCCCAGCGAGTTAGCTTTCATTTACCTTTGTTTGGTAATGATTGTTTCACCTTTGGATTGGTCATCATTTTATACCCAGTAGCCGGTATCCCGACGTCCTTTCTTTTCGGTCGATCTATCCTTTATTAACCCAGTAACCAGTTGTGGATAATCTTCCATGCGAGTATATTATCTATGTTATGACGGTAATAGATAATATATCTCATGCACTCTTCAGTCAAAGTCTTTTTTTTTCTTCCCCAGTCGAGTAAGATTCATATGTCCTTATGGAATCGAATGCCCATCCTGTAAATTGAGTTTTCTTTTTTCAGCCCTCCTTTTCGGATGATGAGTGTCTTGGATATATTCCCAATTCACACCTGGTTGGTCACCTATTATATGCCCAGTAACCGGTATCCCTGGTGTTCCTTCCTTCTGCCCCCTATTATGACTTTTTGTCCCCTGTGGAGTCAGATTTTCCTGAGTTGAAATATGCCTTTTAGGTTTTTTTCAGATGTTTTGGATGATTGATATCTCTCACCCTTATACCGGTCTTAGATATTCTTTCTCGCTGAGCATGTTGTTCTCTCACCCTTATACCGGTGTTTCGATCACATGTGTCTTTGAGTTTATTACCTAGTAACCGGTAATATCTCATTGTTTCTTCCTTGGCTGAATCCCTTAGTGGATATTCCTCACCCGAGTCCAGATTTTTATCCGAAGTATCCCTTGTGGATAGTTTACTGTATTGGCATATTCCCTAAAACATGCATCTTTGCGTCAGCTCGAGTCTTTCCATTGATTTATTTTCATGGAATCCCTTCGTGTCTCCCAACAAGTTTTTAAGTCATGACCTGCTCACGCATTTTACCCTTCTTTTCCCCAGAGTCTCTATCTTCTTAGTGAGCGCATTACTCCTATGGATTTTCAGTTTCTCCTGATTTCTTTTCTTCTTTGTGGTCATATTTCCCCACAAAGTATTAATCTTTGCATGCATACATTCGCATCATGAGGTCTCTTAGGGACCAAAATTCGTCTCATTGTTATTATTTAAGCCCATTCTACCTCATCGAGACGAAGATTTTAACCTTCATATCTCCGGCTAGAATGACCTTAAATAGGGGCATCTGTAAGACCCTAATTTTGACCCTAAGATCCCTCATGGAATCATATCATTTCTCATTGCATTTGCCTCAAGGATCATAGCATCTTGGCTCCTTAACCCTTGGGTTGGGACTTGTGTGAGTTGGTTTGAGACCACCAAGCATGCTTGAATTGTAGATTATTGCTTTTCTTATTTTGTCTACTAACCAAAAGCACAAAAATATGTCACTAACATCTTTTGTTTTGAAGCTTAAGCAATCATGTGATCCAAGGCTCTTATGCTCAATGAAGTTGCCAGATGAAGATGAAAGCAAGCATGACAATGGTTCATAAGGTTTCTAATAATAATATATGTCTCCCAAGTATCTCAAATTGCCAATTTTATCAAGATAAGCCAAAGGGCTTGAGGATTGTTTCCCAAGGAAACCCTAATTCAACTGTGCATTGATTGTGCCTTGCTCATGAAGCAACCTCAACCTATGATCAAATTCAATCAAGGGAAGTTCCTTAATTCATGATTTTATGCATATATGAGCCTATGTGAGTATCCTCAATCCTTAATTCATCAAGATTTGAAAGTTTGGACTTGAGAAGTTGACCAATCAAGTAATCTAACTATTTTAAGATCCACTAAGATCTAACCTCTAATGTGTTTGTCAAATGAAGATGACCCTAAGAGCAAAAATGTTTAAAGAACCATATGAACAACTTTCATGTTCATCAAAAATTCATTTGAAACTTGGAAGGTCATCATCCATGTCAAAACATTATAGGTCATTTTGACTGAAACCCTAATTTTGGGTCAACTTCCTAAGGACCTAACTCCTTCATTTTTTATGATTTTGAGGTGAGACCAATTTCATTGGAAAGGTTACAATGTCTACTTCAAATTTTATGTCGGACAAAATTTCATAATCCTAAACGAAACACATGTGATAATACAAAACATTATAGGTCACTTTGGACCAAAGCCAATGAATCTTGAAAAAGTATAACTTCAAGTGCCCATAACACTCTCATCAAAAATGCGAATGATGCAAAATTTAAGTCCAAATTGATCACCTTGAAGAGATATACAACTTTGATGTTTAAAGTTTTTCTATTTGAAGCTTGCATCAATGAAACAGAAGGGCTTGAAGTTGGTCACTTTTGATATTTTTTTCAAAGACATGTTTTGTACATCAAACTTCATGATCAGTTTTCACAATTTTCCAAACTCCAAATGGATTTTTGTCCAACATAGCTTTCTTTCCTTATGTCAAGACCTTTCCAACCATTACTCACATGCCTATGTTTGGATTTTTTATGAGTGACTTTCGAAGAGGGGAACATTAAGGCCCAATTATGGAATTCATGATGAATCTTCATGCACAAGAAAACACCATTCAGATTGCACGTCCATACTTGCTTCAAATGAGCTCAGCATTCATTTCCATTTGCTTTTGGGCCTCACATGCGCCTGTACAAGCTCATGCATGGAGGACCCAAAGCTTCATGCGCACGAGTTTCTCCTCACTTGGCATCAGCTCCATCTATAAATAACATGCTTGCTTCATTCATTTTTGATCCTTGAATCAACCTGAAGATCTGCAGAATTGGAAACCCAACCATACCAAAGGAACTCTCATTTTTTATTTCTCTTTTCAAGTTTGAATTTCAACAAAATCAGTTGATCTTCAACACTTATTCCTTAGCCTTGCACTCATACCATACCTCAAGATCAAGCTGCAGGCAAGAGCTGGAAGGGATCATGTTGATCAAAGTTGCTCTCCCAAGGTTCATTTCTCAACTGTTTTGATTCGAATCTCATCATATATTGTGAATTGTTTGTGTTTGAATGGTTCTCTGAAGTCCTCGTGAGAGAGGCAAGCCAATGGTGGCTTTGATTTTGTGAATTGATGCATTTCAGATTGAACACCTAGATTTTCCATCTCAGATTTCTCCTTCCATAGAGATCTTGAGAGAAATCCAAGGTTACAGGGGTGATGTACATCACCCCAGCTTTAATTTGGTATAAGGCACGTGTAATTTGGTTGAGGTTGCAAAACTTGTAACTAGTGGCCGGTTTCTGTTGGCTCACCGGAGAAGACGGTGGTTTCCACCACTGTCCCCATGTTGAACATCCATAGCCTTCAGATATGGCTCATAGGATCTAATCTTGGCCTTCGCTTCATATGACCTTTTTTAATCCAATTTGCTTCGCGTCTGACTAATGACCATAATGTGCGCGCGCCTCAAGGCCATGGGATTGTCCACATCAATTAATGAAAGTGGATCCAAGCGCTGTGTATTTTCCAGATTTTTTTAATTTCTGTTTTATTATCTTTTATTCCATTTATTTTCAAAAATTCATAACTCTTTTATTTGGAATCACAAAAATATGGGACCAATTGCAAAAAATTTCTTTTAGAATCTAGTTTCATAATCTGATTTTTAATTATTTTTGTGATTCCATTTAATATTTTTTGTGAATTATTTTGTTTTTAATAGTTTTTAATTCATTTTAAATACTTTTTGATATTCAAAAATTCCAAAAATATTTTCTTAACAAATATGGATGATGATAAGTCTATGAAAAATATTCTCATCAATTTCTTAATTGATTTGAGATTTCTTTGAGATTTTAGTTCATTTGTGTTATTTTTCTTGATTTTTAATTATTTTAAAATAGTTTCTGTTTTAAAAAAATGTTGAAAAATTTTGTCAAACTTTGTTTGATCATGTTGGACTTATGATGATTCAATTGGACTTATCCAAGTTGATTTAAATTGAATTTGAAGTTTGACCTTATTTTATTCATTTTATTTTTATGCTTTATTTTAATTCCAAAAAATATCAAAAATATGTTTGACCTTTCTTGATTTCTAATCTTCATTTCACTTCTGTTTACCATTGGTTGATGTTGATTTCATTCACATTTGGTCATTGTATTTTGATTTTGTTATTTTAATTCTCATTTTCTATTCATTTCATTTCATCTTCATCTTCTTCTTTTCCTTTTGACCAATGAGTTAATGATTTGTGGTTAGCCTTGACATATGGGAGGCTTAACCTTCTTTGATCCAAATCAAACTCAACTTGATCAAAGATCAAGTGAGTTGCTTTGTGTCCAAGATAGGTTGCTTCTTGGTCAAGCAAAAAACCTGAAATCCATACAAGGTCTTTCCTTCTTTTCTTTTGGAATGGCAAGTTGTAGGAGCTTGGCTTACTAGTCATGATCTCTAACTTGTGTTTATTTGCCTATAGTTTTATTGAACGACCTCAGATAGGTGTGACTACTGCATTAGTCCACTTACGATTGCTTAACATAGCGCTAAATTGCCTTATGGCACATTAAAACTAAGTACTAATCACTAACTTTTAATTCAAGCATTTAATTCTTTCAATTTACTTTAATGAAATTTAATTTCTTGCTCGTTTATTTATATTGCCTTTTCCCTTTGCTCATTTGAGCTCATATTTTATGTTTATGCGATTTTCCTTTTGCTCACTTGAGCTCACTATTGTGAATAAATATATTATTGTTTTGTGCTTGTTTTGTCTTCGTTTGTGTGAACCTAATGCAAAAAGGAGAAAGGACTTAGAATTAGGACCTTACTTATGCTTAATGGAGTTCAAGAGAAACTAGGCCTCATGCCTTTAGAATGCTAAACTTGTTGAAGAGCAACTAGGCCTCATGCCTTTAGAATGCTTAATCTTAAAATTGACTTGAAAGGACCCCTAATCCAAAACTCTTTCTTTGTCCATTCCTCTTATTCCATTGTGAATTTTTTGATTGTTTGTTCTTATGTGATAGGGATTCTAAACTTGAGATAGTAAGGAGGACCATTGTCATGAATAACCAAGTTAAGAAAGACAAGCCAAATGGAGATCCTAGGAGCTTGAATGTTTAATTGTTTGATTGCTTGTTTCTTGCTAATTCCAAAGGAAAGGAGCATCTTGAATCATCTTTATGATATCAAGAAAGGAACTCCAAGGGTTTTGTCTCTTCTCTCATCTTTGCATGTGTTAGGACTAGCCCTTCTCTTCTTCTCTCCACTCTAACCCAAGCCAAACTCATTTTGGGCAAACATTGACATTGTTTTCAAACTAGAAGCCTAAGCCATATGCCTTTGATTTTTTCAAACTCTATTCATTAATACTTATGTTGAATGAACCTTAAGCCAACTTTGACTTCATTTTTGTGAATACTTCTAATTTGTAAATACAACTCACTTCAAACTGCTTTTGTGGTTCCAATGGCCACCTTTGTTAAAACCTTTTTTCATAAATATTAGTCATAGGTTTGAGTTATCATAGTGGTTGATGTAAGCCTCACCTTATCCTTAGTGATTGGACTATAAGTCTTCGATACTTATTATAGGGTGGATCCTGTAACACCCCGATAAAATAAGATAATTATTTAATTTAAGTTAATAATATATTTATTAATTTAATTAAATAATTGGAATTTTTATTATTGGATTATTATTTTATTGGAATAAAAGTTGGAATTTAGAAAAGGTCCCATTCAGTAAAAAGGTTTATTTTTCACGTGAAAAGGAAAAAGGGGCAGAAAAGTGGAAAAAGGGCAAAGAGAACCAAAGAACAAGGGTTGGAGAGAGGAAGAGCTTGAAGCTGCAGGATTTGCCGGATTAACTCAGGTAAGGGGGGTTTATCGTCGATTAATGGGTATTATGGGATAACATGTAGTGGGTAGTGATAGACCATTGATTTGACTCTATTCGGAATGATGCATGATGGAATTGTGAACTTTTGGATGAACGAAATTGGATTATGATTGAGAGGAATTCCTAGGAATTAGATGTAAAAATGTTAGAATTGGTGAAATTGAATAGGGTATGATTCGTGTTAGATGATATGAACGATTACTGTGAAAAATTGGATTGTAGGAGGTTGGAATTGGTAGATCTCGTAGCAGAGAAGACCATAGCAGATCTGGAAATCTGGTTTCTGGTCATACGCGTATGGCACTAGGCAATACGCGTATGAGATGGTCTGGTACGCGTATGGCACTAGGCAATACGCGTATGGATGAGGAAGATGATGTTTTGAACGTGATTTGGTCTCTGTTGGTACGCGTATGAGGAAGTGGTACGCGTAGCATACGCCTATGAGACAGGTGATACGCGTATGGGATTGGCGTAGAAATGGGCCATACGCGTATGGGACTAGGCAATACGCGTATGGGCAGGATTGTGATTTTTCTGTGCTGTTGTTGTGCAGTTTTTGGTTGTTCAGCTGAGTAATGTAATTTAGCTGATGTATGATAGAGTAGGGATCATTTCCCGTTGTTTTGAGCAGTATAGGTATTAGTAGAGTGTGCTAATACTGTGATTGATTATGTGGCATGACATAATATGATTATGTGATAAATATGTTGATGACGTATGATGGTATGCATAATGTTGTGAATGTGTATATCATGTATGAAATTATGAATGGACTGTTTATGGCTTAGAGTGTGAGCATATGTCCATTGTGGATGATTGTTGACGTTTGCATGACTAAGTGATTTAGCTTGCATATTTTGGCCTTTATGGTGGTAGCTAATTCCCATGGTGAGGAATTAGTGAGTAAATCATTGTGGATTGTTGTTGATGTTTGCATGCTAGGTGATTAGCGTGCATAGCATAGCCCTTGGGGTGGTAGCTAATTCCCGTGGTGAGGAACTAGTGAGTTGGTGGTAGCTAATTCCCGTGGTGAGGAATTAGTGAGTGAGTCACTAGGTCTCAAATGAGTGGGACTAGTGGGCTTGGTAGCCGTATCTGGATTTGATCGGTGAGGTGAACTATATGTTCACGAATAGTCGGTACCGCATGCATGGAGTCTCATTGCATAATGTAGGTCTGGTGTATAATATGAATGGATGTATTCCAATATTATATGTGTGTTTTATGGTTGTGTTGAGTTTGAGTATGATGATGATGATGATTATGAGTTGATATTGCCGTTGCTGAATATGTGTGATCTGATTAGGGTGATGATATGTGTTGAATTACTTAGCATTACATGATATTTTATAATGCTTATTATATCGATTGAGGAACTCACCCTTACAACTATATTTTCAGGTAACGAGCAGTGATTGAGTAGAAGCTAGTGCTTGGAGTCTAGTGTAGTCTCCTTAGTGGGTCATGCTCTGATAGATGTAACATCGGGACGGGATGTTTTACCTTGTTGAATAATTTTACATGTAATGTGTTACATGTTTTGTATGATTGATTTGATTTCTATCCGCTGCGTATTGTGCAAATGCTTTATGTTTTGAATTAAGAAAAGAGCATGACAGTTATTTAGTGAATGGTGTGAAATGATTGTGTGACACCCTTAATTGCATAATTACTCTGATTGATATATTGCTATTTTAATTAAATATTTGGGGTATTTTAGAAGGGTGTTACATTAGTGGTATCAGAGCATAGTCGGTCGAGTCGAGTCGTAATTATTCTGTTTCCCTGTATGTGATAGGTGTTGTGTAACCCTATCCGTACTTATTGTTTAGCTTGTTGGGTTTTCAGAATAGAGATGGCTGGAAGAGGTAGAGATGATGCTGCGATTGCTAAGGCTCTGGGTATGCTAGCTGGAGTACTTGGAGGGAATCCGAATGTTGTGGGAATGGGAGCTGCTCATCAACTGAGTGAGTTCCAGAAGAACAATCCTCCAATGTTCAAGGGAGCATACGATCCAGATGGTGCTCAGAAGTGGTTGAAGGAGATTGAGAGGATCTTCCGAGTGACTGAGTGTGCCGATAACCAGAAGGTCAGGTTCGGTACGCATATGCTGTCAGAGGAAGCAGATGATTGGTGGGTTGCTACCCGCACTGAGTTGGAAGCTGCTGGGAGTACTGCGATCACTTGGGCGGTGTTCAGGGAGAGATTCCTGAGGAAGTACTTTCCAGAAGATGTCAGAGGAAAGAAAGAGATAGAGTTCTTAGAATTGAAGCAGGGTAACAGGTCTGTTACTGAGTATGCTGCTAAGTTCACATAGCTGTCGAAGTATTACACTCCCTATAACGAGGCTACTGGGGAATTTTCGAAATGTGTGAAGTTTGAGAACGGGTTACGTCCCGAGATCAAGCAGGCTATTGGATATCAGCGGATCAGAGTGTTTTCCGATTTGGTTGACTGTTGCAGGATTTTTGAACAGGATACCAAGGCTAGAGCAGAGAGCTATCAGAAAAGGGTTGATAGGAAAGGCAAGAATCAGAATGATCGTGGGAAACCGTATGCAGCTGGCAAAGGTTTCCAGAGACAGAGTGGAATGAAGAGGCCTAGTGGGGGAGACTCTAGTGCCCCTGCTAAGTGTTACAGAGTGTACCAGTGCTGAGAGGAAGTGTTTCAAGTGTGGAAAAGGTGGTCATTTGGCTGCAGAGTGCCGGTCGAAGACTGTGACTTGTTTCAACTGTGGAGAGTTGGGTCATATCAGTCCACAGTGTCCTAAGCCGAAGAGAGAGAATCAGTCGGGAGGCAAGGTCTTTGCTTTATCGGGTTCTGAGACTTCTACAGATGATCGTTTGATCCGAGGTACGTGTTATATTAATGGCTTTCCTCTTGTAGCTATTATTGACACAGGTGCGACTCATTCCTTTATATCTTTGGATTGTGCTGTGAAACTTAAATTAGAGATATCTGAGATGCATGGGAGTATGGTGATTGATACTCCTGCGAAGGGTTCAGTGACTACTACTTCAGTTTGTTTGAATTGTCCTTTGAGTACTTTTGGTAGAGACTTTGGGATGGACCTAGTGTGTCTTCCACTAGTGCAGATTGATGTTATCCTGGGTATGAACTGGTTGGTGTTTAACCGAGTCTATATCAATTGTTTTGATAAGACTGTGATTTTTCCTGAGATTGAGAAAGGAAAGAGTTTGTTTCTATCAGCGAGGCAGGTGAATGAGGCGGTAGCAGATGGGGCAGAGTTGTTTATGCTGTTAGCGACTTTGGAGGCTAAAGATAAACTGGTGATTTGTGATCTAGCCGTGGTGTGTGATTTTCCTGATGTGTTTCCTGAAGAAGTGAATGAATTACCGCCAGAACGTGAAGTTGAGTTCTCGATTGATTTGGTAGCTGGTACTAGGCCGATATCGATGGCTCCTTACCGTATGTCTGCTGTTGAGTTAACTGAATTGAAGAGTCAGTTGGAAGATCTGTTGGATAAGAAATTTATTCGTCCGAGTGTGTCGCCGTGGGGTGCACCAGTGTTGTTGGTTAAGAAGAAAGAAGGTACTATGAGGTTGTGTGTGGATTACAGGCAACTGAATAAGGTGACGATCAAGAATCGGTATCCTTTGCCGAGGATTGACGATTTGATGGATCAGTTGGTTGGTGCGAGTGTGTTCAGCAAAATAGATTTGAGATCGGGATATCATCAGATACGTGTGAAAACTGAGGATATTCAGAAGACTGCTTTTAGAACAAGGTATGGACATTATGAGTATTCTGTAATGCCTTTTGGTGTGACTAATGCGCCTGGAGTATTTATGGAGTATATGAATAGGATTTTCCATCCGTATCTAGACAAGTTTGTTGTGGTGTTTATTGACGATATTTTGGTGTATTCGAACTCGGAAGAAGAGCATGCTGAGCATTTGAGAATGGTTTTAAGAGTTCTACGAGAAAAGAAGTTATTTGCTAAACTGTCTAAGTGTGAATTTTGGTTAGAAGAGGTTAGTTTTCTTGGTCATGTGATTTCAAGAGGTGGTGTTGCTGTTGATCCTTCTAAGATAGAAGCGGTATCTAAGTGGGAAGCTCCGAAGTCAGTTTCTGAGATAAGGAGTTTTCTTGGACTTGCAGGTTATTATAGGAAGTTCATCGAGGGATTTTCTAAGTTGGCGTTACCGTTGACGATGTTGACTAGAAAGGGGCAAGCGTTTGTTTGGGACTCAAAATGTGAAGAAGGTTTCCAAGAGTTAAAGAGAAGGTTGACTACTGCTCCTATTCTGATATTACCGAGTTCGTCGGAACCATTTGAGGTTTACTGTGATGCTTCATTGTTGGGTTTGGGTGGTGTTTTGATGCAGAATAAGCAGGTTGTAGCTTATGCTTCGAGACAACTGAGGGTTCATGAGAGGAACTATCCGACACACGATTTAGAGTTGGCAGCCGTGGTATTTGTTCTGAAGTTATGGAGGCATTACTTGTACGGGTCAAGATTTGAGGTTTTCAGTGACCATAAAAGTTTAAAGTATTTGTTTGATCAGAAAGAGCTGAATATGAGACAGAGGAGATGGTTAGAGTTTCTGAAGGATTATGACTTTGGTTTGAATTACCATCCGGGTAAAGCAAACGTAGTGGCTGATGCATTGAGTCGGAAATCATTGCATATGTCTATGTTAATGGTTAAGGAATTGGACTTAATTGAGCAGTTTAGAGACTTGAGTTTGGTGTGTGAGAGTACTCACAATAGTGTTAAATTGGGAATGTTGAAGTTAACGAGTGGTATTCTGGATGAGATTAGAGAGGGTCAGAAATCCGATGTGCTTTTGGTTGATAAGTTGACTCTAGTGAATCAAGGTCAAGGTGGTGAATTCAGAGTTGATGAGAATGGTGTTTTGAAATTTGGTAATCGGGTGTGTATTCCGGATGTTACCGAACTTAAGAAGAGTATTCTTGAGGAAGGACATCGTAGTGGCCTGAGTATTCATCCTGGGGCTACGAAGATGTATCATGATTTGAAAAAGTTATTTTGGTGGCCGGGAATGAAAAGAGAAATTGCGAGTTTTGTTTATTCTTGTTTGACTTGTCAGAAGTCAAAGATTGAGCATCAGAAGCCGCCTGGGCTAATGCAACCGTTGGTTATTCCAGAGTGGAAGTGGGACAGTATCAGTATGGATTTTGTTTCTGGTTTACCGAGGACAATTAAGAATTTTGAATCTATTTGGGTGATTGTTGACAGATTGACAAAATCGGCTCATTTCATTCCGATCAGAATGGATTATCCGTTAGAGAGATTAGCTGAGTTGTATATTGAGAAAATTGTAAGTTTGCATGGTATTCCGTCGAGTATTGTTTCGGACAGAGATCCTAGATTTACATCGAAGTTCTGGGAAGGTTTGCAGAGGGCTTTGGGAACCAAGTTGAGATTGAGTTCTGCATATCATCCGCAAACTGATGGTCAGACTGAGAGGACGATTCAGTCACTGGAGGATCTTTTGAGGGCTTGTGTTTTGGAAAAGGGAGGTGCTTGGGATTGTTATTTACCTTTGATTGAGTTTACCTACAACAATAGTTTTCATTCGAGCATTGGTATGGCACTGTTTGAAGCTTTGTATGGTAGGAGATGTCGGACACCTTTATGTTGGTATGAGTCCGGCGAGAGTGCTGTGATTGGACCGGAGATTGTTCAACAAACTACGGAAAGGATTAAGATGAGGATTGCTCAGAGTCGTCAGAAGAGTTATCACGACAAGAGGAGGAAGTCACTTGAGTTTCAAGAGGGAGATCATGTGTTTCTTCGTGTTACTCCGATAACTGGGGTTGGTCGAGCTTTAAAGTCGAAGAAGTTGACACCTCGATTTATTGGTCCTTATCAGATTTTGGAGAGGATAGGGGAGGTAGCCTATCGTATCGCTTTACCGCCGTCACTTGCGAATTTGCATGAGGTTTTTCATGTGTCTCAGTTGAGGAGGTACATTCATGATCCGTCGCATGTGGTCCAAGTAGATGATGTCCAGGTGAGAGATAACCTGACTGTTGAAACATCACCTATGAGGATTGAGGATCGAGAGTTGAAGTAGTTGCGGGTAAAGAGATTGCTTTGGTAAAGGTAGCTTGGGGAGGACCAGCAGGTGGCAATGTAACTTGGGAACTTGAGAGTCAGATGAAGGAGTCTTATCCTGAGTTATTCGCTTGAGGTATGTTTTCGAGGAAGAAAACTCTTTTAGTGGGGGAGAGTTGTAACACCCCGATAAAATAAGATAATTATTTAATTTAAGTTAATAATATATTTATTAATTTAATTAAATAATTGGAATTTTTATTATTGGATTATTATTTTATTGGAATAAAAGTTGGAATTTAGAAAAGGTCCCATTCAGTAAAAAGGTTTATTTTTCACGTGAAAAGGAAAAAGGGGCAGAAAAGTGGAAAAAGGGCAAAGAGAACCAGAGAACAAGGGTTGGAGAGAGGAAGAGCTTGAAGCTGCAGGATTTGCCGGATTAACTCAGGTAAGGGGGGTTTATCATCGATTAATGGGTATTATGGGATAACATGTAGTGGGTAGTGATAGACCATTGATTTGACTCTATTCGGAATGATGCATGACGAAATTGTGAACTTTTGGATGAACGAAATTGGATTATGATTGAGAGGAATTCGTAGGAATTAGATGTAAAAATGTTAGAATTGGTGAAATTGAATAGGGTATGATTCGTGTTAGATGATATGAACGATTACTGTGAAAAAATGGATTGTAGGAGGTTGGAATTGGTAGATCTCGTAGCAGAGAAGACCATAGCAGATCTGGAAATCTGGTTTCTGGTCATACGCGTATGGCACTAGGCAATACGCGTATGAGATGGTCTGGTACGCGTATGGCACTAGGCAATACGCGTATGGATGAGGAAGATGATGTTTTGAACGTGATTTGGTCTCTGTTGGTACGCGTATGAGGAAGTGGTACGCGTAGCATACGCCTATGAGACAGGTGATACGCGTATGGGATTGGCGTAGAAATGGGCCATACGCGTATGGGACTAGGCAATACGCGTATGGGCAGGATTGTGATTTTTCTGTGCTGTTGTTGTGAAGTTTTTGGTTGTTCAGCTGAGTAATGTAATTTAGCTGATGTATGATAGAGTAGGGATCATTTCCCGTTGTTTTGAGCAGTATAGGTATTAGTAGAGTGTGCTAATACTGTGATTGATTATGTGGCATGACATAATATGATTATGTGATAAATATGTTGATGACGTATGATGGTATGCATAATGTTGTGAATGTGTATATCATGTATGAAATTATGAATGGACTGTTTATGGCTTAGAGTGTGAGCACATGTCCATTGTGGATGATTGTTGACGTTTGCATGACTAAGTGATTTAGCTTGCATATTTTGGCCTTTATGGTGGTAGCTAATTCCCATGGTGAGGAATTAGTGAGTAAATCATTGTGGATTGTTGTTGATGTTTGCATGCTAGGTGATTAGCGTGCATAGCATAGCCCTTGGGGTGGTAGCTAATTCCCGTGGTGAGGAACTAGTGAGTTGGTGGTAGCTAATTCCCGTGGTGAGGAATTAGTGAGTGAGTCACTAGGTCTCAAATGAGTGGGACTAGTGGGCTTGGTAGCCGTATCTGGATTTGATCGGTGAGGTGAACTATATGTTCACGAATAGTCGGTACCGCATGCATGGAGTCTCATTGCATAATGTAGGTCTGGTGTATAATATGAATGGATGTATTCCAATATTATATGTGTGTTTTATGGTTGTGTTGAGTTTGAGTATGATGATGATGATGATTATGAGTTGATATTGCCGTTGCTGAATATGTGTGATCTGATTATGGTGATGATATGTGTTGAATTACTTAGCATTACATGATATTTTATAATGCTTATTATATCGATTGAGGAACTCACCCTTACAACTATGTTTTCAGGTAACGAGCAGTGATTGAGT
Source organism: Lathyrus oleraceus (assembly GCF_024323335.1). Classification (NCBI taxonomy): domain Eukaryota; kingdom Viridiplantae; phylum Streptophyta; class Magnoliopsida; order Fabales; family Fabaceae; genus Lathyrus; species Lathyrus oleraceus. Next base: position 118,439,425 of record NC_066581.1, on the reverse strand, counting down.
AGAAGCTAGTGCTTGGAGTCTAGTGTAGTCTCCTTAGTGGGTCATGCTCTGATAGATGTAACATCGGGACGGGATGTTTTACCTTGTTGAATAATTTTACATGTAATGTGTTACATGTTTTGTATGATTGATTTGATTTCTATCCGCTGCGTATTGTGCAAATGCTTTATGTTTTGAATTAAGAAAAGAGCATGACAGTTATTTAGTGAATGGTGTGAAATGATTGTGTGACACCCTTAATTGCATAATTACTCTGATTGATATATTGCTATTTTAATTAAATATTTGGGGTATTTTAGAAGGGTGTTACAGATCCCTCACTAGTATGTTGGAGCTCTCCTCACATGGTGGATTGTTGGTTTAGGTTGAATTTTCTCCCTCTGATAACAAAAGACCTTAAGGCTTTTGATCAAATCAATTCACCAATATTTTGAGATTTTTACCCCGAACTACGAGGTTTTGATCTTACCTTTGTGATGGTACGTAGGCAATGAATTTATCCATTCAAACAACAAAATTGTAAATAATGTATATTCTTTTCTCATCTCCCCAATCATGTTTGCACAAATATTTTCACAAATACCAACCTACAATACACTTTGCAAAAAGGGCACCCTAAGAGTACTAAGGATGTTTTGGGTGCTTAAAACCTTCCCATTGCATAACCAACCCCCTTACCCAGATCTCTGACATTTTTATTAGTTTTTGATTTGATAAAACTTCTTGGTTTTTGTTCGCTTTCTAACCTTTCCTTTGGATAAATAGAAGTGCGGTGGTGACTCGAATTGTATGATTTACTTTTTATTTAGTCAATAAATCTAAAGGTAACGAATACCTCGCTACAGAAAGGACTTAGAATTAGGATTCACCTATGCTTAAAGGAGATCAAGAGCAACTAGGCCTCATGCCTTTAGAATGCAAAATATGTTGAAAAGAAACTAGGCCTCATGCCTTTAGAATGCTAAAATTCAAAGTTGACCTCAAAGGACTTCTCCTCAAACTTATTCTTTGTCCATTCCCTTTATTATGTTGTGAGATTTTTGATGTGTGCTTTTGTGTGATAGGAACCTCATCTTAAGATTGTGAAAAGAGGACCATTGTCATGAGTAGCCAAGTTAAGAGCCAAGCCAAATGGAGATCCTAGGAGCTTGAATTCAAATTATTGATTGCTTGTTTGTGTGCTAAATCCAAAGGAAAGGAGCATCTTGAGTCATCTCTATGACTCCAAGAAAAGGAACTCCAAGGGTTATCTTTCCCCTTTTATTTTTGTATGCTTTAGGAATAGCCCTTCTCTCTTCTCCCCACTCTAACCAAGCCAAAACTCATTTTCAAAACATTGACTTTATTTCAAATTATAAACTTAGGCGTTAGGCCTTTGACTTTTCAAAACTCTTTTCATAAGTACTCATTGTAAATAAACTTTAATCCAACTTTGACCCCATTTTGTAAATAAATCTAACTTGTAAATATAACCCATTTCAAGTTGTTTTTGTGGTTCCAATGGCCACTTGTTAAAACCTTTAAAAAAAATTAGTCATAGGTTTGAGTTATCATAGTGGTTGATGTAAATCTCACCTCATCCTTAGTGTTGGATTATAAGCCTTCCATGCTTATTATAGGGTTAACCCCTCACTAGCATGTTGAAGCCTTCCTCACATGGTGGATTGTTAGTTTAGGTTGGGTTTTCTCCCTTTGATAACAAAAGACCTTAAGGCTTTTGATTAAAATCAATTCACGAATCTTTGAAATTTTTACCACGAACTACGAGGTTTTGATCCTCCTTTGTGATGGTACGTAGGCAATGGGTTCATCCATTAAAACAACAAAACTTGTAAATATAATCTATTCTCTTCTCACCCCTCCAATCTTTTGCATAAATCTTTTCACAAATACCAACCTACAACACATATTTGCAAAAAAGGTTCCCTTAGAGTACTAAGGATGTTTTGGGTGCGTAAAACCTTCCGATTTCATAACCAACCCCCTTACCTAGATTTCTGACATTTTTATTATTTTTTGACTTGAAAAACTCCTTACTTGGCCTTTGTTCGCTTTTTAGCCTTTCCTTTGGATAAATAAAAGTGCGGTGGCGACTCGAATTGTATGTTGACTTTTGGTTTAGTCAATAAACCTAAAGGTAAGAAAACCCCGCTACACACTCTCCAAATTCTCTAGTCCTAAATCCAATAAGGAGACCGAATCCTCAAGAACTCCTAAAAGCTCAAATCTACAATACTCCTCCATGAACAAGATTCGGAACTGCTCAGAATGGGGGTTTGTAATAGCATGGTATAATGTTTAGCATAACATCCAAAATGCAATGAAAAAGGGACCTACCTCCGAAGCTGAGAATTGCTCCGGCGAGTGTTGGTCGGAGAAGATGAAGACGAAAAATCACTTCTTCAAATAGGTAAAATATTGCCTTTATCTTCCTCTGAATTGCTTGTTTTTTGAATCTTCTTCTTCATAAATATTGTAGTATGATGAGGTTAAGCTCAGTCTTCTTGAAACTTCAATGTAGTTTTGGGGAAATTGAGCTTTGAGTGTGAGAGGAAAAGGGTTCAGACAAAAATTGTAGAGAAATGAAGATTGCAAAAAGTGTAGAGAGTAGAGAAAAGTGAAGTGTGTATAGTGAATACTTCAAATGATGGTGAAGATGAGAATTTATAGAGATTAGGCTTGGGATCAATGAGGCTTGGAGTTAGGCTTGGAGTTAGTTAAATGAGCTCTAGAGTTAATTGGGATGAACTCAGTGAGTTTAGGTGGTTAACTCATTGTGTTGTGTTATGTGATTTTGGGTTTGGTTATGTTGTGTTTGTACAGGTTGAAGGGTTTGTCGATTTTACTGCACTTGTTTTGCTACAGAATCACTGTATTCACAATGCATGTGGTTGAAGCTTGATGAAGTACCAAACCTCGGAGTATCGTCGAGTGCCCACAACTTTCGTGGTGTTCATGCAGGTGTACATTGGCCTTAGACTACAAGCTTCAATGATGAAGGATAATGCTTCAACCCTAAAAGTTCCCTTCTCACATTAGTAGTGCAAAAATCCTGCAAAGCAAGCTATGAGTCGACACAAACAGGGAATGAGTCGACTCAAACAGTGATTTTCCCAGGGTTGAGTCGACCTATCCAGACCCGCAACAAAATGATTGAAAGGAAAATTGGAAATGAGTCGACGCAAGGGATGGGTGAGTCGACTCAATCAGGAATTCCCATACTTGAGTTGACCTGGGAGTCGACCTGTTCCGACCCGAGGGAACAAGGTTCAAAGGCAAAAGGTGAATGAGACGATGTGAAAAGTGAGTGAGTCGACTCACTCAAGTTTCCCAGAATTGAGTCGATCGGTGGGTCTACCTGTTCGGACCCGAAGGTTTGGCGTCGAGTCATGAGTCGACTCACAGGGCTAGAAACCTCCAAAAATGAGTTTTTTTCAATGCAATACCTTTTTTTCCACCTTTTTATATATATAATGAATATTTTAGGGATAAAAAAGAATGGAATTGACCAATTGAATGAAAATGACTTGACTCAATGCATGAACACGACCATTAACCCAAACTCAAGATCTATAACCGACCCATGGAAGCGAGAGACAGGAACCTATGGACCAAGCATAATGGCATAACAATGATCGAGTGAATGAATGAAACTGGATGGAAGTTATGAGACCAAAGACTCGGATCATGACCAAAATACTTGAGCACCAAGGGGGACCAAGAGGACGAACCAAGTAGCGGATGCTAAGTGCAACACATCACCTGAGATTACTTGAGATTGGGGTTTTGGAGGCCTTGGTTCCTCGGGGCAAGTCCAAACCAAGCGTTTCCAGTTATTGTGCAAACAAATCAAAGCCCTGCAAGTCAAACACTTGAAATCCATGGTAATGAATGGTGCTTATGCATGAGTTAATAATGTATGAAGTTGAACTCTAGTCAAATGGTTAGATGAAGATGTGAAGAAAAGGGGAGAGGGGAGGGAAAATTTTGGGGTACAACAACCGTTAGTTGTTAATCCTATTTGTTTCCCCAGCAGGTTATTCTTACCCAGTATCGGTAACGAATACACCTCTTGTTTCCCTCAGTGATCCATCCTTGATATGTTTACCCTAACCGATAATGGATGCCACTCAGTCAGATTATGTTATCTTCCTACCCAGTAACCGGTAATAGATAATATACTTCTGGTACACCTGTGTTGAAGTTTATTCTTCCCCAGTTGAGTTTAAGTGCTTATTTGCTCAGTGAAATCTCCATCCCCTATTTAGTTCAAGTATTTCAGCTTTGTTCGGATTTACCCGTTTTCCCCCCGCAGATTTTCCCTATTCCCTGGCCGAGTCCTTCCATTGATTTATTTTCATGGAACTCCCTCGTGTCTCCAGTAATTTTTTTAAGATGTAGCATGGCCTACACGCAACACTTTTATCCCCACTAGTCTCTGTCTCCCTATTGAGTGTACCTTATGGAATGCATTTTGCTCCTTTGTGAAGGAGAAGGGTGATCCAAAATGCAGCGGAATTTAAAATTTCTCCTTTAATGATCCTTACGGATGGGCATGATCAGTGATAGAATCGTTACCTCTTGTGGCGATAGTAACCTTTGATGCAGATCTACGGAGCGATCACGAACGTCGAACGATGACAACACCTCTACTCAGTCCACACGAACGGATTCCTTCAATCTTAGTGCTAGCTGCTACGAATGAAGGCTTTGAGTGAGAGAGAGAAAGAAACTAAATTACAACTGCTCAAATGCTTCTACACAAGGGTTCTATTTATAGAACTACTTATGTGGGTTGCAAGCTAAAAAGACCACTCAAGTTTATGTGGCTCATATCTTATAATATGCCAAAATCACTTAAGCGCATGGTACCTTACCATATTTCGTATTCTGTTTAAGTACACCGTACATTACGATGTTCTACAATTCACTTAAGTGCACCGTACCTTAAGGTGTTCCTTAGTTACTCTATCTCTCATCAATCCGTCCTTTGTGTGTGACCCTGTAGGTTTTTGTGGCATTGGCAATTATATTAAATCATGTATTTAACTTAATAAACAATGAGCGGTATCTAGCAACACATCACTGTTACCCAAGACACGAAAATGTCATGTGATCTGACAAATCCTTCTGTGATAATACTTATGTGTATAATTACCCTTTTGCCCTTATGTCTATATTGAACACAAGGCATAGACCGTGTCATCCTTGTCCAGTTCAATATTGGGCCCATAGACATTTATCCTGTTATGCAGGATGGGCAAATTCCATCTAGGTCACTCATGTCCCTTAGCATGCTTCGTGGAGTACCCATCAACTGTCTTTATGGTCATCCAGTTACGGACAATGTTTGATCAGCAATAAAGCACTCGACTCTACATCTAGGGTCCATAGTTGTTTCAGATCGAAGGGTGGTATACACCATTATCATCATGAGAATAACTTATGACACTTTGCATAACATTCTATATATAGTATTCTCATAGTGGGTCAATCCAGTATAAATATTACTCTTACTATTCATACCTATGTTTAAGACTTGATAACTCCTTATCCATGATCCATTAGATGTGATCATCAGTCTATATACATAATAGTCTTAATTCTTTAATGTTATCCCACTTCATAATAAAGCTCGACTACGAATACTTCAAGAATAGTGTCCTTATGTTTAATGTGATCTCATGATTAAGTCATACTTGATACATTAAATGGACTAGCTATTCTAGGGACTTTATTAAACAAACATAATAAAGAACAAGCCTTTTATTATTAATAAATAATTCGATACAAATACCAAAAGTATTGGCCTCTAGGGCTTACACCAACACTTTGGACTTTCAGTCTCTCCGAATTCGTTTCCTTTGTGGTAACATTCTTCCCCACAGAGATTACTTTTAACATTCAAATCATACGTGTCATGAGGTCTCTTAGGGACCAAAATTTGTTTATATATGTTGTTATTTAAGTCCACTCTACTGAGTTGATACGAAGATTTTAACCTTCACATCCTCAGTTAGAATGTCCTTAAATAGGGGAAGCTATAAGACGCCAATTTTGACCTTAAGATCCCTTATGCTATCTCATCATATGCATTGACTTTGGGATCATACCTTGGCATCCTCTTCACCCCTCATCCATTGGGTTTGCATTGGGAGAGATCACCAAGTACAATTTGATTGTACCATACTTTGTCTTTCATCATTTACTAACCAAAATACCAAAAATATGTCCATGTATAGTTTGTTGCTTTTGTAGGTAGTGTTTGTGATCACCTATGCTCCATCAAGTTCATATCTAGGTTTTGAGACCCTCAATGCAAGAAGATAAATCAATAAATGGTTAAAATTGGTTCTAGACATCATATATGGATCCCTTTGGTCTTCACATATCATTTTGATCAAGAATTCATCATGAGTTTTAAGTTTGTTTGCCTTGGAAACCCTAATTCATCTAGGGATCTTGTGTGACTTCTTCAACAATTGATCAAATATTTCAAGGGATACTTCATATTACATCATCTTACACATATATGATCCTCCATGAGTCCGAAATATCAAGAGAATGTCAAGCTAGCAAAGATGGTTCATGGTGGTTGACCAGAGAAAGTCAACTGGTCAAAACTTGGGTTCCCTAGACCCTATCTCCTACAATATTTTTCATATCAAAATTATTCCAAGAGTAAATTTACTCAAAATCGCATTCCAAACAACTTTCATGTTTAAGTTAAGATCAGATTTTGCTTGGAAGGTCATTTTTTATGGTGAATGATTATAGGTCGTTTTATCTGGACCCTAGTTAGGAAGTCAACTTCCCAAGACCATAACTTGGTCACTTTTTATGGTATGAAATCCATTAAAATTCCATGATCAAATAAAAGATGTCTACTTAAAATTTGATGTTTGGAGTAAGTTCAAATTCAACTTGAAAATGTATATGCCAAGAAGAAATATTATAGGTCATTTTGGGTTACTACCATTGAATAAGTGATTTTCCTCAACTTCTAAAATGCATAACTACTTCATGCCAAATACAAATAAGGTCAAATTAGTGACTAAATTTAATAGGTTTTAAAGAGATACAAATTTTATTAAGTAAATTCTTCCATTTGAAGTCCATAAAAAAAGTTATTCAAGGTGGAAGAAGTGAACATTTGATTTGGTACTTAGAAAATTTTCAAATATGTTTGATTTTCCAAACTTCCACCTCAAAATTCGTCATGATCCAAGCTTCAAATGTAAAACTGTTTAACATGAAAATTGTTCCCCTTGATCTCACATTTCCAAAGAGTCCAAAATCATCTCATTTGGATCAATATTCAAGGACTTGCGCATGGTTGCAATGTGTGGTACCATTTGGAAGAATTTCATGATCCAACTCAATTCAACATTGCATGGCTTAATGCAACACTTTTAGCATGTCGTATGCATGATCTTAGACCTTTGAAAATGATTATTTGGGCGTTGCACACGCCCATGCTAGCTCATGAAGGAAATTTCAATTTTTGAACATTCAAATAGAAGTGTGTGAAAATCAATTGCCAAGGCTATAAATAGAAGTTCATTGTGATCAGAACTCCATCAATACCTTGCCCAAGCTTTTCCAGATCAATCTAAACCCTCCATTCCATAGAATTTTTTAAGATTTCTTTTGAAATCCAGCTTGAACGTCATCTTTTGTTTGGAAGTTCAAACTCAAAAAATTCCTTCCTTTTTTCATCTCAATTGGTTTCTGCAAGCAAGAGGAAGAGGAAATAAGCAAATCCAGATCAAGATCAAGTGAATTTGAAGCAACTCGAAGGTGATTTTTCAGAAACTTCATCTCTTCGATTCTCTTTCAATTCTTCACCATTCTTTGTGATTTTTGGTTGGCTGAAGTCCTACCAATGTAGACAACAAGATTGAGTTGCTTTGAGGTCAAATCGAAGCAAATCAGTTCATGATCCTCAAAATTCAAAACCCTGTATCTTTTCATATACTTGGAATTGGAGAAAATTGAGGCCAGATTCGTGCTCCTGAGCATTTTTCCTTCAAATTATTGTATTCACTTCAATTAATGAGGGAGAAGATGACCTTCATCGGAGAAGATGACCGGAGCTAGGGCGTGTGACCATCAGATCTGCCACCTCAATTAATGAGGGAGATCTGATGGCCATTGTTTTTCATATTTTATGATTTTCCATTTAATCCATTTATTTTGATTAATTCGTATTAATTTCATTTTTAATCTAAAAAATATGGGACTTTCACCAAAAATCTTTAAATATTTTCCTCTTTAATTTTCTGAATTAAAATTATTTTTTGGATTAATTTTGATATTTTTTATAAATTAATTATTTTTGTGCATATTTTTTTATTGCTTAAAAATACTTCTGACTTTTCAAAAATCATGAAATTTTTTGTCTAAGGTCCTTTGACCTTGATTGACCTGGGATAAATCTCTTAGCCATTTATTTGGTGATTTGAAGAGGTTTTAGGTTTTGGCCAAATTAAGTTGAATTTAAATGCATTTTTCATTGATTAATTATGTAAAAATTATGTTGAGCTATTTTTATTGACTTGTGATGTTTGACTATTTGTTTGGGCCTTGGTCATGGTTGATTTGACTTTTGTTGAGTTAAAATCATTGGATTTAGAGGATTGATGAAATGTACATTTCATCTCCCAAAATGAACGAATGATTTTAATTTGATAAAATTCCTCCCATGACCAATTTGTGTTTCTCTGATATCCCCTCCCTCTTCATATTCAATCCCATTCTTTCCCATCCCTTTCATTGACTAATGAAATCTCAAGATCCTAAGGCTAATTGGTTCATGAATAACCTTGTGTTAGATGAACCAATACAAGTATGGATGAGATAGGTCCCTCATTTGAACTTGTTCTTTTAGTGTGTGGTATGTTTTAGGAGGTTGGTTCATTATACCAAATCTCTAACATGCATTAGCACCTAAATTTTTATTGCCCGAACTCAGATAGTTGTGACTTCTACATAAGTCCAATTAGGATTGCTTAACATAGAGCTAAATTTGACCCTAAAGGCATATCACTCTAGTAAGTGAGATTGTAAGTCTCCCATCTTTCATGGTATTGTGTGGAAACTTGGCCTTTTTTCCTTCCTTTGTAAGATGTCTTGGTTCAAGGATCCATGCTTGTGAATAAATGGTTGAGTGTTCTCCAAAGAATGACTTAATCAATTGAAAAGTAAAACTCCATTAACATCTAATTAACTTTGAATAACACTAACTACTATCAACTTTGATTTACCTTCATGTCATTTACTTTATGCAATTTAATTTCAAGTCATTTACAATTCATTGCCATTTTCATTTCATTAACCTATTTATGTTTATGCCATTTTCACTTTGCTCATTTGAGCCATATATTATGATTGTATATATTTGTTTGTATATTTTGTTTGTGTTTGTGGTCTTTGGACCTTAAAATACTTAATAAATAACAAAAACCCTAAAAAATGTTTGTGTGGACTATTGGGTTTGATCTGAAGTTTTGGACTTAGAATTAAGCAACATTCCATATGCAAAAGGACTTGGCCAATGCCAACATTTCTGAGATCAAGTATTATGATTTGAGCTTAACAATATTGACTTAAAATTTCAAAAGACAAAAAAAAATTAACACTCAATCAAACTCTTGGACCATTTGTGCCTCTTTTTAATTTAAATTTTGATTAAAAGAAATCCACTCATTTTGAAATTGTTACCACACTCTATTAGGTTTTGATCCCTCATTTTTATGTTGATACGTAGGTAGAAGTCTGAAGGTCTTGTCAAACAAAAAAATATAATCAATGAATTCTTTTCTCATCCCCACACTCTATTTTTCTCAAAAATCTTTTATACAAAAAAACACATAGACACATAAAAAAGGGCTCCCTAAGAGTAACTAGGACACTTTGGGTGCTAACACCTTCCCTCTATGTAACCCACCCCCTTACATGTAATCTCTGACATTTTATTATTTTTTATTTGAAAACTTCTTTGGAAACAATAAAAGCGTGGTGGCGACTCTAGTTTTATTGATGTTGAGTTTATTCATAGCTTAATGGTCATGAATTTACCACTACAGACAATACCTTCTGCTTGGAATGAGCTATTATCAGAAAATTTGACCTTGACCTTCTTCGACTCTTCGAAATCTGCTAATCACACTTTTCGACCAGTCATGGGATTCGAACAACATGTGTCGAGAAACTAGATCTTGTTGTTGACATGCTCATGTGCAACTACAACCATAACCACCATGTCTTTAGAATCATTTGAATCTTGGCATGAAAGGTTTGATCTTTCAATCAATAGGTGGTTTACATTGACTCTAGACATCATGTATGGATCCCCCATGGTCTTCACATATCATTTTAATCAAGAAATCATCAAGAGTTTGAAGCTTGTTTGCCTTGGAAGCCCTAATTCATCTGGGTATCTTATGTGACCTACTCAATAAGTTTCTTTATCATTTGATCATATATATCAAGGGATACTTCATATTACATCATCTTACAGATATATGATCCTCCATGAGTCCTAAAAATCAAGATAATGTCAAGCTAGCAAGTTGGTTCATGGTGGTTGACCAGAGAAAGTCAACTGGTCAAAACTGGGGTTCCCTAGACCCTATCTCCTAAATATTTTGTCATATGAAAATGATTCCAAGAGAAAAGTTACTCATAATGATATTCCAAATCAATTCCAGGTTGAAGTCTAGAGCTATTTTTGCTTTGAAAGTCATTTTTTATGGTGAAAGATTATGGGTCATTCTGTTTGAACCCTAGTTAGGAGGTCAACTCCCCAAGACCATAACTTTCTCATTTTTTATGAGATGAAAGCTATTAATATTCCATGATCAAATGCAAGATGTCCTCTTCAACTTTTATGTTTGGAGGAAGTTCAAATCCAACTTGCAAATGCATGTGCCAAGAGGAAACATTATAGGTCATTTTGGGCCATTACCATTGAACAAGTGATTTTCCTCAACTTCTAAAATGCATAACTCCTTCATGCCAAATCCAAATGAGGTCAAATTGGTGACCAAATTTAATAGTTTTGAAAGAGCTACAACTTTTTTCCATTTGAAGTCCATAACAAAAGTTATTCAAGGTGGAAGAAGTGAACATTTGACTTGGTACTTAGACAATTTTCATTTATGTTTGATTTTTAAAACTTCCACCTCAAAATTCATCACGATCCAAACTTCAAATTGAAAAATGTTCAATATGAAAGTTGTTCCCCTTGATCTCACCTTCTTAAAAATTCCAAATCATCTCATTTGGATGAATATTGAAGGACTTGCGCATGGGTGTAATGTGTGGTACCATTTGGAAGATTCTCATGACCAATTTCCATTCCACATTGCATGGCTTAATGAATTGCTTTCAGCATCACATATGCACGATTTTGGACCTATTTCAATCATTCTTTGAGCTTTATACATGCCTATGCAAGCTTGTATAATGCAATTGCTATTTATTTGATTTCAAAAGAAAGTGTGTGGAAAGCATTTGAATTGGCTATAAATACAAGTGATATGAGCACATAACTTCATCAATACCTTGCCCAAGCTTTGCCAAGACAACTCAAACCCCTCACTCCATATAATTGCTTGAAGATTTATTAAAATCGAGTTTGAATTTCACCTTCTATTTTGAAATTCAAACTCCAAGAATTCATTGTCCTTTCCATATCAATTGATCACTGCAAGCAAGAGTAAGAGGAATCAAGAAAATCCAGATCAAGCAAATTTGAAGCAATTCGAAGGTGAAAATTTAGAAACTCCATCTCTTTGATTCTCTCTCAATTCTTCACTATTCTTTGTGATTTTTGGTTGGCTGAAGTCCTACCAATGTAGGCAACAAGATTGACTTGCTTTGAGGTCAAATTGAAGCAACTCAAATCATGAACCTCAAATTTCAAATCCATGTTTCTTTAAATATACTTGGAATTAGAAGAAATTGAGGTCAGAGTCGTGCTCCTGAGCATTTTCTCTTAAAATTAGTGTACTCACTTTTCATTTTTCATGATGTTTTGGTTGGAGCAGTCCGGTGGTCCTCACCGGAAAAGATGACCGGAGCTAGGGCTCTGGTGGTGTGTTAGCATGACCTGAACCATCTGATCTTGGTCCAACGTTTTAATCCTTGCCATTGTTTTGGTTGACTCATGTTACCACGCGTTTGACTCAGGTGTTTGGTGCACTCTAGCGCGTGGCCATCAGGTCTTCCACCTCAATTAATGAGGGAGATCTTATGGGCCTTGTTTTTTTGAATTTCTTTTTATTTTCTGATTTTTCATTTAATCCCTTTATTTTATTTTATTCATATTAATTTCATTTTTAATCCAAAAAATATGAGACTTTCACCAAAAATCTTTAAATATTTTTTTCTTTCATTTTCAAAATTAAAATTATTTTATCGATTAACTTTCATATTTTTCATGAATTAAATGTTTTTGTGCATATTTTCAATTGTTTAAAAATACTTCTGACTTTTCAAAAATCATGAATTTTTTTTGTCTAAGGTGCTTTGACCTTGTTTGACCTAGGATAAATCTCGGCGATTTATTTGGTGTTTTGAAGAGGTTTTAGGTTTTGACCAAACTAATTTGTATTTTAATGCATTTTTAATTTGATTTTAATTGATTAATTGTGTAAAAATTATGTTGAGCCATTTTTATGGTTTTGTGATGTTTGACTATTTGCTTGTGCCTTGGTCAAGGTTGATTTGACTTTTATTGGATTGAAATAATTGGATTAAGGGGATTGATGAAATGTACATTTCATCTCCCAAAATGAATGAATGAGTTTAATTTGAAAAAATTCCTCTCATGATCAATTTGTGTTTCTCTCATCTCCCCTCGCTCTTCATCTTCATCCCCATTAATTCCCATCCTTTTCATTGACTAATGAAGTCTCAATATCCTATGGCTAATTGGTTCATCAATGACCTTGCGTCAGATGAACCAATATAAGTATGGATGACATAGGTTTATCCCTTGTGATATTATTTTTAGTGTCAAACACAAAAATATAACCAATAAATTCTCTTCTCATCTCCACACTCTATTTTTTTTCAAACATCTTTTATACCAAAAACACATACACACATAAAAAAGGGCTCCCTAGGAGTACCTAAGACACTTTGGGTCCTAACACCTTCCCTGCGTGTAACCAACGCCCTTACCTTTAATCTTTGGCATTTTTGTTAGTTTAGATTTGAAAACTTCTTATCTTTGGGTTTTATTCGTATTTTTCCCGTTTCCTTTGGAAAAAATAAAAGCACGGTGGTGACTCTGGTTTTATTGACGTTAAGCTTATCCATAGCTTGATGGTCATGATTTTATCGCTACAGAAATTAAGTGGCGACTCTGCTGGGAGTAGTCCTCAGTGGGTTTAGCCTACTTTTTTATGTGTATATACTTGTAAATTTCATGTTTGTATATTTGCTTGTGTGATATAATTTGCCTGTTGTGCTGGGTGATCTTTGAGTGGTGAGATAAGTTCTAACCCGAACTTGAGTGCATTTAAGATAAGAGGATGGTATAGTCATGATCAACTTGTGTGGAGTGGTCCTTAACAAGTTGGCTTGAGACCCATCTACTCAGTGGAGACCCTTTTGGAGTTACTAATGCCACACACGTTATATATGGTTATGCATTACTCTCTCTGATTTGGGGTCCGAAAAGCTGCAGACCTTAGAACATTTAACCCAACTTCGCCTATTTAGGACGTAGTGCAGAGACTATTCATGTGTAAACTTGATAACAGTTGTTACGCGACACTACACTCAGGCAAGTTTCTCTTGAGGATATTATGGGTTATGAGTTAGTCATCCTAACCTGTAATATGCGATAGATGGAATTATGACTCTGAGAACATTTTTAGAATATGATCTACAGGTTTTTTTTTCCTTAGTACACTCCTTTGGGATGGTTCTTAACCTGATCGATCAAGTCTTGTCAATATCAATGGAACTTGGGTGTTGATAATGTGAAAACCATGATCCACCAAAATGGATGATTGATCTTGATGATGACTTGATTCATCCCTTGATCTTTGTTTGTACTTGCCTTATGTTTGATCCCTTGTTTGTGGTTGTTGCATTCATGCATACATGCGCATCATAACATTCATCACAGAAAAATAAATTTCAAGGAACTAAGGTCTCATTTGCAAATATTATCAGACTTTGGATTATGGACGAAGGAATACTAAGAAGTACAGTTTCAGATGTCCTGATTTGAAAGAGCTAAGGAAGTTGTCATCTTTTGTATTAGATCCCTTGGTCTTAAAGCAACATTATGGGAAGCTTTTGTTTGTGCTATCTGTTGATGTAGTTGAAAAGACTTCTGAGTGTTGTGGTTCAGTTCTATGACCCTCTCTACCGTTGCTTCACTTTTCCAGATTATTAGCTTGTACCTACATTAGAGGAGTATGCCCATCTCTTGGGAATACCCGTGTCTAACATAGTTCCCTTTAGTGTATTGGAGGATATTCCTAGATCTCATATCATAGCTGAAGCTCTTCATATGAAGAAATCTGAGATTGAGACTCATTGGGCAAAGAAAGGAGGAATTTTTGGGTTGATTTCCGAGTTCCTCATTGGTAGAGCTACTGTCTTTGCTCAAGCCGGTAGTGTGGATGCTTTTGAAGCCATCTTTGTGTTGCTCATCTATGGTCTATCTTTGTTCCCTAACATTAACGGTTTAATTGATGTTAACACCATTAGAATCTTCTTGATTGGGAATCTTGTACCTACTCTGTTGGGTGACATGTATTTCTCTTCGCACTTGAGGAATTCTAAAGGCGGTGGGACTATTATTTGTTGTGTTCCTCTTCTATACAAGTGGTTTATTTTTCACTTGCCTCAGACGCCTCCTTTTCTAGAGAACAAACAATGTCTACGGTGGTCCCAGAGACTTATATCTCTCACTAATGACGATATTATTTGGTATGATTCTGGATTGAGTGGCTTGGACATTATTGATAGTTGTGGTGAATTCTATAATGTGCCTCTCATTGGTACACAAGGAGGAATTAACTACAATCCTGCTTTGTCTCATCGTCAACTTGAGTTCCCCTTGAGAGACAAACCTAATAACACTCAGTTATAAGGTATTTTCTATCAAGAGGGTAAAGATCCCCATCATTTGAAGCAGAAGATGATATATGCTTGGTATAAGGTGCATAGGAAAGGAAGATTCGAGGTTGGTCCATACAATTGTGTAGCTTTGGAAGCTTAGACTACTTGGGTGAATAAGAGAGCTTTAGAGTTGAATATGTCGTATGCTTGTGAAAGACCTATGTCTTTGGTTGTGGCTGAGCCATCAAATCTCTATAACCAAGATATATAGGAGTCGGAAGACACACTCGCCAAGATGAAGAAAGAGAAAGACATTTGGGAAGAGCGGTTCCATGCTTTGATCAGAACGCATGAGGAGTTGTAGCTTGAGTCGAAGAACAAGGATGCACTCATTAAACCTCTTGAAGACTGAGTAGTGAAGAGACAGAGAGAACCAGGGGGTCCATCTTCCTCTAGCATGCCTCAGCCTTCTGGTGCTTGGAAGAGGATTGTTGATCAACTTGTCCTTGAGAAGGCTCGGACGAAGACATCTTCTAAGTCCGAGATTTGACACATCTGAAGGAAGTACACGCCCACAGCCAGATGATCTGACATTGTTGCTAGGGGATCCTTAGGATGATTAGTTCCTGTAGTGGGGTATTCATTACAATTAAAGATATTGACTAAATCCAAGGTAAATCATACAAGTCGAGTCGCCACCACACTTCTATTTATCCAAAGGAATGGTTAGAAAGCGAACAAAAACCTAAAAGTTTTATCGAATCAAAAACTAGTAAAAATGTCAGAGATCTGGGTAAGGGGGTTGGTTATGCAATGGGAAGGTGTTAGGCACCCAAAGCATCCTAGGTACTCCTAGGGAGCCCTTTTCACATTTGTTGCAAAGGTTGTTGTTTTTAGTGAAAATTTATTTGTGCAAACATGATTGAAGGGATGAGAAGAGCGTGTATGTTTATCTAATGTACTAACTAAAAGAAGGGTCAAAAGAAAATGACTCGCACGGATGTTGCATCCACTGCATACGTATCTCATCTGAATCTGAGAATCAGAGTCTTCGTAGCTCGGCTACCTATGGGTTAAAGAGGAGTGTGCTCGCTAAGACATCGCATCTTATGCCTACGTATCTCATCTGGAATGAGAATCAGTGCAAAACATAGTTCGACTAACTACGGGGTAAGGGTTGAACGACGTTACTACGCAATCTACCGAATGCTCGACCTTTGGAGACTTACTCGCCTGTAGTAGAAGGAGTAGTCCTGGACGAAGGAACCGCGCTACCTTAATTGACATGCAGACGAGAGACTATACGAAGTCTAACAATCCTGTGGGGAGACTATCACACCATACAAAACCAACATGCATAAAGTAAAAGGCCATCAAAGGGGCTCAAACATACATGGATAGGGCTTTAGTCAAGAGGGGTCATATCAACCTCGACAAACAAGCCATGGAAGGATAATCAAACGGGATCTTGACCTCTGACATTGAACGTCAGGGTGAGCAGATTAACAGGGTAATGAGGGATTCAGAAAGGTGGAACCCTCTCCACTGACCGACCGGACAAAAGATCTTAGGCTTTCGTTCTGAAGCATCGACACGTAGTGTGAGCATAAAGAACAACACACTGAATAACGGGGGATTGATTACTAATCCCTTTTATTCGTCAATTGCCTCTTCATGGAGGTCTTTAGCACAAAAGTAACACACAAGAACATTGCCTCCTATCGAGGTCTTCCAGCTAAGAAAGCAGTAAAATGCTAAAAGATGTAAAAGGGATTAAGATCTACCACACGGATAAAGAGCCGGAGTAACAGCAACTCAAGAAACAAGAAACTTAGAGATCTCTCAAGCTAGCACCATCAAAGAAAGTGGGTCAGTACAGGTAATCGGAATAAACCTCCAGGGTGGTATCCCACAAATAAAGTGGAATATCAAGCAAGCCATCTCTGCAAGAGTCACGTGGGTCCTCACAAAAACTCAACAAAAAGGTTAGAGTAACAGGATGGAATCGGGAGAAAACAATTCCGAACACAAAACAGATTAGTGCAAACAGAAAAAACAAATGTTGTCGCGATCGCTGCTGCATCCCCTAGCGAAAGCTTAGCG
Organism: Lathyrus oleraceus; assembly: GCF_024323335.1. NCBI lineage: Eukaryota > Viridiplantae > Streptophyta > Magnoliopsida > Fabales > Fabaceae > Lathyrus > Lathyrus oleraceus. The sequence goes on along the minus strand of NC_066581.1, from coordinate 118,422,232 downwards.
AAGCTTCGCCGCGTGCTCGCCTAGCGAAGGTGCTAGCAAGAGCCTGCGGGTTTTGGGTTCTTCATGGATAACAGTACGATCTCAGAAACCCCGAACCCTATGGCATCCATCTCAGAAACGAAACGGTTAAACATTCAAGGTAGTGTTTACACATTCATGCATATCTAAACCCGGGGGCAAAACTGAATGATACCTCATACATTCAGAGTATTCAAATTGAAAGTAATGGGAATAAGGGAAAACCTGGTTAGAGAGACTGATAAAAATCGAATGGCACGGTTGGGTTTGCAAGGCAATGTTAGGGTTTGCGTGAGGCGGAGGTGAAAAAGTGTGTGAGTCAGGGTGAACTTCTCAGAGCTGCCTGGAGATTGCTGCAGATTAGTTCGCCTCTCTCCTTCTTTCCCTCTTTCTACTCTTTCTGTCCAGGTCTTGTTTCAATGAAAACTCTAGTATTTATAACCTGATATTGGTGACTTAGTGGGCTTCAAATGAGGGTAACTCAAGCCCATGACTTTCTGTTATTTTCTGAAATGCGCGTTCTTGGCCTAGCGAAGGATCTTCTCACCTAGCGAGCATGACAGTTCTCCTTGCTAAGCGAACCACTATGCTCGCCTAGCGAGCATGACAGCTCAGAGACAGACTTAGCATCTTTCCAGGTTATCATTTTGAATGATGAATAGATCCCATTGGAACATGTTGGAAGTAACCCACGTCATTCCTTTGTATTGCCTGATCACCCGAATAGAATCTACAAAGTGTCTTGGATGATACTCAAGCTTCAAACAAAAGATGTTAGTGACACATTTTTGTGCTTTTTGGTTAGTAAACAAAAATGAGAGAAACAATGATATATAATTCAAACATGCTTGGTGATCTCAAACCAAATCACAAGGAGTCTCACCCAAAGGCAAAGGGAACCAAGATGCTTATGATCCTTGAGGCTATGCAAATGCAATGTTATGATGCCATGGGGGATCTTAGGGCCAAAATTGGGGTCTTACAGATGCCCCTATTTAAGGTCATTCTAGCCGGAGAAGTGAAGGTTGAAATCTTCATCTCGACGGGGTAGAATGGTCTTAAATAATAACAAAGAGACGAATTTTGGTCCCTAAGATACCTCATGATGCAAATGTAGGTATGAAAAATGGTAACACTCTGTGGAGATATGTGTCCACAAAAGCAAAGAAAATCAGAAACCACTGATAATCCATATGAGCAATTCACTCCATGGGACCAAGACCCTGGGGACTCTCCGGGGGATAGAAAAGGATAAAAATGCGCGAGCAGGTCACGACTCAAAGCATGGGGAACAAAATTCCAAAGGGAATAAATCCATTGGAAAGACTCGAGCTGACTCGAAGATACAGGTACTGGGGAATATGCCAATACAGCAAAAACTATCTACAACAGATACTTCGGAGAAAAAATCCGGACGAAGCCAATCTACCAAGGGACCTCGCTGGGGATGTCCACAAGGACACTCCTGGGGAAGCAGCGGGACAAGGTATTACCGGTTTACTGGGTAATAAGCTCAACGAGACATGGGATCTGAACACCGACGAAAGGGCGAGAGATACAACATGCTCGGGAAGAATGAATATCTAAGACCTGTATAAGGGTGAGAGATATCAAAACTTCAAAACTTCTGAGGAAAACCTTAAAGGTATACTTCAACTCAGGGATTCTGACTCCACAGGGGACAAAAAGTCATAATAGGGAGCAGAGAGGAAGGAACACCAGGGATACCGGTTACTAGGCATATAATAGGTGACCAACCAAGACGTGAATTGGGGAATATTCCCAAGACACTCATTATCCACAAGAGGGCTAAAAAGCAAACTCGATTATAGGATGGATATTCGACTCTTACTCGACTGGAGAAGAACAAAGCTTCGACCAAAGAGTGCATGAGATACATCATCTATTACCGTCAGAACGTAGATAAACACTCGCATGGGCGATTATCCACAACCGGTTACTGGGTTAATTAAGGATAAATCGACCGAAAAGAAAAGGCATCGGGATACCGAAACTAGGTATATAATGATGACCAATTCAGGAGAGAAACAATTGTCACCAACAACAACAGGGTAGACGATAGATGACCTGCTGGGGATAAATTGCGTAATCAGGGCAATTATCCAAGCAGATGAGGGGATATCATCACCGAATATTGGATGAAGATAACTGTCACCAACTAAAGATGAGCAAAAATAGTTACTCTGCAAAAAGGGAAGAAATAAGGTTTACAACTACCGGTATGAGGGTAGAGAACCACAGACTCCGCCGGGGATAATAATTACTAATTATTGAGCAATTATTCATTTACCACGGGGAAACAGGAAAAGAGTCTCAGGAGACCGATCTAGGATCAAACTAGATAGGCACACCAAATCAAGACTTGTCCTGGTGAGGATATAACTCAATGGGGAAAACCATCCCAATATATGTGTTGGGAAGGAACAAAAACAATCAACATCAACGAGGATATAACCCGGTGGGGAATATGGAAGAAAGGATAGACGCTTTCTGCCTATGGAGCTGATTCTATATGGAGAGATCAGACACACACATCTGCTTGGAGAATTATATCACCAAATAGCAGGAGACAACAAACAACGATATATGGCAAAGAATGCAACATGAATATTTGAATGTTATAATTATGCATGTATATGCGTGGTTTATGTATGGTGTATGCTGACAAATAGACATATCTAACACAACCAGGTCCAGGAATCAACCACCCGGTACTACATCTCAAGAGAGAAAGCCAAGTCCCCTAAGGGCAACTGTCCTTGCAGGGGATGAACATCAGTCATTCTAGCTGGGGACAGGGAGTTATCACGGCCAAAGCTCACCACACCAACAACTCTACTGGGGAATTTATCCGAGGAGATAAAGGATTTATCGGGACCAACCACCAAATCCGCTCTTGCCCAAAGAGATCCAATCTGCTGAGGAAGAAAGATTGCTGCTCTGCTGAAGGGAAGAGAGGTGACTCTCATCAAGCACTCCACTTGGTAGGATAAACCACAAAAGGTTCCGGAGAGAGGAGATACAGTCATGCCAGGACTATGGACAAAAATCTTACCCTGTTGGGGATCGTACCATCCTTGGGAGAGCACTGAGGATCTCCTAAGTATCCTTTCGTCATTGTGAATGTTCACTTTGTTTAAAAACAAATTATGAAAAATTTGATTGTTTAAAACAATGATATTTTCTTAATCAAAACATGCAAAACATTTGTTGAATAGAAACAGATAAGAGTGCCAATAATTGGATAAAAGGCTCAAATTTATTTGATAGAATGGTAGTCTGCGAATGAAAAGACTCCATAGATCTTTACAAATTTGAAATTGGTGATATATATTGGAAAAGGGCTACATTGAACATAATGACCATTTCTCCACCAATTCTGAATCCGATGTATTTGAAGCTTTGGTTGATAATGAGCAAGAGTCTCTGACGGATGACAGTTGTAGAACAAAGTCTTGTCAGGATGCAGTTACTTGCCAAATCCCTAATTTTTGCCTAGATTGCCCCAGGAGGAGGTACTCAATCTAGCGGGATACATATATCTTTATTATATATTTTTTGTGTCTCTAACTTTTGCCTGGATCGCCCTTTCGGGTTTTCAATCCACCGAGACGCTCATTTTTGCCTAAGCCGCCCTTTCGGGTTTTCAACTTAGCGAGCTATTCAGTTTTTATTTTTTTAGGAGAAGTATTTCTTGACTACGTCTGAATTCACAGGACGAGTGAAATCCTCCCCATCCATAGTTGTAAGTATCAAAGCACCGCCTGAAAAGGCTCTTTTAACAACATACAGACCCTCGAAAAAGACTTTCTTGAGCACGAGGTCACCTTCTCGGAACACAAGAGGCTTGACCTTCTTATCAAAAGCTTTCTTCACTCTTTGCTGATATAACTGACCGTGGCATATGGCAGTCAATCTCTTCTCTTCATGGGACTGATCTTTCCGGAGGAGCTTGAATATTGGCGCACATGTGGGAGCCATGTGGGATATGAATCTGGAAATATAATTCAAGCGGCCAAGAAAACCTCGGACTTGCTTCTCAGTTTTGGGCGTAGGCATCTCTCGTATTGCTTTGACCTTTGCAGGATCAACCTCAATACCTTTCTCACTGACAATAAAGCCTAATAACTTGCCAGAACGGACTCCAAATGTACACTTGTTGGGATTCAGACGAAGCTTGTACTTCCTCAGACGCTGAAAAAGCTTCAACAGGTGCTCTACATGTTCAACTTCCGTTCTTGACTTAGCAATCATATCATCAACATACACCTCAATCTCCTTATGCATCATATCATGAAACAAAGTGGTCATAGCTCGTTGATACGTGGCTTCGGCGTTCTTCAAACCGAAGGGCATCACTCGATAACAAAATGTTCCCTAAGGTGTGATGAATGTTGTCTTCTCCATATCCTCGGGTGCCATTTTAATCTGATTATATCCATAAAATCCATCCATAAACGAGAAGACTTTGAATTTAGCTGTATTATCTACCAAGATATCAATATGTGGTAGAGGGAAATCATCTTTCGGACTAGCTTTATTCAAGTCTCTATAGTCCACACACATCCGGACTTTTCCATCTTTCGTAGGCACGGGCACAATATTGGCCACCCATTGAGGATATGTAGAAGTCACCAGAAACCCCGCATCAATTTGCTTCTGAACTTCCTCTTTGGTCTTCACTGCCATATCAGGATGAGTTCTTCTGAGTTTCTGCTTCACAGGCACGCACTCAGGCTTCAAAGGTAAGAAATGTTGCACAATATTAGTATCTAGACCCGGCATGTCTTCATACGACCAAGCAAAAATGTCGACATATTCTCGTAGCATTTCAATCAACCTCTTCTTAACAGATTCTTCCAGGAGTGCCCCAATCTTCACCTCTCGCACACAATCCTCAGACCCCAAGTTGACTATTTCCAGATTCTCAAGATGCGGCTGAATGATCTTCTCTTCATGCTCAAGTAGACGGGTAATTTCATCAGGAATCTCTTCCCCATCATCTTCCTCTGCCTCAAATACAAGGAATTCAAAATTGGGAGATGGTGTTGGGTCATTATGTTCAATGGGTCTAGAAATCAAACTGCATAATGATTTTGGATATGAAAAGCTTTAGAATTCAAACAAGGCAAATCATTATGCATATGAAAAGATCGATTTTATTCTATTTTTTAGGGTTTTATGTGATCACCAATTTCATGCAAAAGAAAAAAGGGAAAATAATTGGAGAACAAACACTTAACATGAATTTATTGAATGAAAATATAGTTGTATTTATGCGCCAATAATGTCATCACTCCTCCTTTTGGCATGGGAGAAGGGTTTTCAAACAAAGTGATTATTACGTTGACTTATGGACAACTGTTGGAATATCCACAGCGACCCAATTGTTGCAGACCCCTCTAGGGATAATGAAGTTGCCAGAATCCTTTGTATCTTCTTCTAAAACGGCAGCAACCTCCTCATCTAGACCAGTGTGGATGAAACCTCCACTCTTGAACAGCCCTTTCTCGTTGAAAGTACCAGAAGAAAAACCTATGCCAGCCCGGGACTCGTTGTCTTCTAACTCAATCATTTTTCCTAAACCAGCAGTTGCGCCACGCTCAATGGCCAGATTTGCATCTTTGTAGGAAGCAAATGAAGGAGCTCTTTTCTCAATAAGCTTAGCAATAGATAACGCTTGGAAAGGAGTTCTAACTTCAACTTCAGCATCTATATAAGAGAAGGAAGACAAATGGCTAACCAAGAGAGCCCTTTCTCCCCCTACCACCACCAACTTCTTGTTTTTCACGAATTTCAGTTTCTGGTGTAGGGTGGACGTCACGGCGCCTGCCTCGTGAATCCATGGTCTGTCTAAGAGACAAATATACGATGGGTGAATGTCCATAACCTGGAAGGTAATCTGGAAATTACTTGGTCCGATCTTGATTGGGAGATCAACTTCCCCAATCACAGTTTTTCGAGACCCATCGAAAGCCTTCACAACTACTCCACTCTGCCTCATGGGAGGCCCTTGATATGATAGCTTTGAGAGAGTGGACTTTGGCAATACGTTCAATGATGACCCAGTGTCCACCAGTACATTGGACATGGCGTCGTCTCTACAACCCATTGATATATGTAATGCCAAGTTGTGGTCTCTTCCCTCCTCAGGGAGATCAGAGTCACAAAAGCTCAGGTTGTTATAAGCAGTAATGTCTGCAACAATGCTATCGAATTGCTCCAAAGTGACATCGTGATCCACATATGCCACATCGAAAACATTCTGCAGAGCCTCTCTATGTGGTTCTGAATTTAAGAGTAAGGATAACACAGATATTTTGGATGGCGTTTGTAGAAGTTGGTCTACAACATTGTACTCGCTCCTTTTGATGAGTCTCAGCATCTCATCACAATCTTCTTTCTTATTGCCACTAGGGCCAACAGAAGTAGGAGTTTTCAGTACGGTGGAGGGCTTAACAGCAAGTGTCGGATTCGGAGAATTCACGACGTTCCCAATCGGGCGTTCAACAAAATCAGCATTAATTTGAGGCTTCGGCGGTGCTGAAAATACACGGCCACTACGGGTCAAACCGCTAACATCGGCAATATTCACAACAGAAGAAGAGGGCAAGGACACCTCTTTCCCATTCTCTACTACTACGCCGTTGTAGTGATAGGGAACTACCTTTTCAGAAGAGTAAGGCACAGGACCAGCAGGCTTGATGGTCAGATTGGGAGAAACCTTCTTCTTGCTGCCATCATACTTGATAATAACAGGCTCGGGTATCCGGAACACTGGGGAGATCACATTGACCTCAGGCACATTTTTATCAACATTCCTGTTTTGAAGGATCTCAATGACTCCTTCGTCCACCATTTCCCTAACATCATTGCGCACCTGGCAACAACCCAATCGGTTAACAGAGCAGACTCGGCATCTATCATGGTCATGCTCATAATGACTGTAGTTACATAACAAACGGTGCGTCTCGACCAGCGATTGTTGAATATGATTGACATATTTGACCTTGTATTTGGCAGGGCAACCCTGGACCATGTTGACAGATTTCCCATGATCGGGCAATGGGTTCTTCTTCACATTAGGGCCTACGTCCTCAAAACATAGAATACCACACCTCACAAGGTCTTGAACCTTGGTCTTCAAAGGGTAACAATTCTCCACGTCGTGGCCGGGAGCACCAGAATGATAAACACAATGTAATTCAGGTTTATACCACCACTGGGGGTTAGCAGGTGTAGCCGGTGGGTCTCTCGGAGTAATCAACTTCCTCTCTATCAAAGAGGGATATAACTTTGCGTAAGTCATTGGAATAGGATCGAATGTGACCTTTTTCCTCTCGTAATTTGTGCTGGTTTGATAACTGTTGCGAGGCTGGTAGGCCTGTTGTTGTGGACGGAGCTGTTGTGGTTGATATTGCTAAGGTGGTTGATGATTGTTGTTGTGATGCTGGTACTGTTGATTATCTCTAAAGACAGGTGCTATATGAGCCACCTGGTGCTGGTTACTGGTGGGACGCACAGTCTTCCTCCTCACAGAGGGTCTTCTTGGTTTATCATGGGAGGTCACAGCATGTTCCTCTCCATCTTTCTTCTTTGCAAACGCCCCATAATGTTTGGCAGAAGAGCCTTCTTCTCTGGTTAACCGTCCTTCACAGACCCCTTCTTTTAGACGCATCCCCGAATTTACCATCTCGGCGAAGTCAGAAGGAGCGCTAGCAATCATCCGCTCATAATAAAAAGAACTTAAAGTCTTCAAAAAGATCTTAGTCATCTCTTTCTCTTCTAGCGGAGGCACGATCTGTGCTGCCACCTCTGGGCGTACTCCTTAAATGTTTCTTTATCCTTTTGGGACATGGCTCTCAATTGATCTCTATCGGGAGCCATATCCACGTTTTACTTGTATTGCTTGACGAAGGCTTCATCGAGATCATTGAAGGATCAGATGTTCGCGCTGTCTAAACCCATGTACCAACGCAAAGCGGCACCGGACAGACTATCCTGAAAGTAGTGGATGAGTAGTTGGTCATTATCGATTTGAGTCGACATCTTCCTGGCATACATGACCAGGTGGTTGAGAGGACAAGTATTTCCTTTGTACTTTTCAAAATCAAGGACCTTGAATTTCACAGGGATCTTCACATTTGGAACCAAGCAGAGTTCGGCAGCAGACTTGTCGAAAAGATCCTTCCCTCTGAGAGTTTTCAATTCCTTGCGAAGCTCAAGAAATTGATCGTTCATAGCGTCCATCTTCTCATAGACATCTGGGCCCTCAAACGGCTCAGAATGATAGATGGTGTCGTCTACCCTGGGCAAAGTATGCACGACAGAAGGAGGAACGGCAAGGGCCGGGCTAGATGCCGGCAGAGAAGCAAAGGTGGGAACAGGACCCTCAGGCATGAAATTGGGAGGCATCCCCCACGGGAATCCGGTTGGCATGGCTGTTGGAACAAAGTGTGCACTGGCAGCGGGCATAGTAGAGGAGACAATCTCGGAGATAACTGTCCTCTGGGGAGGAGTTGAAGGTGTCGGAGAAGACTGGCTCTGGGAAGCCATGAATGACTCCATTAGGGCAGTCAATCTGGCCACTTCCTCTTTCAGCTCGTGGTTCTCTTGCTCTAAGTGATCCATTAGTCTTGAAATGTTGGCTCTAGTGTAGTACCGGTGAGTCAACTTGTCTTCAAAATAAATGAAGGACACAGAGTTAGACCACAAGGCAAGGGACCGGAAACAAAACCTGCTTATGCATATGATGCATGCAATGCTTGTGCATATGATTTGTTTTTTATTTCAAAGGAACTCTAGGGTTTTATTTGCAAATTTTGGAATCATTTAACATTTATCGCATATAGAAATATCTCATAAAATAAGATCAGGAAAAAGAAGTACAGCATTGTCAATCAAGTACAAGAGGAAAGGAAAATAATCATCCTATGGATCCCTAGAAACAATCATCTAAAGCTCGGGACACAAGAAGATAAGATGCGCGAAGCCTCTTCACTTCCCTTTCATAGGTTGCCTCCATATCGTCCTTCTCTTTGGCGAATCGATCATACTTCCTCTTCCAGAACTTAGAAGATTGAGGAAGTAGAGAAGTCCATACATTATCAGGGTCATCAATAACCTGATGCTCAAGAAACTCAATCAACGCATCCTTCTCCTAATTTGCTGAAGCAACTCTTCACGTTCACGGATCCAGGAACGTGAACGGTCTTCTTCTATCAACTCCTCTACTCCTTGATTAGGGAGGGTTGAAGGCCCAGCCATAATCATAGGTGTAGGTCTCGGATACTCGTAAGGCATGAGATACTCAGACGCCTGCTTCCTAACCCAAACAGTGTAAGGCTCCAAAGCGATGCAATTCTTAGGACCCAACTCCTTCCTTCCTTTCCTATGAATCTTGCGCCAAGCGCGGACCATCCTAGCTTTCAAGCCTTGGGGATCTTTACCATCCTGAAAGAATACACCCTCTAATAGAATGTTATTGGGTTTATCCTTTAGGGGGAACCCAAGCTGCCGACGTGCCAAAACAGGATTGTAGTTAATCCCACCACATGTACCAAGAAGCGGTACATTGGAGAATTCGCCACAAGAGTCAATAATCTGCACACCATCATACACACGGTTATACCAAGAGATACCATCATTAGTGAGAGACATAAGTCACGTGGACCACCGTAGACATTCCTTGTTCTCCTTGAAAGCGACCGTCTGAGGTAAGTGAGAAATAAATCACTTATACAACAGAGGTAAACAACACACAATGACGCCACCACCCTTCACATTCCTCATATGCAAAGAGAAATAGGTATCGCCCAACAGAGTCGAAACGGGATTAAGAGTAGAGAAAATCCTAATAGCGTTCACATCCACAAACTTGTCGATGTTGGGGAATAACACTAGCCCATAGATGAGAAGTACAAATATGGCCTCAAAGGCGTCCTCACTCATGGCCTTCCCATACATGGTAGCTTGAGCAATGAGGAACTCAGAAGGGAGACCTTGAATTCCACCTTTGATAGTCATATGAGCACCAACCAGAGATTGATCTATGTGTAACATGTCTGCTATCTCTTGAGAAGTAGGAACCCTTTCCAAGCCACTGAATGACAACTGATCCAGAATAGGTATACCCACAAGATAAGCATACTCCTCAAGTGTAGGAAAAAGCTGAGAGTCCGGAAACGTGAAGCAATGGTACAAAGGATCATAAAACTGCACCAATACACTCATCAATCCTTCATCCACGTGAGTGATCAGAAGAGGAAGAAGCTTCCCGAAACGAGCCTTGAAACCCAAGGGATCTAGTACATAGGATGTCAAATTCCTTAGCTCTTTCAAGTCTGGTTGTCTGAAGCTGTACTTCTTTGTATTCCTTCTTTGTCTTTCCATGTCTGAAAATTTTGCAAATAGACCTCTTAAGTTCCTTGAAAATGTTCTCATTATTTTGATGATATGAATGCAAATGGGTGCATGAATGCCTGAATGCAACAATCACACTCAAGGATCAAGTAAAGCACACCAAACAAAGGTCATGGGATGGATCATGTTATCCTTAATATCAACCATCCATTTTGGTGGATTATGGTTTACACCTTATCAACACCCAAGTTCCACTGATATTAAGGATACCTGAACGGATCAACCATGAATCAAGGGTTTGTTGCAAGTCACGAGCATGGAGTTTAGGTTAAGAACCACCCAAAGGAAGTGTACTAAGGTCTAAACCTGCCAAACATGTTCTACAAAAGGTTCCCATAGTCATCATCCCATCTTTTGGATATTATGGAGAAACGACTACTCGTATTCCAAAAATATTCTCAAGAGAGACTCTTATGAGTGTAGTATCGCATAACAATCGTATCAAATCTTACACTTGAACGACTTTCGCACCACATCCTAAGAATAGGCCAAGATGGGCTTGGTAAACTAAGGTCCTTGGCTTCTAAGGTCTATATTGGAAAGAGTAATGTCTAACCACAACTTACTTGTGTGACATTATTGATCCCAACATGACCTCCACCAAGTGAATGGGCTTGCAAGTCAACTTGCTAAGGAATAACTCCACACAAGTCGGCAAGATTATGCCATTCTCCTATCCTAAGTGCACTCGAGTTCGGGTATAGAACTCATCTCACAAAGATCACCAAGCATACAAGGAATTAATATTCAAGCAATTCAATCATTACATACAATACAGTAATCCCAAATTGCACAAAAATATGTCACAAAACAAATATACAGCACAATACAACAAAAATAAAAAGTAGGGAAAACCCACTAGGCTACAATTCCCCAGCCGAGTCGCCACTTTTCTGTAGCGGGGTATTCGTTACCATTAGAGATATTAACTAAATCCAAGGTAAATCATACAAGTCGAGTCGCCACCGCACTTCTATTTATCCAAAGGAATGGTTAGAAAGCAAAGAAAAACTTAAAAGTTTTATCGAATCAAAAACTAGTAAAAATGTCAGAGATCTGGGGAAGGGGGTTGGTTATGCAATGGGAAGGTGTTAGGCACCCAAAGCATCCTAGGTACTCCTAGGGAGCCCTTTTCACATTTGTTGCAAAGGTTGTTGTTTTTTGTGAAAATTTATTTGTGCAAACATGATTGAAGGGATGAGAAGAGCGTGTATTTTTTTCTAATGTACTACTTACTAAAAGAAGGGTCAAAAGAAAATGACTCGCACGGATGTCGCATCCACTGCATACGTATCTCATCTGAATCTTAGAATCAGAGTCTTCGTAGCTCGGCAACCTATGGGTTAAAGACGAGTGTGCTCGCTAATACATCGCATCTTATGCCTACGTATCTCATCTGGAATGAGAATCAGAGCAAAATGTAGTTCGACTAACTACGGGGTAAGGGTTGAACGACGTTACTATGCAATCTACCGGATGCTCGACCTTTGGAGACTTACTCGCCTGTAGTAGAAGGAATAAACATGTTCTTAGGAGAAGAAAAATCAATGAGTTATTGGTGTTTTAGGGATGTTCATGCAAAAGGGCAGTCCTGGACGAAGGAACCGCGCTACCTTAATTGACATGCAGACGAGAGACTATACGAAGTCAAACAATCTTGTGGGGAGACGATCACACCATAGAAAACCAACATGCATAAAGTAAAAGGCCATCAAAGGGGCTCAAACATACATGGGTAGGGCTTTAGTCAAGAGGGGTCATATCAACCTCGACAAACAAGCCATGGAAGGATAACCAAACGGGCTCTTGACCTATGACATTGAACGTCAGGGTGAGCAGATTAATAGGGTAATGAGGGTAAGACCTCATAGCTGTTAACCCTGGATAGGGTGAGCTCATGACAAAAAGTGGGGATTCAGAAAGGTGGAACCCTCTCCACTGACCGACCGGACAAAAGATCTTGGGCTTTTGTTCTGAAGCATCGACACGTAGTGTGAGCATAAAGAATGACACACTGAATAACGGGGGATTGATTACTAATCCCTTTTATCCGTCAATTGCCTCTTCATGGAGGTCTTTAGCACAAAAGTAACATACAAGAACATTGCCTCCTATCGAGGTCTTCCAGCTAAGAAAGCAGTAAAATGCTAAAATATGTAAAAGGGGTTAAGATCTACGACACGGATAAAGAGCCCGAGTAACAGCAACTCAAGAAACAAGAAACTCAGAGATCTCTCAAGCAAGCACCATCAAAGAAAGTGGGTCAGTACAGGTAATCGGAATAAACCTCCAGGGTGGTATCCCACAAATAAAGTGGAATACCATCTCTGCAAGAGTCACGTGAGTCCTCACAAAATCTCAACAAAAAGGTTAGAGTAACAGGATGGAATCGGGAGAAAATAATGCCTAACACAAAACAGATTAGAGCAAACAGAAAAAACAAATGTTGTCGCGATCGCTGCTGCATCACCTAGCGAAAGCTTAGCGAAGCTTCGCCGCGTGCTCGCCTAGCTAAGGTGCTAGCGAGCGCCTGCGGGATAACAATACGATCTCAGAAACCCCGAACCCTATGGCATCCATCTCAGAAACAAAACGGTTAAACATTCAAGGTATTGTTTACACATTCATGCATATCTAAACCCGGGGGAAAAACTGAACGATACCTCATACATTCAGAGCATTCAAATTGAAAGTAATGGGAATAAGGGCAAACCTGGTTAGAGAGACCGATAAAAATCGAATGGCACGGATGGGTTTGCAAGGCAATGTTAGGGTTTGCGTGAGGCCGAGGTGAAAAAGTGTGTGAGTCAGGGTGAACTTCTCAGAGCTGCCTGGAGGTTGCTGCAGATTACTTCGCCTCTCTCCTTCTTTCCCTCTTTCTACTCTTTTTGTCCAGGTCTTGTTTCAATGAAAACTCTAGTATTTATAACCTGATATTGGTGACTTAGTGGGCTTCAAATGAGGGCAACTCAAGCCCATGACTTTCTGTTATTTTCTGAAATGCGTGCTCTTCGCCTAGTGAAGGATCTGCTCGCCTAGCGAGCATGACAGTTCTCCTCGCTAAGCGAACCACTCTGCTCGCCTAGCGAGCATGACAGCTCAGAGACAGACTTAGCATCTTTCCAGGTTAGCATTTTGAATGATGAATAGATCCCATTGGAACATGTTGGAAGTAACCCACGTCATTCCCTTGTATTGCCTGATCACTCGAATAGAATCTACAAAGTGTCTTGGATGATACTCAAGCTTCAAACAAAAGATGTTAGTGACACATTTTTGTGCTTTTTGGTTAGTAAACAAAAATGAGAGAAACAATGATATATAATTCAAACATGCCTGGTGATCTCAAACCAAATCACAAGGAGTCTCACCCAAAGGCAAAGGGGACCAAGATGCTTATGATCCTTGAGGCTATGCAAATGCAATGTTATGATGCCATGGGGGATCTTAGGGCCAAAATTGGGGTCTTACAGTTTCCTTTTCTCTTGTATTGGTAATTTGGTTTCTGAAATCGCACTCAGTGGTAATCCTTCCAAATTTTATGAATAAAAGGAGATTTCATGGCCAATCAAATTGTTATTGTTATTATTTGAATATATATTTGTAAATAGTGTAGCGGTAAATTCTTGACCATTAAGCTATGGATAAACTTAATGTTAATAAACCCAGAGTCACCACCGTACTTTTATTGTTTCCAAAGGAAAAAGGAAAAGTACGAACAAAACCCAAAGATAAGAAGTTTTCAAATCAAAACTAATAAAATGCTAGAGATTACAGGTAAGGGGATTGGTTACACAAAGGGAAGGTGTTATCACCCAAAGTGTCCTAGGTACTCCTAGGGAGCCCTTTTTTATGTGTGTATGTGTTTTTGGTATAAAAGATGATTGCAATAAATAAAATTTGGGGATGAGAAAATAATTCATAAATTTTTTTTTTGTGTTTGACAAGACCTTCAGACTTGTGCCTACGTACCAACATAAAAATGAGGGATCAAAACCTCGTAGTTTGTGGTATCAATTTCAAAGTGAGTTGATTGCTTTTAACAAAAATTTAAATTTAAAAGAGGCACAAAGGGCCTAAAAGAGTTTGCATGATTGTTAGTTCTTTTTGTATTTTGAAATTTTAAGTCAATATTGTTAAGTTCATTTACAAGTTTGATTAAGAAAAGAGTGTAAAAAAGTACCCTTTAAAGTGGTGCAAATATCAAATGCATTGCCTATTTAAACAAGCTAAAGGCTTCAGAATCATCATCAACACCTTTCCCAAGCTTTGTTAGAGTGATTCAAACCCCCACTATCGTAGAATTTCTGAGTATTTCTCTTGAAATCAAGCTTGAACTTCCAAAGAGAATATGAAGTTCAAGCTTGATTTCAAGAGAAATCTTCATAAATTCTATGATAGTGGGGGTTTGAATCAGTCTAGCAAAGCTTGGGAAAGGTGTTGATAAAGATTCTAAAGCCTTTAGCTTGTTTAAATAGGCAATGCATTTGATATTTGAACCACTTTAAATTTGAATATGAATCATTGGATATTTTATATTTGCTTGATCATTTGAATTCAAATCTTGCCAAAATACTTCCCACAATGAAGCCATATGCAAGTCCCTCAATTTTGATCCAAATGAGATGATCTGGGAATTTTTGGAAAGGTGATATCAAGGGGGAAAAGTTTTGTGTTTAACACTTTTTCATTTGAAGCATGGATCATGATGAATTTTGAGGTGGAAGTTTGGCAAATCAAATATATTTGAGAATTTTCTAAGTCCCAATTCAAATGTTCACTTCTTGCACCTTGAATAACTTTTTCTATGTACTTCAAATGAGAAACATTCCGTCACCAAAGTTGTAGCTCTTTCAAACCTATTCAACTTGGTCACAAATTTGACCTCATTTGGATTTGGCATGAAGGCGTTATGCATTTTAGAAGTTGAGGAAAATCACTTGTTCAATGGTAATGGTCCAAAGTGACCTATAATGTTTCCTCTTGGCACATGCATTTTCAAGTTGA
Source organism: Lathyrus oleraceus (assembly GCF_024323335.1). Lineage (NCBI taxonomy): Eukaryota > Viridiplantae > Streptophyta > Magnoliopsida > Fabales > Fabaceae > Lathyrus > Lathyrus oleraceus. Next base: position 118,406,764 of record NC_066581.1, on the reverse strand, counting down.
ATTTTCACTTCCTCCAAACATAAAAGTTTAAGTAAATATCTTGAATTTGATCATGGAATTTTAATTGCTTTCATATCATAAAAATTGAGCAAGTTATGGTCTTGTGAAGTTGACCTTCAAACTAGGGTTCAAACATAATGACCTATAATCTTTCATTATAAATAATGACTTTCAAAGCAAAACTAGCTCTAGAATTCAACATAAAAGTTGTTTGGAATGTCATGTTGAGTAACGTTTCTCTTGGACCAATTTTCATATGACACAAATTGTAGGAGATATGGTCTAGGGAACCCCAGTTTTGACCATCTGACTTTCTCTGATCAACCACCATGAACTAACTTGCTAGCTTGATATTCTCTTGACTTTTGGGACTCATGGAGGATCATATATGCATAAGATGATGTAATGTTAAGTATAACTTGAAATATTTGATTAATTGTTGAATAAACTTATTGAAGAAGTCACACAAGTTACCCAAATGAACTAGGGTTTCGAAGGAAAACAAACACCAAACTCTTGATGATTTCTTGATCAAAATAACATGTGAAGAACATGGAGATCCATATATGATACTTAGAGCCAATGTGAACCATTTATTGAATGAGATCCTTGCATTGTGGGTCTCAAACCCTATATATAAGCTTGATAGAGCATAGGTGAGCACACACACTACCTACAAAAGCAATAAACTATATATTGACATATTTTTGGTATTTTGGTTAGTAAATAATAGAAAATGAAGTATGATACAATCGAATGTGCTAGGTGATCTCTCCCAATGCAAACCCAATGAATGAGGGGTAAGGAGGATGGCAAGTTGTGATCCCAATGTTAATGCATATGATGAGATAGCATGAGGGGTCGTAGGGTTAAAATTTGGGTCTTACAACTGCCCCTATTTAAGGTCGTTCTAGATGAGGAGATGAAGGTTAAAATCTTCGTATCGACTCAGTAGAAAGAACTTAATTAACAACAATAGAAACAAAGTTTGGTCCCTAAGAGACCTCCTGATGCATATGATATGAATGATAAACAATAATCTCTGTGGGGAAAATGTTGCCACAAAGGAAAAGAATCCAGGGAGACTGAAAGTCCACAGGAGTATAATACATTCCGTAAGGAAAACTAACTAGGAGAAAGAGACTCTGGGGGATAAAAGGTTGTGTGTGGGCCAGGCCACAACTTAAAACTGTTGGGGGACACGAGGGATTCCATGAAAATAGATCAATGGAAAGACTCAGTAGGGGATAAAAAGGGAAAATCTGCAGGGGAAACACGTAAATCAGAACAAAGCTGAAATGCCTGAACCAAACAAGAAATGGCGATTTCATTGAGGAAATATGCACTCGAACTCAACTGTGGAAGAAAAGATCTTTGATACAGGAGTAACAGAAGTATATTATCCATTACCGGTTACTGGGTAAAGAGATAACATAATCTGACAGAGAGGACATCTGTTACCGGTTAGGGTAAACATATAAAGGATGACTCGCTGAGGTCAACGGGAGGTGTATTCATTACCAGTTACTGGGTAAGAATAACCAGCTTGGGAAATTCCAAAATAGGATTTACAACTACCAGTTACTGAGTAGAAGACCGCAAAGAAAGAGAATATTCGTCACTGGTTGAAGTGAACATATCAAGGATATACTCAAAGGGAATAATATTTGTCATCAGTTGAGATGAACAATTCAAGGATAGACTACCGGAAAAAGTAGGAATTACATCTATTAGTTACTTGATAGAATACCGAAAAGAGAATATTCGTCATCGGTTAAGATGAACATCTCGAGGATAGACTCCGAGGGGAGAAATAGGAATTATATCTATCAGTTACTGGATAGAAAACCGAAAAGAGAATATTCGTCACCGGTTAAGATGAACATATCAAGGATAGACTCCACAAAAGGGGAAGTAAGATTTATAACTGTAAGACCCCAATTTTGTCCCTAAGATCCCTCATGGCATCATATCATATCATATCATTGCGTCAAGGATCATTGTACACCTTGCCTCCTTCCATGTGGGTGGGTTGTCTTTTGAGTATGGTTCTTGATCACCAAGCATGTTTTGCATCTGTATATCATTGCTTTTCATTTGTTTACTAACCAAAAGTACAAAAATATTGTCACCTAACCTTGTTACTTGCAGCTGAAGCAACATTAGGTCAAGCTAGTCACAGGCAAGCATTGAGCAATGTATGGTGGCCATTCTGAAGAATTTGGGCACCATGATCATTCACAAGAGTTCATATGAGTTGTGACATCATTTTGAAACAATATCTCAAGTGGTAGAGGCTTGAATTTCATCAGAGCATAGCTAGGTCAACTGAAACCCTAGAAAAGTCAACACAAGTCAACTGTGCATTTAATCATGGATTTGAAGGTAGGAGATGGTTAGAGAGACCTCATTCATGTCCATACAAGTCCCATTTGACATGTCAAACATCAACAATGGAGAATTTGAGGTCAGATGAAAAGTTGCCAAAAATAGTAAGTGACCTGTAATTTCAAACTGCCAAAAATGGAAAGGTCTTCTCCTCAACTTTACATCATCAAGAAAGCTTCAAATAAAATTTTGTCCAACATGAAAGTTGAATATCTTGCTCTCACCTATCCAAAAAGTCCAAGAACATGCATTTCTCATGTGTGGTTAAGAAATTATGGATCAATCATTGCTAATGGATTTTGAACTTCCAGCTTGCATAACTTTTGCACCAAATGTCCAATTCAAGTGGTTCTTTTTGGAGCATTTCCATCTTGATATGCTCTATCATAATCATGCATCATAAATCATCAAATCTCATCATAAAAAGAATGCATTTTTCACTTTAATTCATTTTGAATTTTGGAGGGAAATCTCCAATTTAAAAAATATGCATTGCCATTACATTTTTCCATTGGCATTTGATTAAAATTCACATTTGAAGTGCATTTCCATGCAGCCACGGTCACTATTCCATTGCCATGCATGCATAAGGGTGATTTTGACAATTTGCATAAACACCTTCATTTTACTTAATCTAAGGGTTTTGCTTAATTGTGATTAGTGAACATGATTAACAGAGGGTATATATTCCTAATCATAACAGAAATTCAAAAACCACAATTCAAAAATTCAGATCTCAAATTTTTGCTCTCACTTTTCTCTCATTTTTTTCTCTCAATTCTTGAATCAATTTGCATTTTCATTGCTTTATTCATCATCTATCATCATCACTGATCCTTGTGCAAGCAAGATTCAACTGAAGTTCGTGCAAGTTAAAGCTCCTCAAAGCAAGAACATCAACAATGGTGAAGTCTTGAAACTGTGAAATCAAGCATATCCAAGCCTTCAATTCTCCTCCAGATAGCTTCATAAGCATTGTAGAAGAAGTTCCAAGCATCTCAAGTCTTCAATTGCAGCTGAATCAAGTTCTGTTTCTACAAGAGGTTACAATTCGACCTTCATAATTTTGATTTTAGTTGATATAATGTGATAGATCTTGGATTGCTGGTTGTTATGAGCTTTGAATCGTGTTAATCCGTGCTGAAATGAGTGAGATCTGAATGATTAAAGTTTGCTTGTTGATTTTTGTTTTGCTCGATTCATGCGCATGTGATGTGTTTTTGTTGAAATAATTGTTGATTATTGATGCTTGATGTTAGATCTATAGAATGCTATGCTCAATTTGTGTTTCTGGTGACTTTGAAAATTTCTGGAAAATTGATGATGAAGATCATGAGGATCTTCATCGTGTTCATATATTGCTGGAAATTTCCTGCGGATTTTACCGCAGCCTTCATAGCCTTGCTGCGAATTTTCCTGCGAGTTCTTCGAGCTTACCTGCGGATTTCATCTTCCAGCACGTGCATGCATGCGCTTAGGGTTTTGGTCTAAACGACCGCGTTTTGTTGTTGGCGCGCTTTCCATTTGAATTGGCGCATGCTTCGATTCCCCGTTCCATCACTTTTCCAAAATGCCTTGCATATTTTTTCCACTTATGCCTTCCATGTTCATACTACTTGTTTCATGCATTTTTAATTTTCCTCTTCATTAAAAAATTCATAACTCCAAAAATATGTATCCAAATCACATGAATTTTTTGCACAATGATCCTCATGATGTCTTCTATTTTTTGATGTTTTTTCCAGAATTTGTGCTCGGTTGGATTTTTAAATTTCCTAGGGTTTGTTCATGCATATGCTATGTTGCACCTTGCTTACCATTTTGTTTGTGAAATGATGATGGTTAATCTAATGAACATGAAAACTTACATGCATAAACTAGACACCTTGATGGTCATTTTGGTATATAGTTTGCATTTTTCTCATTTCTGGATGTTGAGTTATGATGTGATTAATGGAGGTGTCACAATGTGTGTCACACCATTTCTTGTCCAACTTGCTGATTTTATTTACCATGCCATATAAATTCCAAATAATCTGAATTTTTTCATGATTCTACTTCTGGATATTAAGTTTGATCATAAATTTTTGTAGAAATTTTAGATCCATTTCCCATTTGTTTGAGATTTTCTCTTCTGGCTTGTCATTTTTGAACTTTTGATGAGTGTTGAATTTAGATGATTTGTGAAATTCTTATGCTTTATCATATGAGCCTGAAATTTTGTACATTGATTGTAGACACATTGAAGTTTGTCTTGGTTTTGGTTTGGGTAATTTATCACTTGTCATCTCTGTTTTAGGATTGCCTTAAGTTGATGTATCAATTTGTGCTTCCTTTGAGCTTGTTAATGCTTACCTTGACTTAGTGAATTTCTTTGACATGCTTATACTTGTCCAAATGCCATGATTTTTGGTGTGCAAATCATTTGATGTGTGCTGTTTAGCCTTGATTTTTCTTGAGATTTATTGAGCCATTTTGGAATTAATAAGCTTATGATCATTCTGTTTGCATCATTGAGCTCCCAACTTGCATACATTGACATGTTTTGTTTATGAAATGAAATTGGTTGATGCTTTTAACATGAGACCACTTGGATATTGTTCTTATTTGATTAAAATTGATTCTTGTGAATTTTCATGTTCTGTTTTAAATTTTTTCCTCATCTTTGACCCTAGGCTTTGGCTTAAGGGTTTGCCTCTCATGTTTGAAGCTTTGTTTCAGGTTGCACATGCAAGTTACACAATTGATGATGCCTCATCTTGAGAGCATTTGATATTTGATTTTGATTACTAATGTGTGTTTTGTAGGTTGAAGTTGATTCAATTGGGATTGACTTGTGGCTTATGCCTTTGCCTATATTGGTTGTCTGTTGCATTAACTGTTGGTTGTTTGTCTGTATAGCATACTGATTTGTTTGATGTTTCCACAGGTACCTTAGTTGCTATAGTTCATTGTGAACTTGTTTTTGCTTTGCTTGATAGCTTAAATATTGAGGTATAACATCTCTTCGTCATGTAGTCTGGAAGACCTGGCTTGTTATGTGGCCAGGCACCTGTCTGAAGTCCTCCTTAAGAGGCAACGTTTATGATTGTTTATTTTTATCCGCAAGCAGGAAAAGTCCTTTTGATAAGGCAATTGGTAGATAGAAGAGATGTGTAGTCCATCTCCTACTATTCTGTGTGTCTTCCCTTTGCTCACATTACATGTTGTAGCATTGTGGATCTTAACCCAAGATCTATCGAGTCATTAACTTGTGGAGAGAGTTCCAACTTTCTGAACTCCCACACCTTCTGATATCCCATGCTCTCCCTGACCAGGGATAAGAGCCATGAGGCATACCCCTCATATCCTTTCATCTGCTTCACCTTAACTCTCAATGTTAAGGTTAAGAGCACCTCTTACCCCATTCCAGTTGACTTTAAAGTCTAACCCTTGCTTGAGCCTAATTGCTTGGATATAGTGTGTGCTAAATGACTTTGTTTGATTGATTGCTTGGTTCATTTGTACATGTTTGCTTGTTTGCCTTTGTGCATTTATCATCATTAATTGTTCATTATTGCATAATCATCATTTCATATCTTTGTGATCCATCTTTGATTGCCCATTGAGGAATCAACAGTAAGTCCATTCATTGGCCATTGTTCCTATGATTTGGAAGGGATTGAGTGTAAGACCATTTCATTTGGCCACTTATGTCCATTGCTTCTGTTTGTTTGTTGTATGTGAGGATGCAATTGTAAGACCATGTTGTTGGCTTTTGTATTCCTATGATCATCTGTTGGAGATTAGAGTAAGTCCAGATAGATTGGCATCTGACATCCATGTTTTGTTTTACTTTGAGGCGATTGGAGTAAGCCCATATATTGGCATCTGGTATCCTTATCTGTTTGGTTCTCTGGAGATTGGTATAAGCCCAGATAGATTGGCATCCGGTATCCACCCTTTTTGTTTTATTTTGCTTTAGGAGGTTGGAATAAGTCCATTTATTGGCATCTGACATCCCTGTTTGTTTTAGGAGACTGGTGTAAATCCATTGATTGGTATCCGGTATCCACCTTTGTTTGTGAGATTGGTATAAGTCCAGCAATTGGCATCCGATATCATTTGTTTTGCTTATTTTATTATTGCTCATTTGCCTATTCCTAAGGACACACTTGAATCATCTTCTATATGATCTCAAGAGGTGAACCTTTTTGAGAAGTTTTACACTCCATTATCCATTCACCCTCTTTGTCCTAAACCTTTTCACATTGTTAACTCAAAACTTTGAACTATTGTGCAAACATCTTCATGTCTTTTCAAATTAGAAACCTGGACCCTAAGTCCTTGATTTTTCAAACTTCACTTTTGATAACACTCCTTTGAATTGAATCTTAATCATACTTTGACCATATTTTGTGAATACTCATAATCAATTAACTTCACTCATTCAATTGTTTTGTGGCTTTGTCCATTCTTGTTAAGTTTTTCATACATTAGCCATAGGTTTCAATTACCATAGTGGTTGATATAAATCTTACCTTATCCTTAGTGAGTTGATTGTAAGTCTCCCATACTTATTATAGGGTTAACCCCTCACTAGTATGTTGAAGCCGTCCTCGCATGGTGGATTGTTGATTCAGACTGAGTTTTCTCCCATTGGTAATGAAAAGCCTTAGTGCTCTTGTTTTAAAATGAACCCACTAATATTTTGGAAATCCTTTAGCCGAACTACGGCGTTTTGATCCTTACCTTTCGTGGAAGGTACGTAGGCAACAGGTTCATCCGTTCAAACACAAAAACAATAAAAATTGTATATTCTCTTCTCATCCCATTCATGTTTGCACAATATGTCATAAACAAATAAATTTTTTATTCAACAAGTGTGAAAAGGGCTCCCTAGGAGTACCTAGGACGTTTTGGGTGCCTAACACCTTCCCATTGCGTAATTAACCCCTTACCCAGATTCTCTGATCTTTTCATTAGTTTTCTATGTGTAAAACTTCTTAGGCTTTTGTTCGCTTTTTAGCCATTCCTTAGGATAAATAAAAGTGCGGTGGCGACTCGATTCTTTGTATGCTTTGCTTTTGATTTAATCAATAAATCATAAAGTGACGAATACACCGCTACAATAACTACCGGTTATTGGGAAGAAAATCGCAAAGAGGAGGAAACCTGTCATCGGTTAGGATGAACATATCAAGGATTAACCCTCTGGGAAATGAAATATTGATTACGACTACCATTTTACTGGGCAGAAAACCAGAACGAGAATATCTGTCATCGGTTAAGATAAACATATCGAGGATATACTCAAAAGAGAAAGAATATCTTTAATCTATTAGGATGAACATATCAAGGATAAACTTCCAGGGTAAATGTGAAAACGAATCCGCTGGGGAGAAATAAGGGAAGTAGATTACTTTTACCGGGTATTGGGCCAAAGTAAAGTACTCATAAAATCGAGAAGAATATTACCATTTACTCAATAACAGACTCTCAGATGATCAAGATATCTATCTAGGCAAGGTCTAGAAAGAAAAGGTCAATCAAAGACTCAACCCAATAAGGATATAACTCAATGGGAGTGGTTCCATCCAGATAATCAACTGGGGAGGAAGATGAAATAATGATCATCCACGAGGAAATAACTCAATGAGGAATGAGAAAGGTTAAAAATTTTCTGCTTAAGGGGCTGACACTCTATAATTGAGGGATGATAGACACGCCAAATCTTCATAGGGGAAAAGGATACCAATATAGTAGAGGATCAGAAAAGAATGAATCACAAAATGCAATAATAATGCAATAATGAAATCTATGAATGTATATGTATATGCATATATGATGATTATGCTGACAGAATAATCACAAGGATATAAATGTCAATGATCTGAATCATCGTTACAACACTCAGCCAATCTCAACGGGATAGAGGCATTGTAGCGGTAAATTCATGACCATTAAGCTATGGATAAACTTAACCTCAATTAAACTAGAGTCACCACCACGCTTTTATTGTTTCCAAAGGAAAAGGGAAAAAGTACGACCAAAACCCAAAGATAAGAAGTTTTCAAAGCAAAACTAATAAAATGCCAGAGATTACAAGTAAGGGGGTTGGTTACATAGGGAAGAATTACAAGTTTTTGGTAAGGGGGTTAGCACCCAAAGTGTCATAGGTACTCCTAGGGAGCCCTTTTCAATGTGTGTATGTGTTTTTGGTATAAAAGATGTTTGAGAAAAATAGAGTGTGGGGATGAGAAAAGAATTCATTAATTATATTTTTGTGTTTCACAAGACCTTCAGACTTGTGCCTACATACCAACATAAAAATGAGGGATTAAACCCTTGTAGTTCGTGGTAACAATTTCAAAATGAGTGAGTTGCTTTTTAACAAAAAAAATAAGTTTAAAGGAGGCACAAAAGGCCTAAAAGAGTTTGAATGAGTGTTAGTTCTTTTTGTCTTTTGAAATTTTAAGTCAAGTATGGTTAAGTTCATTTACGAGTTTGATTAAGAAAAAGAAGTTTAAAAAATGCAATGGCATAAGGCCAAAGTTTCTAATTTGCAATAAAGTCTAAATTTTTAAAATCACAAGCAAAGAAGATTTTGAAAGAGGGGAGAGATTTGAAATTTAAGAAAGGGGAGGAGATGAAGAGACTAACCCTAAGCAAAATTTTAAAAGTTAAGAGTTCAAAAGATCTAACCAATGGGATGTAATCCAATAGACAAGAATGTCATATAGAAACCCAGTTTTCCTCTGGACTTTGAAATCAAGCAATATCAATACAGAAGTAGCAAGATGAAGAACAAGGCATCAAATAAAGATAGCCACATCCAAGCAAGCAACTTCATAGTCTTCTTCTTAGGCTCTCATGTATCAAATGACATACTCCTTGAATGGCTCAGAAATAGGCATTAGACATAGGTTCAACATAACATTTTCATCATGACCATGTATAAGATGAACTCAAAAAGGATCTCAATACTTGCATCAGATGAAAGTTTAATTCACTATGACTTGGCTTCTGAAAAGTTGGCATTGACCAAGTCCTTTTGCATAGGGAGTGTTGCCTAATTCTAAGTCCAAGGCTCAGATCAAATCCAACAGTCCACACAAACATTTTTTAAGAGTTTTTTGTTGTTTATTATGTACTTTAAGGGCCTAAGACCACAAACACAAACAAAATACATAAACAAGTATATAAAATCGCAATATATTCATAATACATGGCTTAAGTGAGCAAAGTAAAAATGACATTAAAATAAACAAGTTAAATGATATGAATAATGGAAAATGATAAAGGGCTTGAATTTAAAATTCCTAAGGTAAATGATTTTAAATTTAAAGTTAGTCAAATGTTAGTTGATTAGATGTTAGTATTGTTTTTTCTTTTCAATTGTTTAAGTCATTCTTTGGAGAACACTCAACCCCCTATTCACAAGCATGGATCTTTGAACCAAGACATCTTCCAAAGGAAGGAAAGAAGACCAAGTTTCCACACCATACCATGATAGGGGGGAGACATATAATCTCACTTACTAGAATGTTATGCTTTTGGGTCAAAATTTAGCGTTTCGTTAAGCAATCGTAATTGGACTTATGTAGAAGTCACAACTATCTGAGGCCGGGCAATAGAAATTTTAGTGTTAATGCATGTTAGAGATATGGTATAATGAACCATACCCCTAAAACATACCACACTTAAAAAGAAAAAGGCAAAAGGATGGACCTAATCTCATCCATACTTGTGTTCGTTTACGAACCAACTAGCCTTAGGGTATAGAGATATCATTGGTCAATGGAATAGATGGGATAGAATGGGATTGAAGATGAAGAGGGAGGGGAAATGAGACGAACACAAATTGGTCATGGGAGGAATTTTATCAAATTAAAATCATTCATTCATTTTGGGAGATGAAATGTACATTTCATCAATCCCCTAAATCCAATGATTTTAATCCAACAAAATCAAATTAACCTTGACCAAGGCCCAAACCCAATAGTCAAACTTCACAAGTCAAATAAAAATAGCTCAACACAAATTATTCACAATCAAATAAATAAAAATCAATTAAAAATGCTTTAAATTAAATTATGTTTGATCAAAAACCTAAAACCTCTTCAAAACACCAAATAAATGGCCAAGAAATTTATCATAGGTCAAACAAGGTCAAAGGACCTTGGAGAAAAAATTTAATTATTTTTGGAAAGTCAAAAGTATTTTTAAACAATTAAAAATGTGCATAGAAAAAATTAAATCATGAAAAATATTAATGGTAACCCAAAAAATAATTTTAATTTAGAAAATGAAAGAGAAAAATATTTGAAATTTTTTGGTGAATGTCCCATGTTTTTTAGATCAATATTAAAATTAATATGGATTAATGAAAATAAAGCAATTAAAATGAAAATTTAGAAAATCAAAAATACGCGGACCATCTGATCTCCCTCATTAATTGTGGTGGCAGATAAAATGGTCCAAAGCCCACGCTCCATGTGATCTCTAGTCAACTGTGCAGCACACGTGGTAATCAAAACCAACGCTCAAGATTAAAACATTTTGAATGGATCATGTGGTTCAGAGACTTGCCGACACATCGCCGAAGCCAGAGCTTCAATCTTCTTCTCCGGTGGATCTCACCGGACTGGTCCACCTTCAACCATCATCAAAATGAAAAAGCAAGATATGGATTTAAAGAAAAAATGCTCAGGTGCTCGAATTTGGCCTCAATTTGGTCTAACTCCAAGTATATAGGAAGATACAAGGAGTTGAATTTTGAGGATCATGATCTGAGTTGCTTCGATTTGACCTCTAAGCAACTAAATCTTGTTTCCTACATTGGTAGGACTTTAGACAACCAAAAATCAACAAGAATAGTGAAGTAATAAGAGAGAATCGAAGAGTGGAAAAATCTGGAAAATCACCTTCAATGGAGCTTCAGATTGGCATAATGTTGCACTCAATTATGTTTGGCCTTGCTTCAGATGCTTGATGGAATCAAAATGGATCAAGGAAAGGTATGGACTCTTGATTTTTCAATCTCAAAACAATTGGAGATTTCAAACTCGATTTTCAAATAAAATTTTCAAGTCTATCCTTTAACGGTGAGGGTTTAGGGTTCCTGAATCAAAGCTTGCGCCTGAGATACCTATTTCTGAGCAAGAGAGCTTCTATTTATAGGCCAATGAGACTGATATTTGCACACTTCTATTTTTGTCAAAACATAAAAATCTCTCTTGCATGCTTGCATGGACGTGTGATAGGCCCATCAAGTGATGCACTTAGGTCCAAAATTGAGTGTAAGCCATGCTGAAATCATGTTGTCAAGCCATTCCTGTATGAAAAGTGGAACTTGATATTATCCAAATGGTCCTTCACCTTTAACCCATATGCAAGTCATTCATCCTTTTACAAATGATATGATTTTGGAATTTTTGGAAAGGTTAGATCAAGAGGAACAACTTTCATGTTGAATACTTTTTCATTTGAAGCTTGGATCATGATGAATTTTAAGGTGAAAGTTTGGAAAATCAAACATATCAAAAAAAATTCTAAGTTCCAAGCCATATGTTCACTTCTTCCACCTTGAATATCTATTTCTATGGGCTTCAAATGAGAAAAGTTCCTTCATTAAAGTTGTAGATCTTCCAAATCCCTTAAAATTGGTCACTTATTTGACCTATAAATGACCTATAATGTTTCCTCTTGGCACATGCCTTTGCAAGTTGAATTTGCACTTCCTCCAAACATCAAAGTTGAAGTATACATGTTGAATTTGATCATGAAATTTTAATTGCTTTCATCTCATACAAAATGCGCAAGTTATGATCTTGGGAAGTTGACCTCCAAATTAGGGTTTAAACAAAATGACCTATAATTTTTCACCATAAAAATGAATTTCCATCAAAAAATAGCTCTTGAGTTCAACATAAAAGTTTTTTGGAATGTCATTTAGAGTAACTTTTATCTTGGAATCATTTTCATATGATAAAAATGGTAGGAGATAGGGTCTAGGGAACCCAGATTTTGACCAGTTGAATTCCTCTAGTCAACCAACATGAACCAACTTGCTAGCTTGATATTCTATTGACTTTTGGGACTCATGGAGGGCCATATATGCATAAGATGACGAAATGTGAAGTATACCTTTAAATATTTGACCAATTGGTGAAGAAACTTGTTGAAGAAGTCACACAAGATACACATATGAATTAGGGCTTCCAAGGCAAACAAGCTTCAAACTCTTGATGATTTCTTGATCAAAATAACATGTGAAGATCATGGGGATACATATATGATACTTAGATCCATAGTAAACCATTTCTTGATTGAGCTCCTTGCATTAAGGGTGTTGAACCTTAGATATGAGCTTGATAGATCAAAGGTAAGCATACACACTACCTACAAAAGCAGTTAAACTATACAATGACATATTTTTGGTATTTTGGTTAGTAAATAAAGAAAAATTAAGTATGATACAATAAAATGTGCTTGGTGATCTCTCCCAATGCAAATCCAATGCATGAGGGGTAAGAAGGAGGCCTTGCTTCAGATGCTTGATGGAATCAAAATGGATCAAGGAAAGGTATGGACTCTTGATTTTTCAATCTCAAAACAATTGGAGATTTCAAACTCGATTTTCAAAGAAAATCATCAAGCCTATCCTTTAACGGTGAGGGTTTAGGGTTGCTGAATCAAAGCTTGCGCCTGAGATACCTATTTCTGAGCAGGAGAGCTTCTTTTTATAGGCCAGTGAGACTGATATTTGCACACTTCTATTTTTGGCAAAACATAAAAATCTCTCTTGCATGCTTGCATGGACGTGTGATAGGCCCATCAAGTGATGCACTTAGGTCCAAAATTGAGTGTAAGCCATGCTGAAATCATGTTGTCAAGCCATTCGTGTATGAAAAGTGGAACTTGATATTATCCAAATGGTCCTTCACCTTTAACCCATATGCAAGTCATTCATCATTTTCCAAATGATATGATTTTGGAATTTTTGGAAAGGTTAGATCAAGAGGAACAAGTTTCATGTTGAATACTTTTTCTTTTGAAGCTTGGATCATGATGAATTTTAAGGTGGAAGTTTGAAAAATCAAACATATCAAAAAATATTTTAAGTTCCAAGCCATATGTTCACTTCTTCCACCTTGAATATCTATTTCTATGGGCTTCAAATGAGAAAAGTTCCCTCATTAAAGTTGTAGATCTTCCAAATCCCTTAAAATTGGTCACTTATTTGACCTATAAATGACCTATAATGTTTCCTCTTGGCACATGCCTTTGCAAGTTGAATTTGCACTTCCTCCAAACATCAAAGTTGAAGTAGACATCTTGAATTTGTTCATGAAATTTTAATTGCTTTCATCTCATACAAAATGTGCAAGTTATGATCTTGGGAAGTTGACCTCCAAATTAGGGTTTAAACAAAATGACCTATAATTTTTCACCATAAAAATGAATTTCCATCAAAAAATAGCTCTTGAGTTCAACATAAAAGTTGTTTGGAATGTCATTTAGAGTAACTTTTATCTTGGAATCATTTTCATATGATAAAAATGGTAGGAGATAGGGTCTAGGGAACCCCGATTTTGACCAGTTGAATTCCTCTAGTCAACCAACATGAACCAACTTGCTAGCTTGATATTCTATTGACTTTTGGGACTCATGGAGGGCCATATATGCATAAGATGACGAAATGTGAAGTATACCTTTAAATATTTGACCAATTGGTGAAGAAACTTGTTGAAGAAGTCACACAAGATACACATATGAATTAGGGCTTCCAAGGCAAACAAGCTTCAAACTCTTGATGATTTCTTGATCAAAATAACATGTGAAGATCATGGGGATACATATATGATACTTAGATCCATAGTAAACCATTTCTTGATTGAGCTCCTTGCATTAAGGGTGTTGAACCTTAGATATGAGCTTGATAGATCAAAGGTAAGCATACACACTACCTACAAAAGCAGTTAAACTATACAATGACATATTTTTGGTATTTTGGTTAGTAAATAAAGAAAAATTAAGTATGATACAATAAAATGTGCTTGGTGATCTCTCCCAATGCAAATCCAATGCATGAGGGGTAAGAAGGAGGCCTTGCTTCAGATGCTTGATGGAATCAAAATGGATCAAGGAAAGGTATGGACTCTTGATTTTTCAATCTCAAAACAATTGGAGATTTCAAACTCGATTTTCAAAGAAAATCATCAAGCCTATCCTTTAACGGTGAGGGTTTAGGGTTGCTGAATCAAAGCTTGCGCCTGAGATACCTATTTCTGAGCAGGAGAGCTTCTTTTTATAGGCCAATGAGACTGATATTTGCACACTTCTATTTTTGGCAAAACATAAAAATCTCTCTTGCATGCTTGCATGGACGTGTGATAGGCCCATCAAGTGATGCACTTAGGTCCAAAATTGAGTGTAAGCCATGCTGAAATCATGTTGTCAAGCCATTCGTGTATGAAAAGTGGAACTTGATATTATCCAAATGGTCCTTCACCTTTAACCCATATGCAAGTCATTCATCCTTTTCCAAATGATATGATTTTGGAATTTTTGGAAAGGTTAGATCAAGAGGAACAAGTTTCATGTTGAATACTTTTTCTTTTGAAGCTTGGATCATGATGAATTTTAAGGTGGAAGTTTGAAAAATCAAACATATCAAAAAATATTTTAAGTTCCAAGCCATATGTTCACTTCTTCCACCTTGAATATCTATTTCTATGGGCTTCAAATGAGAAAAGTTCCCTCATTAAAGTTGTAGATCTTCCAAATCCCTTAAAATTGGTCACTTATTTGACCTATAAATGACCTATAATGTTTCCTCTTGGCACATGCCTTTGCAAGTTGAATTTGCACTTCCTCCAAACATCAAAGTTGAAGTAGACATCTTGAATTTGTTCATGAAATTTTAATTGCTTTCATCTCATACAAAATGTGCAAGTTATGATCTTGGGAAGTTGACCTCCAAATTAGGGTTTAAACAAAATGACCTATAATTTTTCACCATAAAAATGAATTTCCATCAAAAAATAGCTCTTGAGTTCAACATAAAAGTTGTTTGGAATGTCATTTAGAGTAACTTTTATCTTGGAATCATTTTCATATGATAAAAATGGTAGGAGATAGGGTCTAGGGAACCCCGATTTTGACCAGTTGAATTCCTCTAGTCAACCAACATGAACCAACTTGCTAGCTTGATATTCTATTGACTTTTGGGACTCATGGAGGGCCATATATGCATAAGATGACGAAATGTGAAGTATACCTTTAAATATTTGACCAATTGGTGAAGAAACTTGTTGAAGAAGTCACACAAGATACACATATGAATTAGGGCTTCCAAGGCAAACAAGCTTCAAACTCTTGATGATTTCTTGATCAAAATAACATGTGAAGATCATGGGGATACATATATGATACTTAGATCCATAGTAAACCATTTCTTGATTGAGCTCCTTGCATTAAGGGTGTTGAACCTTAGATATGATCTTGATAGATCAAAGGTAAGCATACACACTACCTACAAAAGCAGTTAAACTATACAATGACATATTTTTGGTATTTTGGTTAGTATATAAAGAAAAATGAAGTATTATACAATAAAATGTGCTTGGTGATCTCTCCCAATGCAAATCCAATGCATGAGGGGTAAGAAGGAGGCCTTGCTTCAGATGCTTGATGGAATCAAAATGGATCAAGGAAAGGTATGGACTCTTGATTTTTCAATCTTAAAACAATTGGAGATTTCAAACTCTATTTTCAAAGAAAATCTTCAAGCCTATCCTTTAACGGTGAGGGTTTAGGATTGCTGAATCAAAGCTTGCGCCTGAGATACCTATTTCTGAGCAAGAGAGCTTCTATTTTTGGCCAATGAGACTGATATTTGCACACTTCTATTTGTGGCAAAACATAAAAATCTCTCTTGCATGCTTGCATGGACGTGTGATAGGCCCATCAAGTGATGCACTTAGGTCCAAAATTGAGTGTAAGCCATGCTGAAATCATGTTGTCAAGCCATTCGTGTATGAAAAGTGGAACTTGATATTATCCAAATGGTCCTTCACCTTTAACCCATATGCAAGTCATTCATCCTTTTCCAAATGATATGATTTTGGAATTTTTGGAAAGGTTAGATCAAGAGGAACAACTTTCATGTTGAATACTTTTTCATTTGAAGCTTGGATCATGATGAATTTTAAGGTGGAATTTTGGAAAATCAAACATATCAAAAAAAAATCTAAGTTCCAAGCCATATATTCACTTCTTCCACCTTGAATATCTATTTCTATGGGCTTCAAATGAGAAAATTTCCTTCATTAAAGTTGTAGATCTTCCAAATCCCTTAAAATTGGTCACTTATTTGACCTATAAATGACCTATAATGTTTCCTCTTGGCACATGCCTTTGCAAGTTGAATTTGCACTTCCTCCAAACATCAAAGTTGAAGTAGACATCTTGAATTTGATCATGAAACTTTAATTGCTTTCATCTCATACAAAATGTGCAAGTTATGATCTTGGGAAGTTGACCTCCAAATTAGGGTTTAAACAAAATGACCTATAATTTTTCACCATAAAAATGAATTTCCATCAAAAAATAGCTCTTGAGTTCAACATAAAAGTTGTTTGGAATGTCATTTAGAGTAACTTTTATCTTGGAATCATTTTCATATGATAAAAATGGTAGGAGATAGGGTCTAGGGAACCCCGGTTTTGACCAGTTGAATTCCTCTAGTCAACCAACATGAACCAACTTGCTAGCTTGATATTCTATTGACTTTTGGGATTCATGGAGGGCCATATATGCATAAGATGACGAAATGTGAAGTATACCTTTAAATATTTGACCAATTGGTGAAGAAACTTGTTGAAGAAGTCACACAAGATACACATATGAATTAGGGCTTCCAAGGCAAACAAGCTTCAAACTCTTGATGATTTCTTGATCAAAATAACATGTGAAGATCATGGGGATACATATATGATACTTAGATCCATAGTAAACCATTTCTTGATTGAGCTCCTTGCATTAAGGGTGTTGAACCTTAGATATGAGCTTGATAGATCAAAGGTAAGCATACACACTACCTACAAAAGCAGTTAAACTATACAATGACATATTTTTGGTATTTTGGTTAGTAAATAAAGAAAAATGAAGTATGATACAATAAAATGTGCTTGGTGATCTCTCCCAATGCAAATCCAATGCATGAGGGGTAAGAAGGAGGCCTTGCTTCAGATGCTTGATGGAATCAAAATGGATCAAGGAAAGGTATGGACTCTTGATTTTTCAATCTCAAAACAATTGGAGATTTCAAACTCGATTTTCAAAGAAAATCTTCAAGCCTATCCTTTAACGGTGAGGGTTTAGGGTTGCTGAATCAAAGCTTGCGCCTGAGATACCTATTTCTGAGCAAGAGAGCTTCTATTTTTGGCCAATGAGACTGATATTTGCACACTTCTATTTGTGGCAAAACATAAAAATCTCTCTTGCATGCTTGCATGGACGTGTGATAGGCCCATCAAGTGATGCACTTAGGTCCAAAATTGAGTGTAAGCCATGCTGAAATCATGTTGTCAAGCCATTCGTGTATGAAAAGTGGAACTTGATATTATCCAAATGGTCCTTCACCTTTAACCCATATGCAAGTCATTCATCCTTTTCCAAATGATATGATTTTGGAATTTTTGGAAAGGTTAGATCAAGAGGAACAACTTTCATGTTGAATACTTTTTCATTTGAAGCTTGGATCATGATGAATTTTAAGGTGGAAGTTTGGAAAATCAAACATATCAAAAAATATTCTAAGTTCCAAGCCATATATTCACTTCTTCCACCTTGAATATCTATTTCTATGGGCTTCAAATGAGAAAATTTCCTTCATTAAAGTTGTAGATCTTCCAAATCCCTTAAAATTGGTCACTTATTTGACCTATAAATGACCTATAATGTTTCCTCTTGGCACATGCCTTTGCAAGTTGAATTTGCACTTCCTCCAAACATCAAAGTTGAAGTAGACATCTTGAATTTGATCATGAAACTTTAATTGCTTTCATCTCATACAAAATGTGCAAGTTATGATCTTGGGAAGTTGACCTCCAAATTAGGGTTTAAACAAAATGACCTATAATTTTTCACCATAAAAATGAATTTCCATCAAAAAATAGCTCTTGAGTTCAACATAAAAGTTGTTTGGAATGTCATTTAGAGTAACTTTTATCTTGGAATCATTTTCATATGATAAAAATGGTAGGAGATAGGGTCTAGGGAACCCCGATTTTGACTAGTTGAATTCCTCTAGTCAACCAACATGCACCAACTTGCTAGCTTGATATTCTATTGACTTTTGGGACTCATGGAGGGCCATATATGCATAAGATGACGAAATGTGAAGTATACCTTTAAATATTTGACCAATTGGTGAAGAAACTTGTTGAAGAAGTCACACAAGATACACATATGAATTAGGGCTTCCAAGGCAAACAAGCTTCAAACTCTTGATGATTTCTTGATCAAAATAACATGTGAAGATCATGGGGATACATATATGATACTTAGATCCATAGTAAACCATTTCTTGATTGAGCTCCTTGCATTAAGGGTGTTGAACCTTAGATATGAGCTTGATAGATCAAAGGTAAGGATACACACTACCTACAAAAGCAGTTAAACTATACAATGACATATTTTTGGTATTTTGGTTAGTAAATAAAGAAAAATGAAGTATGATACAATAAAATGTGCTTGGTGATCTCTCCCAATGCAAATCCAATGCATGAGAGGTAAGAAGGAGGCCTTGCTTCAGATGCTTGATGGAATCAAAATGGATCAAGGAAAGGTATGGACTCTTGATTTTTCAATCTCAAAACAATCGGAGATTTCAAACTCGATTTTCAAAGAAAATCTTCAAGCCTATCCTTTAACGGTGAGGGTTTAGGGTTGCTGAATCAAAGCTTGCGACTGAGATACCTATTTCTGAGCAAGAGAGCTTCTATTTATAGGCCAATGAGACTGATATTTGCACACTTCTATTTTTGGCAAAACATAAAAATCTCTCTTGCATGCTTGCATGGACGTGTGATAGGCCCATCAAGTGATGCACTTAGGTCCAAAATTGAGTGTAAGCCATGCTGAAATCATGTTGTCAAGCCATTCGTGTATGAAAAGTGGAACTTGATATTATCCAAATGGTCCTTCACCTTTAACCCATATGCAAGTCATTCATCCTTTTCCAAATGATATGATTTTGGAATTTTTGGAAAGGTTAGATCAAGAGGAACAACTTTCATGTTGAATACTTTTTCATTTGAAGCTTGGATCATGATGAATTTTAAGGTGGAAGTTTGGAAAATCAAACATATCAAAAAATATTTTAAGTTCCAAGCCATATATTCACTTCTTCCACCTTGAATATCTATTTCTATGGGCTTCAAATGAGAAAAGTTCCTTCATTAAAGTTGTAGATCTTCCAAATCCCTTAAAATTGGTCACTTATTTGACCTATAAATGACCTATAATGTTTCCTCTTGGCACATGCCTTTGCAAGTTGAATTTGCACTTCCTCCAAACATCAAAGTTGAAGTAGACATCTTGAATTTGATCATGAAACTTTAATTGCTTTCATCTCATACAAAATGTGCAAGTTATGATCTTGGGAAGTTGACCTCCAAATTAGGGTTTAAACAAAATGACCTATAATTTTTCACCATAAAAATGAATTTCCATCAAAAAATAGCTCTTGAGTTCAACATAAAAGTTGTTTGGAATGTCATTTAGAGTAACTTTTATCTTGGAATCATTTTCATATGATAAAAATGGTAGGAGATAGGGTCTAGGGAACCCCGGTTTTGACGAGTTGAATTCCTCTAGTCAACCAACATGAACCAACTTGCTAGCTTGATATTCTATTGACTTTTGGGACTCATGGAGGGCCATATATGCATAAGATGACGAAATGTGAAGTATACCTTTAAATATTTGACCAATTGGTGAAGAAACTTGTTGAAGAAGTCACACAAGATACACATATGAATTAGGGCTTCCAAGGCAAACAAGCTTCAAACTCTTGATGATTTCTTGATCAAAATAACATGTGAAGATCATGGGGATACATATATGATACTTAGATCCATAGTAAACCATTTCTTGATTGAGCTCCTTGCATTAAGGGTGTTGAACCTTAGATATGAGCTTGATAGATCAAAGGTAAGGATACACACTACCTACAAAAGCAGTTAAACTATACAATGACATATTTTTGGTATTTTGGTTAGTAAATAAAGAAAAATGAAGTATGATACAATAAAATGTGCTTGGTGATCTCTCCCAATGCAAATCCAATGCATGAGAGGTAAGAAGGAGGCCTTGCTTCAGATGCTTGATGGAATCAAAATGGATCAAGGAAAGGTATGGACTCTTGATTTTTCAATCTCAAAACAATTGGAGATTTCAAACTCGATTTTCAAAGAAAATATTCAAGCCTATCCTTTAACGGTGAGGGTTTAGGGTTGCTGAATCAAAGCTTGCGCCTGAGATACCTATTTCTGAGCAAGAGAGCTTCTATTTATAGGCCAATGAGACTGATATTTGCACACTTCTATTTTTGGCAAAACATAAAAATCTCTCTTGCATGCTTGCATGGACGTGTGATAGGCCCATCAAGTGATGCACTTAGGTCCAAAATTGAGTGTAAGCCATGCTGAAATCATGTTGTCAAGCCATTCGTGTATGAAAAGTGGAACTTGATATTATCCAAATGGTCCTTCACCTTTAACCCATATGCAAGTCATTCATCCTTTTCCAAATGATATGATTTTGGAATTTTTGGAAAGGTTAGATCAAGAGGAACAACTTTCATGTTGAATACTTTTTCATTTGAAGCTTGGATCATGATGAATTTTAAGGTGGAAGTTTGGAAAATCAAACATATCAAAAAATATTTTAAGTTCCAAGCCATATATTCACTTCTTCCACCTTGAATATCTATTTCTATGGGCTTCAAATGAGAAAAGTTCCTTCATTAAAGTTGTAGATCTTCCAAATCCCTTAAAATTGGTCACTTATTTGACCTATAAATGACCTATAATGTTTCCTCTTGGCACATGCCTTTGCAAGTTGAATTTGCACTTCCTCCAAACATCAAAGTTGAAGTAGACATCTTGAATTTGATCATGAAACTTTAATTGCTTTCATCTCATACAAAATGTGCAAGTTATGATCTTGGGAAGTTGACCTCCAAATTAGGGTTTAAACAAAATGACCTATAATTTTTCACCATAAAAATGAATTTCCATCAAAAAATAGCTCTTGAGTTCAACATAAAAGTTGTTTGGAATGTCATTTAGAGTAACTTTTATCTTGGAATCATTTTCATATGATAAAAATGGTAGGAGATAGGGTCTAGGGAACCCCGGTTTTGACGAGTTGAATTCCTCTAGTCAACCAACATGAACCAACTTGCTAGCTTGATATTCTATTGACTTTTGGGACTCATGGAGGGCCATATATGCATAAGATGACGAAATGTGAAGTATACCTTTAAATATTTGACCAATTGGTGAAGAAACTTGTTGAAGAAGTCACACAAGATACACATATGAATTAGGGCTTCCAAGGCAAACAAGCTTCAAACTCTTGATGATTTCTTGATCAAAATAACATGTGAAGATCATGGGGATACATATATGATACTTAGATCCATAGTAAACCATTTCTTGATTGAGCTCCTTGCATTAAGGGTGTTGAACCTTAGATATGAGCTTGATAGATCAAAGGTAAGCATACACACTACCTACAAAAGCAGTTAAACTATACAATGACATATTTTTGGTATTTTGGTTAGTAAATAAAGAAAAATGAAGTATGATACAATAAAATGTGCTTGGTGATCTCTCCCAATGCAAATCCAATGCATGAGGGATAAGAAGGAGGCCTTGCTTCAGATGCTTGATGGAATCAAAATGGATCAAGGAAAGGTATGGACTCTTGATTTTTCAATCTCAAAACAATTGGAGATTTCAAACTCGATTTTCAAAGAAAATCTTCAAGCCTATCCTTTAACGGTGAGGGTTTAGGGTTGCTGAATCAAAGCTTGCGCCTGAGATACCTATTTCTGAGCAAGAGAGCTTCTATTTATAGGCCAATGAGACTGATATTTGCACACTTCTATTTTTGGCAAAACATAAAAATCTCTCTTGCATGCTTGCATGGACGTGTGATAGGCCCATCAAGTGATGCACTTAGGTCCAAAATTGAGTGTAAGCCATGCTGAAATCATGTTGTCAAGCCATTCGTGTATGAAAAGTGGAACTTGATATTATCCAAATGGTCCTTCACCTTTAACCCATATGCAAGTCATTCATCCTTTTCCAAATGATATGATTTTGGAATTTTTGGAAAGGTTAGATCAAGAGGAACAACTTTCATGTTGAATACTTTTTCATTTGAAGCTTGGATCATGATGAATTTTAAGGTGGAAGTTTGGAAAATCAAACATATCAAAAAATATTTTAAGTTCCAAGCCATATATTCACTTCTTCCACCTTGAATATCTATTTCTATGGGCTTCAAATGAGAAAAGTTCCTTCATTAAAGTTGTAGATCTTCCAAATCCCTTAAAATTGGTCACTTATTTGACCTATAAATGACCTATAATGTTTCCTCTTGGCACATGCCTTTGCAAGTTGAATTTGCACTTCCTCCAAACATCAAAGTTGAAGTAGACATCTTGAATTTGATCATGAAACTTTAATTGCTTTCATCTCATACAAAATGTCCAAGTTATGACCTTGGGAAGTTGACCTCCAAATTAGGGTTTAAACAAAATGACCTATAATTTTTCACCATAAAAATGAATTTCCATCAAAAAATAGCTCTTGAGTTCAACATAAAAGTTGTTTGGAATGTCATTTAGAGTAACTTTTATCTTGGAATCATTTTCATATGATAAAAATGGTAGGAGATAGGGTCTAGGGAACCCCGGTTTTGACGAGTTGAATTCCTCTAGTCAACCAACATGAACCAACTTGCTAGCTTGATATTCTATTGACTTTTGGGACTCATGGAGGGCCATATATGCATAAGATGACGAAATGTGAAGTATACCTTTAAATATTTGACCAATTGGTGAAGAAACTTGTTGAAGAAGTCACACAAGATACACATATGAATTAGGGCTTCCAAGGCAAACAAGCTTCAAACTCTTGATGATTTCTTGATCAAAATAACATGTGAAGATCATGGGGATACATATATGATACTTAGATCCATAGTAAACCATTTCTTGATTAAGCTCCTTGCATTAAGGGTGTTGAACCTTAGATATGAGCTTGATAGATCAAAGGTAAGCATACACACTACCTACAAAAGCAGTTAAACTATACAATGACATATTTTTGGTATTTTGGTTAGTAAATAAAGAAAAATGAAGTATGATACAATAAAATGTGCTTGGTGATCTCTCCCAATGCAAATCCAATGCATGAGGGATAAGAAGGAGGCCTTGCTTCAGATGCTTGATGGAATCGAAATGGATCAAGGAAAGGTATGGACTCTTGATTTTTCAATCTCAAAACAATTGGAGATTTCAAACTCGATTTTCAAAGAAAATCTTCAAGCCTATCCTTTAACGGTGAGGGTTTAGGGTTGCTGAATCAAAGCTTGCGCCTGAGATACCTATTTCTGAGCAAGAGAGCTTCTATTTATAGGCCAATGAGACTGATATTTGCACACTTCTATTTTTGGCAAAACATAAAAATCTCTCTTGCATGCTTGCATGGACGTGTGATAGGCCCATCAAGTGATGCACTTAGATCCAAAATTGAGTGTAAGCCATGCTGAAATCATGTTGTCAAGCCATTCGTGTATGAAAAGTGGAACTTGATATTATCCAAATGGTCCTTCACCTTTAACCCATATGCAAGTCATTCATCCTTTTCCAAATGATATGATTTTGGAATTTTTGGAAAGGTTAGATCAAGAGGAACAACTTTCATGTTGAATACTTTTTCATTTGAAGCTTGGATCATGATGAATTTTAAGGTGGAAGTTTGGAAAATCAAACATATCAAAAAATATTCTAAGTTCCAAGCCATATATTCACTTCTTCCACCTTGAATATCTATTTCTATGGGCTTCAAATGAGAAAAGTTCCTTCATTAAAGTTGTAGATCTTCCAAATCCCTTAAAATTGGTCACTTATTTGACCTATAAATGACCTATAATGTTTCCTCTTGGCACATGCCTTTGCAAGTTGAATTTGCACTTCCTCCAAACATCAAAGTTGAAGTAGACATCTTGAATTTGATCATGAAACTTTAATTGCTTTCATCTCATACAAAATGTGCAAGTTATGATCTTGGGAAGTTGACCTCCAAATTAGGGTTTAAACAAAATGACCTATAATTTTTCACCATAAAAATGAATTTCCATCAAAAAATAGCTCTTGAGTTCAACATAAAAGTTGTTTGGAATGTCATTTAGAGTAACTTTTATCTTGGAATCATTTTCATATGATAAAAATGGTAGGAGATAGGGTCTAGGGAACCCCGGTTTTGACGAGTTGAATTCCTCTAGTCAACCAACATGAACCAACTTGCTAGCTTGATATTCTATTGACTTTTGGGACTCATGGAGGGCCATATATGCATAAGATGACGAAATGTGAAGTATACCTTTAAATATTTGACCAATTGGTGAAGAAACTTGTTGAAGAAGTCACACAAGATACACATATGAATTAGGGCTTCCAAGGCAAACAAGCTTCAAACTCTTGATGATTTCTTGATCAAAATAACATGTGAAGATCATGGGGATACATATATGATACTTAGATCCATAGTAAACCATTTCTTGATTAAGCTCCTTGCATTAAGGGTGTTGAACCTTAGATATGAGCTTGATAGATCAAAGGTAAGCATACACACTACCTACAAAAGCAGTTAAACTATACAATGACATATTTTTGGTATTTTGGTTAGTAAATAAAGAAAAATGAGTATGATACAATAAAATGTGCTTGGTGATCTCTCCCAATGCAAATCCAATGCATGAGGGATAAGAAGGAGGCCTTGCTTCAGATGCTTGATGGAATCGAAATGGATCAAGGAAAGGTATGGACTCTTGATTTTTCAATCTCAAAACAATTGGAGATTTCAAACTCGATTTTCAAAGAAAATCTTCAAGCCTATCCTTTAACGGTGAGGGTTTAGGGTTGCTGAATCAAAGCTTGCGCCTGAGATACCTATTTCTGAGCAAGAGAGCTTCTATTTATAGGCCAATGAGACTGATATTTGCACACTTCTATTTTTGGCAAAACATAAAAATCTCTCTTGCATGCTTGCATGGACGTGTGATAGGCCCATCAAGTGATGCACTTAGATCCAAAATTGAGTGTAAGCCATGCTGAAATCATGTTGTCAAGCCATTCGTGTATGAAAAGTGGAACTTGATATTATCCAAATGGTCCTTCACCTTTAACCCATATGCAAGTCATTCATCCTTTTCCAAATGATATGATTTTGGAATTTTTGGAAAGGTTAGATCAAGAGGAACAACTTTCATGTTGAATACTTTTTCATTTGAAGCTTGGATCATGATGAATTTTAAGGTGGAAGTTTGGAAAATCAAACATATCAAAAAATATTCTAAGTTCCAAGCCATATATTCACTTCTTCCACCTTGAATATCTATTTCTATGGGCTTCAAATGAGAAAAGTTCCTTCATTAAAGTTGTAGATCTTCCAAATCCCTTAAAATTGGTCACTTATTTGACCTATAAATGACCTATAATGTTTCCTCTTGGCACATGCCTTTGCAAGTTGAATTTGCACTTCCTCCAAACATCAAAGTTGAAGTAGACATCTTGAATTTGATCATGAAACTTTAATTGCTTTCATCTCATACAAAATGTGCAAGTTATGATCTTGGAAGTTGACCTCCAAATTAGGGTTTAAACAAAATGACCTATAATTTTTCACCATAAAAATGAATTTCCATCAAAAAATAGCTCTTGAGTTCAACATAAAAGTTGTTTGGAATGTCATTTAGAGTAACTTTTATCTTGGAATCATTTTCATATGATAAAAATGGTAGGAGATAGGGTCTAGGGAACCCCGGTTTTGACGAGTTGAATTCCTCTAGTCAACCAACATGAACCAACTTGCTAGCTTGATATTCTATTGACTTTTGGGACTCATGGAGGGCCATATATGCATAAGATGACGAAATGTGAAGTATACCTTTAAATATTTGACCAATTGGTGAAGAAACTTGTTGAAGAAGTCACACAAGATACACATATGAATTAGGGCTTCCAAGGCAAACAAGCTTCAAACTCTTGATGATTTCTTGATCAAAATAACATGTGAAGATCATGGGGATACATATATGATACTTAGATCCATAGTAAACCATTTCTTGATTAAGCTCCTTGCATTAAGGGTGTTGAACCTTAGATATGAGCTTGATAGATCAAAGGTAAGCATACACACTACCTACAAAAGCAGTTAAACTATACAATGACATATTTTTGGTATTTTGGTTAGTAAATAAAGAAAAATGAGGTATGATACAATAAAATGTGCTTGGTGATCTCTCCCAATGCAAATCCAATGCATGAGGGATAAGAAGGAGGCCTTGCTTCAGATGCTTGATGGAATCGAAATGGATCAAGGAAAGGTATGGACTCTTGATTTTTCAATCTCAAAACAATTGGAGATTTCAAACTCGATTTTCAAAGAAAATCTTCAAGCCTATCCTTTAACGGTGAGGGTTTAGGGTTGCTGAATCAAAGCTTGCGCCTGAGATACCTATTTCTGAGCAAGAGAGCTTCTATTTATAGGCCAATGAGACTGATATTTGCACACTTCTATTTTTGGCAAAACATAAAAATCTCTCTTGCATGCTTGCATGGACGTGTGATAGGCCCATCAAGTGATGCACTTAGATCCAAAATTGAGTGTAAGCCATGCTGAAATCATGTTGTCAAGCCATTCGTGTATGAAAAGTGGAACTTGATATTATCCAAATGGTCCTTCACCTTTAACCCATATGCAAGTCATTCATCCTTTTCCAAATGATATGATTTTGGAATTTTTGGAAAGGTTAGATCAAGAGGAACAACTTTCATGTTGAATACTTTTTCATTTGAAGCTTGGATCATGATGAATTTTAAGGTGGAAGTTTGGAAAATCAAACATATCAAAAAATATTCTAAGTTCCAAGCCATATATTCACTTCTTCCACCTTGAATATCTATTTCTATGGGCTTCAAATGAGAAAAGTTCCTTCATTAAAGTTGTAGATCTTCCAAATCCCTTAAAATTGGTCACTTATTTGACCTATAAATGACCTATAATGTTTCCTCTTGGCACATGCCTTTGCAAGTTGAATTTGCACTTCCTCCAAACATCAAAGTTGAAGTAGACATCTTGAATTTGATCATGAAACTTTAATTGCTTTCATCTCATACAAAATGTGCAAGTTATGATCTTGGAAGTTGACCTCCAAATTAGGGTTTAAACAAAATGACCTATAATTTTTCACCATAAAAATGAATTTCCATCAAAAAATAGCTCTTGAGTTCAACATAAAAGTTGTTTGGAATGTCATTTAGAGTAACTTTTATCTTGGAATCATTTTCATATGATAAAAATGGTAGGAGATAGGGTCTAGGGAACCCCGGTTTTGACGAGTTGAATTCCTCTAGTCAACCAACATGAACCAACTTGCTAGCTTGATATTCTATTGACTTTTGGGACTCATGGAGGGCCATATATGCATAAGATGACGAAATGTGAAGTATACCTTTAAATATTTGACCAATTGGTGAAGAAACTTGTTGAAGAAGTCACACAAGATACACATATGAATTAGGGCTTCCAAGGCAAACAAGCTTCAAACTCTTGATGATTTCTTGATCAAAATAACATGTGAAGATCATGGGGATACATATATGATACTTAGATCCATAGTAAACCATTTCTTGATTAAGCTCCTTGCATTAAGGGTGTTGAACCTTAGATATGAGCTTGATAGATCAAAGGTAAGCATACACACTACCTACAAAAGCAGTTAAACTATACAATGACATATTTTTGGTATTTTGGTTAGTAAATAAAGAAAAATGAGGTATGATACAATAAAATGTGCTTGGTGATCTCTCCCAATGCAAATCCAATGCATGAGGGATAAGAAGGAGGCCTTGCTTCAGATGCTTGATGGAATCGAAATGGATCAAGGAAAGGTATGGACTCTTGATTTTTCAATCTCAAAACAATTGGAGATTTCAAACTCGATTTTCAAAGAAAATCTTCAAGCCTATCCTTTAACGGTGAGGGTTTAGGGTTGCTGAATCAAAGCTTGCGCCTGAGATACCTATTTCTGAGCAAGAGAGCTTCTATTTATAGGCCAATGAGACTGATATTTGCACACTTCTATTTTTGGCAAAACATAAAAATCTCTCTTGCATGCTTGCATGGACGTGTGATAGGCCCATCAAGTGATGCACTTAGATCCAAAATTGAGTGTAAGCCATGCTGAAATCATGTTGTCAAGCCATTCGTGTATGAAAAGTGGAACTTGATATTATCCAAATGGTCCTTCACCTTTAACCCATATGCAAGTCATTCATCCTTTTCCAAATGATATGATTTTGGAATTTTTGGAAAGGTTAGATCAAGAGGAACAACTTTCATGTTGAATACTTTTTCATTTGAAGCTTGGATCATGATGAATTTTAAGGTGGAAGTTTGGAAAATCAAACATATCAAAAAATATTCTAAGTTCCAAGCCATATATTCACTTCTTCCACCTTGAATATCTATTTCTATGGGCTTCAAATGAGAAAAGTTCCTTCATTAAAGTTGTAGATCTTCCAAATCCCTTAAAATTGGTCACTTATTTGACCTATAAATGACCTATAATGTTTCCTCTTGGCACATGCCTTTGCAAGTTGAATTTGCACTTCCTCCAAACATCAAAGTTGAAGTAGACATCTTGAATTTGATCATGAAACTTTAATTGCTTTCATCTCATACAAAATGTGCAAGTTATGATCTTGGGAAGTTGACCTCCAAATTAGGGTTTAAACAAAATGACCTATAATTTTTCACCATAAAAATGAATTTCCATCAAAAAATAGCTCTTGAGTTCAACATAAAAGTTGTTTGGAATGTCATTTAGAGTAACTTTTATCTTGGAATCATTTTCATATGATAAAAATGGTAGGAGATAGGGTCTAGGGAACCCCGGTTTTGACGAGTTGAATTCCTCTAGTCAACCAACATGAACCAACTTGCTAGCTTGATATTCTATTGACTTTTGGGACTCATGGAGGGCCATATATGCATAAGATGACGAAATGTGAAGTATACCTTTAAATATTTGACCAATTGGTGAAGAAACTTGTTGAAGAAGTCACACAAGATACACATATGAATTAGGGCTTCCAAGGCAAACAAGCTTCAAACTCTTGATGATTTCTTGATCAAAATAACATGTGAAGATCATGGGGATACATATATGATACTTAGATCCATAGTAAACCATTTCTTGATTAAGCTCCTTGCATTAAGGGTGTTGAACCTTAGATATGAGCTTGATAGATCAAAGGTAAGCATACACACTACCTACAAAAGCAGTTAAACTATACAATGACATATTTTTGGTATTTTGGTTAGTAAATAAAGAAAAATGAGGTATGATACAATAAAATGTGCTTGGTGATCTCTCCCAATGCAAATCCAATGCATGAGGGATAAGAAGGAGGCCTTGCTTCAGATGCTTGATGGAATCGAAATGGATCAAGGAAAGGTATGGACTCTTGATTTTTCAATCTCAAAACAATTGGAGATTTCAAACTCGATTTTCAAAGAAAATCTTCAAGCCTATCCTTTAACGGTGAGGGTTTAGGGTTGCTGAATCAAAGCTTGCGCCTGAGATACCTATTTCTGAGCAAGAGAGCTTCTATTTATAGGCCAATGAGACTGATATTTGCACACTTCTATTTTTGGCAAAACATAAAAATCTCTCTTGCATGCTTGCATGGACGTGTGATAGGCCCATCAAGTGATGCACTTAGATCCAAAATTGAGTGTAAGCCATGCTGAAATCATGTTGTCAAGCCATTCGTGTATGAAAAGTGGAACTTGATATTATCCAAATGGTCCTTCACCTTTAACCCATATGCAAGTCATTCATCCTTTTCCAAATGATATGATTTTGGAATTTTTGGAAAGGTTAGATCAAGAGGAACAACTTTCATGTTGAATACTTTTTCATTTGAAGCTTGGATCATGATGAATTTTAAGGTGGAAGTTTGGAAAATCAAACATATCAAAAAATATTCTAAGTTCCAAGCCATATATTCACTTCTTCCACCTTGAATATCTATTTCTATGGGCTTCAAATGAGAAAAGTTCCTTCATTAAAGTTGTAGATCTTCCAAATCCCTTAAAATTGGTCACTTATTTGACCTATAAATGACCTATAATGTTTCCTCTTGGCACATGCCTTTGCAAGTTGAATTTGCACTTCCTCCAAACATCAAAGTTGAAGTAGACATCTTGAATTTGATCATGAAACTTTAATTGCTTTCATCTCATACAAAATGTGCAAGTTATGATCTTGGGAAGTTGACCTCCAAATTAGGGTTTAAACAAAATGACCTATAATTTTTCACCATAAAAATGAATTTCCATCAAAAAATAGCTCTTGAGTTCAACATAAAAGTTGTTTGGAATGTCATTTAGAGTAACTTTTATCTTGGAATCATTTTCATATGATAAAAATGGTAGGAGATAGGGTCTAGGGAACCCCGGTTTTGACGAGTTGAATTCCTCTAGTCAACCAACATGAACCAACTTGCTAGCTTGATATTCTATTGACTTTTGGGACTCATGGAGGGCCATATATGCATAAGATGACGAAATGTGAAGTATACCTTTAAATATTTGACCAATTGGTGAAGAAACTTGTTGAAGAAGTCACACAAGATACACATATGAATTAGGGCTTCCAAGGCAAACAAGCTTCAAACTCTTGATGATTTCTTGATCAAAATAACATGTGAAGATCATGGGGATACATATATGATACTTAGATCCATAGTAAACCATTTCTTGATTAAGCTCCTTGCATTAAGGGTGTTGAACCTTAGATATGAGCTTGATAGATCAAAGGTAAGCATACACACTACCTACAAAAGCAGTTAAACTATACAATGACATATTTTTGGTATTTTGGTTAGTAAATAAAGAAAAATGAAGTATGATACAATAAAATGTGCTTGGTGATCTCTCCCAATGCAAATCCAATGCATGAGGGATAAGAAGGAGGCCTTGCTTCAGATGCTTGATGGAATCGAAATGGATCAAGGAAAGGTATGGACTCTTGATTTTTCAATCTCAAAACAATTGGAGATTTCAAACTCGATTTTCAAAGAAAATCTTCAAGCCTATCCTTTAACGGTGAGGGTTTAGGGTTGCTGAATCAAAGCTTGCGCCTGAGATACCTATTTCTGAGCAAGAGAGCTTCTATTTATAGGCCAATGAGACTGATATTTGCACACTTCTATTTTTGGCAAAACATAAAAATCTCTCTTGCATGCTTGCATGGACGTGTGATAGGCCCATCAAGTGATGCACTTAGATCCAAAATTGAGTGTAAGCCATGCTGAAATCATGTTGTCAAGCCATTCGTGTATGAAAAGTGGAACTTGATATTATCCAAATGGTCCTTCACCTTTAACCCATATGCAAGTCATTCATCCTTTTCCAAATGATATGATTTTGGAATTTTTGGAAAGGTTAGATCAAGAGGAACAACTTTCATGTTGAATACTTTTTCATTTGAAGCTTGGATCATGATGAATTTTAAGGTGGAAGTTTGGAAAATCAAACATATCAAAAAATATTCTAAGTTCCAAGCCATATATTCACTTCTTCCACCTTGAATATCTATTTCTATGGGCTTCAAATGAGAAAAGTTCCTTCATTAAAGTTGTAGATCTTCCAAATCCCTTAAAATTGGTCACTTATTTGACCTATAAATGACCTATAATGTTTCCTCTTGGCACATGCCTTTGCAAGTTGAATTTGCACTTCCTCCAAACATCAAAGTTGAAGTAGACATCTTGAATTTGATCATGAAACTTTAATTGCTTTCATCTCATACAAAATGTGCAAGTTATGATCTTGGGAAGTTGACCTCCAAATTAGGGTTTAAACAAAATGACCTATAATTTTTCACCATAAAAATGAATTTCCATCAAAAAATAGCTCTTGAGTTCAACATAAAAGTTGTTTGGAATGTCATTTAGAGTAACTTTTATCTTGGAATCATTTTCATATGATAAAAATGGTAGGAGATAGGGTCTAGGGAACCCCGGTTTTGACGAGTTGAATTCCTCTAGTCAACCAACATGAACCAACTTGCTAGCTTGATATTCTATTGACTTTTGGGACTCATGGAGGGCCATATATGCATAAGATGACGAAATGTGAAGTATACCTTTAAATATTTGACCAATTGGTGAAGAAACTTGTTGAAGAAGTCACACAAGATACACATATGAATTAGGGCTTCCAAGGCAAACAAGCTTCAAACTCTTGATGATTTCTTGATCAAAATAACATGTGAAGATCATGGGGATACATATATGATACTTAGATCCATAGTAAACCATTTCTTGATTAAGCTCCTTGCATTAAGGGTGTTGAACCTTAGATATGAGCTTGATAGATCAAAGGTAAGCATACACACTACCTACAAAAGCAGTTAAACTATACAATGACATATTTTTGGTATTTTGGTTAGTAAATAAAGAAAAATGAAGTATGATACAATAAAATGTGCTTGGTGATCTCTCCCAATGCAAATCCAATGCATGAGGGATAAGAAGGAGGCCTTGCTTCAGATGCTTGATGGAATCGAAATGGATCAAGGAAAGGTATGGACTCTTGATTTTTCAATCTCAAAACAATTGGAGATTTCAAACTCGATTTTCAAAGAAAATCTTCAAGCCTATCCTTTAACGGTGAGGGTTTAGGGTTGCTGAATCAAAGCTTGCGCCTGAGATACCTATTTCTGAGCAAGAGAGCTTCTATTTATAGGCCAATGAGACTGATATTTGCACACTTCTATTTTTGGCAAAACATAAAAATCTCTCTTGCATGCTTGCATGGACGTGTGATAGGCCCATCAAGTGATGCACTTAGGTCCAAAATTGAGTGTAAGCCATGCTGAAATCATGTTGTCAAGCCATTCGTGTATGAAAAGTGGAACTTGATATTATCCAAATGGTCCTTCACCTTTAACCCATATGCAAGTCATTCATCCTTTTCCAAATGATATGATTTTGGAATTTTTGGAAAGGTTAGATCAAGAGGAACAACTTTCATGTTGAATACTTTTTCATTTGAAGCTTGGATCATGATGAATTTTAAGGTGGAAGTTTGGAAAATCAAACATATCAAAAAATATTCTAAGTTCCAAGCCATATATTCACTTCTTCCACCTTGAATATCTATTTCTATGGGCTTCAAATGAGAAAAGTTCCTTCATTAAAGTTGTAGATCTTCCAAATCCCTTAAAATTGGTCACTTATTTGACCTATAAATGACCTATAATGTTTCCTCTTGGCACATGCCTTTGCAAGTTGAATTTGCACTTCCTCCAAACATCAAAGTTGAAGTAGACATCTTGAATTTGATCATGAAACTTTAATTGCTTTCATCTCATACAAAATGTGCAAGTTATGATCTTGGGAAGTTGACCTCCAAATTAGGGTTTAAACAAAATGACCTATAATTTTTCACCATAAAAATGAATTTCCATCAAAAAATAGCTCTTGAGTTCAACATAAAAGTTGTTTGGAATGTCATTTAGAGTAACTTTTATCTTGGAATCATTTTCATATGATAAAAATGGTAGGAGATAGGGTCTAGGGAACCCCGGTTTTGACGAGTTGAATTCCTCTAGTCAACCAACATGAACCAACTTGCTAGCTTGATATTCTATTGACTTTTGGGACTCATGGAGGGCCATATATGCATAAGATGACGAAATGTGAAGTATACCTTTAAATATTTGACCAATTGGTGAAGAAACTTGTTGAAGAAGTCACACAAGATACACATATGAATTAGGGCTTCCAAGGCAAACAAGCTTCAAACTCTTGATGATTTCTTGATCAAAATAACATGTGAAGATCATGGGGATACATATATGATACTTAGATCCATAGTAAACCATTTCTTGATTAAGCTCCTTGCATTAAGGGTGTTGAACCTTAGATATGAGCTTGATAGATCAAAGGTAAGCATACACACTACCTACAAAAGCAGTTAAACTATACAATGACATATTTTTGGTATTTTGGTTAGTAAATAAAGAAAAATGAAGTATGATACAATAAAATGTGCTTGGTGATCTCTCCCAATGCAAATCCAATGCATGAGGGATAAGAAGGAGGCCTTGCTTCAGATGCTTGATGGAATCGAAATGGATCAAGGAAAGGTATGGACTCTTGATTTTTCAATCTCAAAACAATTGGAGATTTCAAACTCGATTTTCAAAGAAAATCTTCAAGCCTATCCTTTAACGGTGAGGGTTTAGGGTTGCTGAATCAAAGCTTGCGCCTGAGATACCTATTTCTGAGCAAGAGAGCTTCTATTTATAGGCCAATGAGACTGATATTTGCACACTTCTATTTTTGGCAAAACATAAAAATCTCTCTTGCATGCTTGCATGGACGTGTGATAGGCCCATCAAGTGATGCACTTAGGTCCAAAATTGAGTGTAAGCCATGCTGAAATCATGTTGTCAAGCCATTCGTGTATGAAAAGTGGAACTTGATATTATCCAAATGGTCCTTCACCTTTAACCCATATGCAAGTCATTCATCCTTTTCCAAATGATATGATTTTGGAATTTTTGGAAAGGTTAGATCAAGAGGAACAACTTTCATGTTGAATACTTTTTCATTTGAAGCTTGGATCATGATGAATTTTAAGGTGGAAGTTTGGAAAATCAAACATATCAAAAAATATTCTAAGTTCCAAGCCATATATTCACTTCTTCCACCTTGAATATCTATTTCTATGGGCTTCAAATGAGAAAAGTTCCTTCATTAAAGTTGTAGATCTTCCAAATCCCTTAAAATTGGTCACTTATTTGACCTATAAATGACCTATAATGTTTCCTCTTGGCACATGCCTTTGCAAGTTGAATTTGCACTTCCTCCAAACATCAAAGTTGAAGTAGACATCTTGAATTTGATCATGAAACTTTAATTGCTTTCATCTCATACAAAATGTGCAAGTTATGATCTTGGGAAGTTGACCTCCAAATTAGGGTTTAAACAAAATGACCTATAATTTTTCACCATAAAAATGAATTTCCATCAAAAAATAGCTCTTGAGTTCAACATAAAAGTTGTTTGGAATGTCATTTAGAGTAACTTTTATCTTGGAATCATTTTCATATGATAAAAATGGTAGGAGATAGGGTCTAGGGAACCCCGGTTTTGACGAGTTGAATTCCTCTAGTCAACCAACATGAACCAACTTGCTAGCTTGATATTCTATTGACTTTTGGGACTCATG